>NC_056748.1:899326985-899404485 GCF_019279795.1 Protopterus annectens
TATAAAATGTTTATGAATATCTTTGCTGATAGATTGAAGACAATCATTCCGGCATTATAGATATAGATCAGACAGGCTTCATTGTAAATAGAAATACTTTTGATAATATAAGAAGAACTTTAACATTAATAGATTTTGCAAATAGGAAAAAGAAAGATTTAACACTTATTAGTCTTGATATAAGTTCAGCATTTGATTCAGTAACTTGGGACTATCTGTTTACCTTAATGAAGTGCACAAACTTCTCGGATGCATTTGTAAATCTAATTGAACATTTATACAAAGGAACGTTGGCTTATATTAAGGTAGGAACATATGTTTCACAAAAAATACCCATTCTTAAAGGTACAAAACAAGGATGTCCACTTTCTCCACTATTATTCACTTTAGTAATGGAACCTTGGGCTAATTTGATTAGAAACAGTACTGACATAGAGGGTTTTGAAATAGATGAAAATACAACATCCAAAATTCAACTTTTTGCAGATGATGTTCTAATTACATCAGCAGGATCTAATTCTTCTATACAGTCTCTATTTGATAACATGATGAATTTTAAAAGTATTTCTGGTTTAATATTCAATGAAGAAAAAACTAAAATACTACCTATATATACACGGAAAAATATTCTCATTAGTGATTTTACTAAATATGTACCCAATTCAGGTCAGATAACTTATTTAGGTATAATACTATCTAAAGATATTAAATCTATTATATATAATAATTATAATACCTGTTTTCTTAATATACAAAATCTTTTAATACCTGGAATAATATGTTTTTACTATGGAGGAGAGACTTACAATTATTAAAATGATAATATTCCCCAAGATGTTATACTTAATACAATCAATAATACTTCCACCTACAAACATAATTATCAAGAAACTGAACACACTAATGTTAAATTTCTTATGGGCACCTAATAGACCTAGGATTGCATTAAAGAAACATACTAATAGCTGGTCTCAAGGGGTATTTCTTTTCCAGACTTTAATTTATATACTATCTCTTCTATTGTAAAAGTTATTACTTTATTAATAGATCAGTCATATGTCACAAAATGGAAAGATTATTGGGAGCTAATTAGTATACACTTCATGAAAATCTCCTTAACACATAAAAATATGATTGTAAATAACTCCATGTTATGGTTACTAAAGGAATTTTGTACTTCACCTATTATACCTAAACATATGGTTTGTTACCCATTAAATATTATTATTAGTTATCGTAACTTTATATTCATGCACCCTAAGTATAGGGAATGGAATTTTATTGTATTTCCTATAATGTATACTCAGGGTATGCTTTTGTCATCTACTTCTGAAGGAACTCATTTAGCTATAGATAATGATCTAAAGTACTGGTATCAGTTGATATCTGATAATAAAGTAAAAAATCTAGATTTCTTAAAACAAGAATTTGATCTAAGAGAAACTTGTTCGTTAGAGGTTCAGACCTTTAGACAACATCTCATTAATAAAATAGATTTAATGTCTATAACTGTTAAAGAATCTATTCCAACACTGATTGATTACTTGATATTAAATTTACAACATAAAGTTTCTGATAAAGGTAAACTTTCATACATACATAAAGTTATCAGACAAGAAACTTTTTACAATGTAGATTCATACTGGAATTATTTCACTTCTATTAATGGGGACCCACCAAATCAACAAGATAAACAATATATATTGGAATCTGCTTATAGAACTACGTCTTCCATTGTCTGGAGACTTTATACATGGAAATTTTTACATAGATCTTTTTATACACCTTTGATGATGAATAAAATAAATAATAAAGATAATCTATGTAAGAGATGTAATGTAGAAATTAATGCTGACTGGGCTCATATGTTTTATGACTGTATAAAATTGAAAGAATACTGGAAGTCAATTAATGAATTTTTGGAGGCTCCTTTTACAGATAATTTCATTATTTCTAAATCTCTTATATTATTCAACACACCTGTACCTCAAAGTGTTAAAAAGGTTAAGCTTCCCTTGTTATGGTCTATTCTAGCAGTGGCTAGGAAAATAATAACTAGAAATTGGATTTCAGATACACCTCCTTCGTTCAATGAATTTAAAAATGTTATGAATATAGTGTGCCATATGGAAATAAACACAATTAGGACTAGAACAAATAGAAAAACATCTTATTTTATTGTATGGGATAATTTACAAAATTTGTTAAAAAAAAATTAATTTCAATAGCATGGTATTTTAGTTTAATTAATTGATCTGATTGTAGTGGATGTCTTTGTAAATACTTTAGTTGTTTTGTTGAATATTATAATAATACCTATTTTTAATTACTTGTATAAAATTGTTATGATATTTCTCTTATATGTTAAAACAATAAACCTGTTTTGAAAAAAAGAATTTTTCTAGTTAAGGCCCTAAACCAACCCTTTTATGGCTCATGTGGACACCTATATCAACGTATGGGCCTATTATGCCCTCCTCTGCATGTGAAACCACCCGCCAATGAGGACAGCCATCACTAATTTTGTAGGCCAGGCTCACATCTCCATTTAAAGCTGCATGAAATGCAAGATTCCTGTTGAATATAATGAAATAGCCAATGAGCAGACACATACACAGACATTCTCCCTTCCTCCCAACACTGGCACCCAACAGCTTAAATAGAAAATAAGCACACATTTCTGACTCACTATCCAGTTCACCAAATGCAACCCGGCTTCAACAGCATACAGAGATTATGCAATGCAGCCCTGGGTATGGGCTTCCAAAATCTGCACACAGATTATAACTGCATGATGAACGCTTACCAAGCTGAGTCTTTGGCCTAGCAGCCCAGGCATTTCTCTCATCACTGTCCTTCTCTGTGAACATTATTGTCTTCCAGTGCCTTTTACCCATGGTAACTGCCATTCAAAAAATATTATTTTCACACACACAACTTCCAGGGAAATAAATTATTCAGTTCCCCATAGTTTTCATTCCAGCAAAGTAGATATAACACCACCCTAGATAATGGGTTAGGGACTCAGTGCACCATTTTCCATCCCATTTTTGATATAATTTAAAAAATACATACCACCAGTAATTTTCTAACAGCCTACCTTTAGAGCTGAATGCAACAGCTTGACAACCTCCAATGTTAAATAATACCCTCTCCTCAGACAATAAATAATACACAAATAAATGCCAGCAACATGATCTTAAAAGTGAATAAACATATTTACTGTAAAAATAAAGAAGTTAGTGCTGATGCAAAGTAAACATTCAAAGATAAATGTATTAGCACAAAGAACAGAAAAAAATAATCTCACAGATAAAATGCTTAAAAGGAAACACTATCCAACTAACCTAGCTAACTATATTTCAAGGAATACTGAAGCCTAACTACAAAGTTACTAGAATACAATACAAGCAGAAGCAGAGGAGCAAACTTATGCATCTAATGCCATATCAAATTCTGCAGAAGGACTGACTTTACACTGGCATCAAGTCAATATACATATGTTAGCATATTATTTTATTTCCCAGGAACCAGAAATAATTAGCTTATTTTTTTTTTATTCTCGTGTACAGAAGACCAAACTAAAGTAAAAAAAATGATTTCACACATTTTTGTTACCTCCTGCATCTTGAAAGTTTGGAACTTTAACTCAGAACTCAAGAAGTTCTTGAATATACTATTTATGGCATCCTTGCAATTACACACAGGCAATTAATTCTTTCCAGAGTCAGAAATATTTCATAAAACTGATACATTCTCCAGCAGGATAAGTTTACAGGTCTTTTTATACATATTTTACTATGTTACATAAAAGAACAAATACAATTCTTCTGTCTCTGTTAAGATATTAGTAAGACAATTTCATACTGCAGTTTATGTTGCAAACTTTGCATAGCTTAAATATAACTTATAGATGTGTCACAGTCTGAAGCAAGAAGGAAAAAATATAGACACCACATACTAAATTACTTTCACTCCACATGGTACTATACACACACGCATACATATATATATATATATATATATATATATATATATATATATATATATATATATATATATATATATATATATATATATATATATATATATATGTGTGTGTATGTATATATGTATGTAAATATATATATATATATATATATATATATATATATATATATATATATTTATGGGTCTACCTGACATGGTCGACAGTTCATATGATCGACACTCATTTGGTCGACAGTTCATTTGGTCGACAAGTAGATTTGCCCCCTTCCCCAATGTTGTGCAACCCTTGAGTTGATATATATAGTTAGAGGGGGGGGTGGGGGGTGAAGCCCCCCACCTAAAATGCTTGTCGATCAAATGAACTGTTGACCAAATAAACTGTCGACCATATGAACTGTCGACCATGTCAGGTAGACCCATATATATATATATATATATATATATATATATATATATATATATATTTACATACATACATACATACATACACATATATACAGAGAGAGAAAGACAGCAAAAGAGACAGCTATAGATCACTAAATATACAGATGGGGTGTGTGTGTGTGCACTGCAGAATCCAAAAGACATTGGAGGCAGTACATACAGAAAAATCATATTTCTTTAATTTACAAAATTAAAATATTAACCCACTTGGCTTTGCAATCACAAAATAAACATCATCTTTGTAATAGTTAGCTGCTCCAGAAACCCATTTCAGGATACAGGCTGTACCACATCTAATAGGAACATCCCAGGAGGTAGGCCTGTCTCCTAGGCCCCACTCTCAGCTCCAAGCTCAAATACTTCCATAGTCTATTTCAAGGATGTAGGCCTCTCACAGAGCATACCTTCAGTTCCAAAATAAGTACTTCTGCCAAGCACAATCCACAAGGTACAATCTAAAGATTAGCCCTGACTTTGCTTTTTCCTCAGGCCATGCTTTCAGGTCTGTTATTAATCACTTCTCCAATGTTCCTTCACTGAGAAACAACTTTCATGATTTCAGCCCTCTAGGCTACTCACGTTTATACTGTATTAACTGGTAATTAGTACCATGTGATTTTGCTAATTACTTTGGGAAATATTGTGAGAATGTTCCCACACTCCAACCATTCTGTGCACACAATGAACACATTTAACAGTATATACACATGTTGCACTGTCAGAATGCTACAATATCACAATTAAATAACACTTTATACAACATTTATGGACTCAAGCCCATATATACATATATATATATATATATATATATATATATATATATACACACACACACACACACACACACACACACACACACACACACACACACACACACACACAAGCACATAATATTTGATTTAAGACTCATTTAGTCTAAACTCAAAATATCTAAAAATTAAATTTGAGACTCATTTAGTCTAATCTCATTTGATAAAAACGTACAGTAAGCTACAGAAAATTAATTGTGGTGTGGTTTAGGGTGGTAGGGTGGTGAGAATTACCAGACAGATTAGTCTAGTGCACCATTTGTACATTGCTAATGCCCACCCACAAGTCTGGGTTTATGTGTCAGCACTGATTCACTGTATATGGTGTTAATTCTTTTCTCTACAGTTGTAAAACCATAGAGTTAGTATATTTAGCATATTTATGTAAGGGAGTATAGAAACAACATTTTGGAGGAGTATTTGGTATATATGAAATTTTAGATGAAATGCAGTTGATTAAGTGTGTTTTAGGTTAAATGTGCTTCAGATTACATTTTTAGATGTTTTGTGATTAGATGAAAAGTTTCTTATATGTGACATTATATACCCATATATACAGATATATATGTGTGAGTATGTGTGGTGCTTGTGTGTACTCCAATCAGACAGAACACACAATTGTTCATAATTCAAAACACTATTCAGTCCAAACAAATAATTTGCACGTTTTTGTGAAATATCACTAGAACTGATCAGTTTTTTATGAGCTGACCACATCACAGACAGCAAAACTAGGTAAGTGAATCAATTTCCAATTTCTTAAGTTTCAGACTTCTTTTCTGACATAAGAGGGCTATGTTGCAGTGCTTCTTAGTTTTATGAATGGATGTCACTACACAGGAATACTGTGTCAATTTATTTAAATATTTCAAGAAGTTTGTTTTGTTTTTATTGCATTTGGATGATTTTTTCTTATTGTTGAGGTGTGACTTAGTGGTAGTGGCTTGTTTTTTTTTCTTTTTCTTGGGTATTTATCTTCATTTGTGTTTTCACAGCAGAGCTAGTAAGGGAGACAGCTAGAAAGGTGCTTGGTATCACATCGGGACAGAGGAAGGACGACAAGGAGACATGGTGGTGGAATGAGGAAGTACAGAAGAGTATACAGGCAAAGAGGTTGGCAAAGAAGAAGTGGGATTGTCAGAGAAATGAAGAAAGTAGACAGGAGTATAAGGAGATGAGGTGCATGGCAAAGAGAGAGGTGGCGAAGGCTAAGGATAAGGCATATGAAGAGTTGTATGAAAGGTTGGACACTAAGGAGGGAGAAAAGGACCTGTACCGATTGGCTAGACAGAGGGACCGAGCTAGGAAAGATGTGCAGCAGGTAAAGGTGATAAAGGATAATGAGGGAAACATTCTCACAAGTGAGGAGAGTGTGTTGAGGAGATGGAAAGAGTACTTTGAGGGGTTGATGAATGAAGAGAATGAGAGGGAGAGAAGGTTGGATGATGTAGGGATAGTGAATCATGAAGTACAATGGATTAGCAAGGGGGAAGTAAGGATAGCTATGAAGAGAATGAAGAATGGAAAGGCTGTTGGCCCAGATGACATACCTGTGAAAGCATGGAGGTGTTTAGGTGAAATGGCAGTGGAGTTTTTAACCAGATTGTTTAATGAAATCTTGGAAAGTGAGAGGATGCCTGAGGAATGGAGAAAAAGCGTTTTGGTAACGATTTTTAAGAATAAGGGTGATGTACAGAGCTGTAGTAACTACAGAGGGATTAAACTGATCAGTCACAGCATGAAGTTATGGGAAAGAGTAGTGGAAGCTAGGTTAAGAAGGGATGTGATGATTAGTGAACAGCAGTATGGTTTCATGCCGGGAAAGATCACTACAAATGCGATGTTTGCTCTGAGAGTGTTGAGGAGAAGTATAGAGAATGTCAGAAGGAGTTGCATTGTGTTTTTGTAGACTTGGAGAAAGCATATGACAGGGTGCCTAGAGAGGAGTTGTGGTATTGTATGAGGAAGTCAGGAGTGTCAGAGAAGTATGTAAGAGTGGTACAGGATATGTATGAGGGTAGTGTGACAGTGGTGAGGTCTGCGGTGGGAGTGATGGATGTGTTTAAGGTGGAGGTGGGGTTACATCAAGGATCAGCCCTGAGCCCTTTCTTATTTGCAATGGTGATGGACAGGTTGACAGATGAGATCAGACTGGAGTCCCCATGGACTATGATATTTGCAGATGACATTGTGATCTGTAATGAGAGTAGGGAACAGGTGGAGACGACCCTGGAGAGATGGCGATATGCTCTAGAGAGAAGAGGAATGAAGGTCAGCAGGACTAAGACAGAATATATGTGTGTGAATGAGAGGGAGACTAGAGGAATGGTGAGGATGCAAGGAGTAGAGGTGGCAAAGGTGAATGAGTTTAAATACTTGGGGTCAATAGTTCAGAGTAACGGTGAGTGTGGAAGAGAGGTGAAGAGAGTACAGGCAGGATGGAGTGGGTGAAGAAGAGTGTCAGGAGTGATTTGTGATAGACGAGTACCTGTGAGAGTGAAAGGGAAAGTCTACAAGAGGGTAGTGAGACCAGCTATGTTATATGGGTTGGAGACAGTGGCATTGACAAAAAGGCAGGAGTTTGAGCTGGATGTGGCAGAGTTAAAGATGTTAAGATTTGCACTGGGTGTGACGAGGGTGGACAGGATTAGGAATAAGTATATTAGAGGGTCAGCCCAGGTTGGAAGGTTTGGAGACAAAGCCAGAGAGGCAAGATTACGTTGGTTTGGACGTGCTGAGAAGGGATGCGGAGTATATTGGGATAAAGATGCTAAGGATGAAGCTACCAGGTAACAGGAAAAGAGGAAGGCCTAAGATAAGGTTTATGGATGTGGTGAGAGAGGACATGCAGGTGGTTGGTGTGATAGAGCAAGATGCAGAGGACAGGAAGAAATGGAAACAGGTGATCCGCTGTGGCGACCCCTAACGGGAACAGCCGAAAGAAGATGATGATGATGATGTGTTTTCACAGCGGATGTATCTGAAGGATAGAGTTTGGGCCTTTTTAATTATGTGATAGATTCTAATATGTCTTTGCTTACTTTTTTGTCATTTGTGAGAAGCATCTCTGTACTTAGGTATTAGGTTGGCTGAAAGGTTTAGTCGAGGAGGAGAACTTCTGCTTTCAATCCATGTACAGGCAGGAGTTAGGATTAGCAATCACACTTGGATATATGGATCCCAGGTGGATTTTTATGGTAAGTCTGTTGACCTCAAAAATGGTTTGAAGTAAGAAAATGGGTCACTCTGGGGCATGCTTTGTAAGATGCTGGTGGGTTGTTATAGGTCAGTGTGTTTTATATGGGGGATTTGTTACTTAATGCTTATTGATTGCTGTATTCAGCTGTGGAGAGGATGTGTTTAGAGAAGGGGCTGGAATTATTAAATATGTTTCTAATGTTAAACACTGATTTTTGTAAATGTAATGCTGCTGTATTTAATTTCTCTGGTCTATACCTGAGACTTTGGTTAGGGAAGGCTGAGTAGTTTTTTCTTTATATGGACTGGATTTGTTATAGTTACAGTTATTAATTTATTTATTAATTTATTTTGACACAGTTCTCAGGAATTTCTAAGAATTTTTAAGAGGGGTCTTTTTTATAAGGGAAATTTTTTCAGGTTTCCTGTTCAAGTTCCCTTTCGTGTGACTTCTATGGAGTTTAAGAGGATATTTTTATATCCTAATATTCTATATATTACAATATTTTAATGTAGTTGTGTGATTTTACTGCTGGTAATGCATTATGTTAGTGCTTAATTTTAATTGTTAGGCTTCACTTTGTGTTTTGCTATGGTTGTTGTGAATGCAGTTTATATGTTTAACCTATGTTCCTGTAATTAGTATCACAAACTGTTAAGTATTTTGAGCATTTTTTACAGTAATTTGTAGTTATTCTGATTCTCTAACACAATTATTTAGTAGTCTGTTGTGGTTAATGTATAGTGGTATTGTATTTTAGTACTGTACATGAGAATACTGTAATAGCTCATGGAATCATAGGTTCACAGAGGAGGATTACCTGTACTTAGACATTTTGGCTGATGTGAAACATACTCCAAGATGTTTATTTTAAAGAATTTGTTACCATCTGATTTTTTTTTCAATACAAACTTGAATGACCCTAATGAATTGGGTGCCTGAATATGAACAGAAAGCTTATTCCAAACTGTTGGTATAATGTTAGATAAGATATTTTACTGTTCTAGTGCTCCAACATGATGAAATTATGGATAACAGATTACTAAGCCTATGTGTCACAATGTTTGAATTCATTTCAAGCCCCAAGAGTATTCTGAGACCACTATCATAAGAAGCTATGTAGGATAAACAAAGTTTGCCACAAATATGCCTCATAGGTCTGATGGACCTTTTGCATATCCACAAAACAAACAGCATCAGAACCACTAGATCCAAGGATTTAAATTTTGCTTGTGACATCACTAAGACATGTTGGTGAAACAGATATGTGTCTCAGAGGATCCCCATGCTCTGGAAAAGGCACCCTTTCATGTGAAGGACAGCCCATCTCTAACCTTATTTAAGCATAACCTTGAGCAATGCAATAGATGGGAAAGCGAAAATTCACCCCAGGTCTGGCTCCCCATGTCTCTGATAGGCAAAGGCAGACAGCAACTACACCCAAACTAGCATACCCCTCCACACAACATTTAGAAGCATCCTAATTAACATACTCCCTCCTAATAAATGTCCATTTTACATAGGAACACAATACTCCATAAATCCTACTAGCATCCTAAACAAAATTAGTGAATTCCATGCCTGGATGGCTTACCACACCCCTGATATAATCAACCTGGCTGAAGTCACAAAACTGTGACAGCAATATCCTCCCCCCTGGATATAATATTCTTAGACTAGATAGACAAAAGAAAAAAGGGGGTGGAGTGGCCATTGTATATTCAAACCATCTTACTCCTTCAAGTCTAAACCAACCCTCCCCCTCCTTCTCATCTGCTGAACTCCTGACAGTTAACTTTTAACTTAACAATTACACCACTATCACAGTCATAGCTATCTACATTCTGCCCCAGAGATAACATTACCCTTCTAGAAAACATTCTCTCTTACCTTTCTCAAAATGTCCACAATGAAACTATTCTTCTTGGGGATGTAAATATTAACTGGCTAACTCTTCAGTCCCCAAACACTACTTCATGCATCAGCTTACATGGCTTATCTCAACCCCAACCCATACAAACAGATCACATACCCCCAGCTCTTTCATCGATTGGATTTTAGTCACAGATCCCCACAAATACCATAACCCTGAGACCCTACCCGACTCCCTAAGTGATCACTCCCCTGTGAAAGTTCTTAGATACACTCCTAATTTCACTAGGCATCACAAATACATAACATGTCGCAAAATAGCCACCTTCTGTCCTGAGGCTTTTAATGCCATCCTCTCCAGGATAAACTGGACACATGTAACCTATCTCTCCCTTGATGAAGTTGTCCACTCTTTCAACTCTACTTTCCTTAACATCCTTAACTCTCTTGCTCCACCTCACACTGTTTGGATGAAATCTAATATATCCCCTTGGTTTATCAATGCCACCCGTACCCTAATGAAAACCAGAGACAGGGCATGGAAAATGTGGGTGAAAACTAAGCTCCCTTCCCATTTGCAAAAATATAAAGAACTAAGAAATCAGGCAAAAAAAACACATCCAGAAAGACAAAACAAACTTCTACTTTACCCCCCTAACTGCCCAAAAAACAGATCCCAAGAAATTTGGAACTCTATAAACCAAATTCTGAACCCTGGTAACCCTTCCTCTCCCAAACCTTCCCAAACAACTCACCAGAAGAAAATAAGAAGTTATGTACTCACCATAACGTTCCATCTGAGTAGTTAAACTTCATTTGTCAGCAACCTATGGGATTCAGATCCGACCTCGGATCCGAGCCAGCAGTTTTCAACAGCTTTAGATCCGAGCTCCAAGCTCCTCCCCCTACCCATAATCCCCTGCCAACCCTGACTGTCCTCAGATCAAGTTTGCCCAACAGCAGAGACTGCTATAAAATTATCATTCTCAAGATAAGTGGGTAAACCCCATGGACCTGAGTATGAAGACATTCACAAGTGAGGGGGCAGGAGGGATTTGTTGCTGACAAATGAAGTTTACCTACTCAGATGGAACGTTATGGTGAGTACATAACTTCTTAATCTGAAGTAGTTAATTTCATTTGTGCAGCAACCTATGGGACAGAGTCCCCAGCTACCTAAATCTTGGGCGGCCTTCATGGAAGGATGTTCCGGAGCACTGCAGAGCCAAAGGATGCTCTCCCTCTGGAGACAATGTCCAATTTATAGTGATTGATAAAGGTATGAGATGAGGCCCAAGTGGCTGTCGAGCAAATATCATCCAAAGAGACTCTAGCTCTAAAAGCCGCAGAGGTAGACACAGAACGAGTAGAGTGGGCATGGACTCCCTGAGGTGCGGGCCTGCCCGAACTTTCATATGCTAAAAGGATAGACTGTGAAATCCATCTAGACAGTGTGACTTTAGACACAGATTTACCCAAGTTAAATTTGGCAAAGGAGATGAACAACTGGTCGGATTTCCTATGACCAGATGTCCTGTGGATGTAGAAGCGAAGTTGTCTATGTACATCCAATGAGTGTAATTTGTATTCCCCTTTGTTATGGTGATTAGGAAAAAAGACCGGCAGGTTGATGGACTGGTTAATATTAGACTCAGAGGCAACCTTGGGAAGAAAGGAGGGATTGGTCCTGAGGTAAACTCTATCCTTGTGAAAGGTCAAGTATGGGGGGTTTACACAGAGGGCCTGTAGTTCAGAGACCCTTCGAGCTGAGGTGATAGCGACAAGAAAGGCCGTTTTCCATGACAAGAATTTAAGATCTACTGTAGATGCAGGCTCAAACAGGGGAGCTGTCAAGGCCTGAAGCACCGGCATTAAATCCCAAGGAGGGACTACATCCTTCACTGGAGGTCTGAGCACAAAGGTGCCCTTCAAAAAGGTCTTGCATAATTTTGTGGTGATCAAAGGGCCCAGTTCATTTCCCAAGTGATAATGAGAGATAGCTGATAGTTGAACCTTGACTGTGGAGGAACTAGCCCCCTGATGGAACAGTCCTGACAGAAAGTCTAACACAGCAGGCAAGGGAGCTGTAAAAGGATCCAAATTCTTGTGTTCCACCCAAGTGGAGAAATGTTTCCATTTGCTGCTATAGATCTTGCTAGTAGAAGGCTTGTGCGCTGCTACTAGTATAGTTTTAACTGGGGAAGAGATGCTGGGAGTCCTAGCTATGAGTGGAACTGGAGCAGCCAAGCTGTGAGGTTGAGGTTGACCAGGTTCAGGACTGGGAGATCTAGGGGGTGGGATATGAGATCCGGACTGGGATCCAGAATCCAAGGAGGATTCACCAGATGAGACCAAAGGTAAGGGAACCAGGTTTGATGAGGCCAATGAGGATAATCTTGCTCCCCAACCGACTGGCTTTCTGAAGAAACTTCAGCATCAAGGGAAGAGGAGGGTAAGCATAAAGAAGACCGGGAGGCCAAGCATGCACCAGAGCATCTCTCGGGGGTTCCCCAGAGGGGGAAATGAGAGCAAAGTAGTCGTAACATTTTGTGTTCGAGGGAGAGGCAAAGAGATCGCAACAGGGTTGACCCCATTTGGCAAAAATCCGATTTGCTATCTCGGGATTCAGAGACCACTCGTATGGCAACAGAATGGTGCGACTTAGTTTGTCCACTAAGATGTTGGACTGTCCCAGAATGTGCATTGCTATGAGAAAGCGGTTGGTGGAGGTCGCCCATTCCCACACCCTCATGGCCTCTCGGCAGAGTGGGTAAGACCTGGTTCCCCCCTGTTTGTTGATGTACCAGACAACTGACATATTGTCCATCTGGATCGTAATCGTTCCTACAGGAAGAAGGTCCTGAAGTTCTTGCAACGCTAACAGCACTGCCCTCATCTCTAGGACGTTGATATGCACTGAGGTCTCCATGAGGTCCCACGTGCCTTGGAATGTCCTGCCCAAACAATGCCCCCCCCACCCAAGGTGAGAGGCGTCCGTGGTCACCATGGCTAGTGGAGGGGTCATAGAAAAGGGGCGTCCTTGCTGGAGGTCCAGGGATTGGAGCCACCATAGGAGGGCCCTCTTACAAGCCCTGCTGAGTGGAATGGGATGGCTCAGAGGATAGTGAAGAAAGGACCACTGCACCTGAAGGGTCTTGGCAATAGGTTGATTGCTGCCACCATCGAGCCAAGAGCCCTCAAGACCAATTCCGCCGGGGGAGCTAGAGATTGCAGAATGGCTTGCATGTGTAGCCTCAGGGTTAGTAGCCGGTCTGAGGTCAAGAAAGCTAGGAGTTTGTTCGTGTCTAATCTGGCCCCTATGAAGTCTATGGCTGAGTCGGAGTAAGAGATGACTTCTCTATGTTGATAGTGATCCCCAGCCGGGGAGCTAGACGAAGAAAGTAGTTTCTGGCTGCACAGAGTAGATGCCTTGTCGGGGCGGTCAGGAGCCAGTCGTCCAGGTACGGGAAGACCTGAATTCCCTGGAGCCTCAGGTGGGCCGCTATCACTGCTAGCACTTTGGTGAACACCCTGGGGGCTGTGGTGAGACCAAAGGGGAGGACCCTGAATTGGTAATGACTGGCTCCTAGCCAGAAGCGGAGGAACCTCCTGGATCGCCTGTCCATCAGAATGTGGTAGTATGCATCCTTGAGGTCTATAGAGCACATCCAATCGTTCTCCCATAAAAGGGGGAGAATGGATTGAAGCATGACCATGTGGAACTTCTCTTTGGTTACTGACAGATTCAGGGAAGAGAGGTTGAGGATTGGTCTTGAGTCCCCCATCTTTTTTGGCACCAAGAAGAACCTGGAGTAAAACCCGGACCCGCACTGGCTCTTTTTTCCAGCAAATGTTGGATTTCCATTGCTGCGGCCTCCCTCTGATCGGGTGAGACATCGGGGAGGTATCTGGGGCTGCGTGGGTAACGAGAGAAGGGAATCTGATATCCTCTGGATATGATGTGAAGCACACAGCGGTCTGTCGTGATGGACTCCCAAGCTGCTGGGTGCTTCGAGAACCGCCCCCCCCGACTGCCTCCAGAGTGGAGCAGTCGGGCAACCCCTCAGGGGTGTTGCGTGGGTTGGTCCAAGAAGGGTTCTCTGGATCCAAAGTTCCGCGGGCCCCCTCTGCCTCTGGGGCGGCATCCACCCTGCCTTCCTCTGCCGCGGAACGGCTGGGAGTCCGGAGCGGGACGAGACTGTTGCGACTTCTGGAACCACATCTTCTTCTGTCCCTTTTGGTTCTTAGAGAAGGACCTCTGGGGAGCAGAGAAGTGGACTCCGACAGCAGACAACATCTTCCCGTCCTTTTCACTCTGGACCAAAGTATCTCGCACGGTTTTGCCGAAGAGGGCAGAACCATCAAAAGGGGCATTAGCGAAAGACGCCTTAAAGGGTTCTGTGAAATCACAGTGCCGGAGTCAGACCTCACGTCTCATAACGAGGCCCGCTCCGCTGGCCCTAGCGGCTCTTTCCGTGGCATGAGACAGTAGCCGCATAGAGGTGTTAGATATGGATCGTAGAGTGGCCATCCAGGTGGAATGCAATTGTTTGTCCTCTGCCGACATGGACTCGGGGGGCGATGCAGTGTACTCTTTGATAAGGTCCCGCTGCAGTCATAGCACATGTGCCATGTAGTTCAGCAACCTCACAGAGAAGGTAGCTGAACTAAACACCCACTTCCCTAGGCGGTCCATCAACCGAGACTCCTTGCTCGGGGGATGAACCGAGGGACTCTCCTGAGCAAGTTCCCTCTTGGTGGCCGCCGCCACCAACATGGCATCTACAGGGGGGCCTTTGCTCCAGAGGGATTTGTCGGAGGGTGGGCTGCGAATCTTGTCTGGGCACTTGGGGACTGGCTCCACAGTGTCCGGCTCCTTCCACGCCCTGGTAGTAATCAAGTCTCCCAAGGGGTCGGCCGGAGGGACACCCAAGAGGTAGATGGGCCTGCTTCAAATGCCTCCAGGAACACGGATTCGTCCGAGATAGGCTTTGGGGTAGACCACCCTAATTCTGAGCATCTCCATGATGTCACCAAATGAGACATCTTCGGGGGGTGATCTTGGGGAGCCTTCCCTTCCTCCAAATCCGTGTCCTCAGTCAAGGACTCGGGGGAGTCCAGGTGCCTCCTGTTGCACCTTCGCTTGTGAGGGGGTCCGAGGAGGTCTCACCAGCAATGTCTTGTTCCAATGGAACTACCTGGGACATCAGAGCAGGCTGTCCCTGGGGCCGGGTGATGGAAGTCAGACCCAACTGAGAAGGAGTGCAGGGTGGAGCTGTGGCAAGGGCCGGGGGCCTCGGATCCCTCGACAGAACCCTCTCCACCACATCGAATACTGAGGGAGAGCTGCTCTCTCTGGGATCCGAGAGCAGACCCTCCCTCAGATCCGACGGATGGATCGGAGCCGGCGCCGAAGTGATCGGATCCGACAGACCAGCATGCTCTGACATGGACGGAGCCGAAGCCATGTCAATACCGCCAGATCCGAAGCTCAGCCCTCGGCTCCGAGAGCTCAGATCTGAAGAGAATGGACCCGACAGACTCGAGGGAAGTGTCGGCGCCGAAGTACCCGAGACTATCGGCGCCGACACACCTCCGGCTCCAAGGCTGCCCGGCTCCGAAGACTCTGAACCCAGCAAACGGGACAGAGAAGGAGCTATCGGGGCAAAGAAGGGGTCAAGCTCCCCCTCCAGAGCGGGGGGAGGCAGGAGCACTCCCATCTGTAGTTGGGCCTGGAGGAATCTTCTCATCATCCGGTCCAAATCTGCATCGGTGAGACCGGGTAGATCTCGACGAGGCCACCGAAGCAGAGCGGGAGTGTCGCCTCGATGGCTTCGACGGAGATCGGGTCTCCTCCTCCTCAGGACCCGGTGAAAAGCACGGGGACTGGATCCGAGAAGGAGGAGACCCAGAAGTCCTGGAAGGAGAAGCCCGCTTAGCCGGGGGGACCAAAGCGGAGGCCTCGGCCCGCCACTTGTGGTACTTCTCCTTCCTCCTTTCTTTCTTAGCCTCCCTCTCCACTGGGCCTAAGGCGGGAGGTTGAGTCCCGGCCAGGGGGAGGGAAGCAGGAGTGGCAACCGCCGCAGCGGGAGCCATGGGAGGACTAAAGGTAGAAGCCGAGTCCGGGGGCAAATGACCCACCAGAATCAGCTTAGACCTCTGGTCCTTGAGTGCCCTGGGGTTGAACGCTGCACAGATGGTACAACCAGAGGACAGGCATTCAACCCCAAGGCACATCTCACACCGAGTGTGGCCATCCACTGGGGACAGCTTATGGCCACACTCGGTGCACTTCGAAAACATTAACTTTGGGGCCTCAGACATACTAGAAGATAAAAACCACACACACTAGGCCCCAAACACACACACACAACCCTGACAGAACCACAAAGGAAGGGGGAGGTTAGAATATAGGACAAAATAAATTAAACTAAGATGGTTCTAAGGGGTAAGGGACCTGAAAACACAGTCACACCAAGAGTTAAGTAAAAAGGGGTAGAAAAGCTAAATTTTCTCACAAAATGTACGAAAAACTCCTGAAACTCGGGATCAAGCTGCTGAAGTAAACCACGGCAAACTAGATCTGAGGTCAGTCAGGGTTGGCAAGGGATTATGGGTAGGGGAGGAGCTTGGAGCTCGGATCTAAAGCTGTTGAAAACTGCTGGCTCGGATCCGAGGTCGGATCCGAATCTCATAGGTTGCTGCACAAATTAAGTTAACTACTTCAGATAAGAAGTTATGTATTCACCATAACGTTCCATGTGAGTTGTTCATCTCACCTTCATTCTTACAGATGGGTTCGAAGCCAATCCTTGGCTCCAGGTCAGCCTACAACAAAGCTTGAGGTCTTCAGACAGCTTGAGGCCAAGTCCCTATCCCATGATGCACCTAGAGTTACGTCAGATCTTGTTTGCTGCATATAATAATAATACCATGTGC
The DNA here is from genome assembly GCF_019279795.1 of Protopterus annectens. Classification (NCBI taxonomy): domain Eukaryota; kingdom Metazoa; phylum Chordata; order Ceratodontiformes; family Protopteridae; genus Protopterus; species Protopterus annectens. The sequence goes on from NC_056748.1 coordinate 899,344,239, forward strand.
CATTCTATCACTCCTTAGGAGAAAACCTATAGAAAGACTGAGCAACCAGGATAAAACTTGTATCTCGGTCCTCGAAAAACCCCGGAGGGGGTAGGAGGGTCAGAAGTAAGAATGAAGGCGAGATAAACAACTCGCATGAAATGTTATGGTGAGTAGATAACTTCTTTATGTGAAGTTATTCTATCTCACCATTCATTCTTACAGATTGGTAGCATCCCAAACAACATCTATCTCGGGTGGCTCATGGGAGTATGTTTTTCAGGACAGTAGAACCAAAGGAGGCCCTGTCCCTGGAGGCCTTGTCAACTTTATAATGAGTGATAAAGGTATGAGGTTTTGACCAAGTGGCTTCTGCACAAATGTTGTCTATAGGAAGCCTAGCAGAAAAGGCAGAAGATGTGGACACTGCTCTGGTAGAATGAGTCTTAATTTTGTGTTGTAAAGGTAAATTAGCAGCTGAATAAGTAAATGTGATACAATCAGATAACCATTTAGAAAGTGTTGTTTTTGCCACTGGCATACCTTTTCTGGAATCTGAAAAGGAAATGAAAAGCTGTTCTGATTTTCTGAACTCTTTTGTTCTATCCAGGTAAAATCTAAGCTGTCTATGAACATCAAGCTTGTGCAGCATATACTCTAAGTTGTTGGTGTGTATGGGAAAGAACACTGGTAAATGTATGATCTGGTTAAGGTTAGTTTCAGTACAAACGTTGAGTAAAAATGACGGATTTGTTCGCAGGGACACTCTGTCAGCATGGAAAATCAAATAAGGAGGCTTTATGGGCAAGGTCTGTAGCTCTTATACTCTACGGGTAGAAGTGATGGCTACTAAAAAGATAGTCTTCCATGACAAATATTTCAAATCACATGAGGAAGCTGGTTCGAATGGTGGGAGAATAATGCGTGAAAGCATAAAATTTAGGTTCCGTGAGGTATAAGGGGATTTCACAGGTGGTCTGAGATGATTTGAGAAATGCTTTGGATAGCTTGTGTGACATTATGTTCAATGCTTCAAAGCCAAAGTGAAAATTAGAGATGGCGGCAAGTTGTACCCAAATTGTTGCTGCTGCAGCTCCTTTATTGAAAGCCATAGTCAAAAACTCTAATATGGAGGAAATGGGGGCTTGGTAGGTTTTAATGTCATTTTGAGAAGCCCATATAGAAACTCTTCTCCATTTGCAAAGGTATAGCTTCCTAGTAGAGGACTTATGAGACGATATCAATATATGCTGCATTTCATTTGAGAGGTTATGGAACCTGGCTATGTCGGGAATTGGAGCAGCCAAGCTGTCAATTTCAGGGACTGAAGAGAGGGATGAAGAGCCCCCAACGAATGCATCAGAAGGTCTGAAACTGGGTCCAGAATCCAGGGCTCTTCCAACAGATGAAGTCGAAGGAAGGGGAACCAGATCTGACGAGGCCAAATAGGGGCTATTAGAATGATGGTCCTTCCCAGGGCTTTTGCTTTCTGCAATACTTTGGGTATCAAGGGAATTGGTGGGAATGCATAGAGGAGACCCCAAGGCCAATCATGAATGAGTGTGTCCCTTAGGGCTTCTCCCAGAGGGGGAATCAGGGCAAAGTACCTTCTGCATTTCGTGTTCATGTGATTAGCAAAAAGGTCGCAAGGCTGGCCCCACCTGCGAAATATTCTCTCTGCTATCTCTTTTTTGAGGGACCACTCATGAGGCAACAAAAATGCCCTGCTCAGTTTGTCTGCTATCATGTTGGATTTCCCCAGGATGTGCTTTGCTATCAGAAAGCGCTGGGTAGTTATAGCCCATTGCCATATTCTTAGGGACTCGCGACAAAGGGGATAAGACCTGGTTCCTCCTTGTTTGTTCAAGTACCAGATCACTGACATGTTGTCCATCTGAATCGCAATAATCCCCAGAGGGAGAGAGTCCTGAAAGTACTGCATTGCCAAAAGTACCACTCTCATCTCCAGGACACTGATATGCAGATGTGTCTCCTGTTCAGTCCATGTACCTTAGGGTGTTCTTCCCTGAAAATGCCCCCTCCACACCCTATGAGGGAAGCATCCATGGTCACTGTGGCTGCTGGTGAGGGTAGGATAAAAGGGCGACCTATTGTTACATGAAGAGAGGTCAACATCCACTGAAGATCCTTTCTGCATGTGTTTATGATAATTATGAGATGAGGCATTGGGAGCTCTTGGCAAGACCACTGAGTGAATAACAGCCATTGTAGAATCCGCTTGTGCATGCGATCCAATGGTATCGCTAATATTGCAGCTGCCATCATGCCTAACAACTTTAGCACTTCTGATGCTGGAGCCTTGTCTTTGCATATAATGTTGCGGACCTGCTGATGAAGTAGTAAAACTCTTTCTGCTGGAAGTTTTAAAGTGGCGGTGGTGGTGTCCAGTTCTGCTCCGATAAAAATGATATGTTGTGATGGCAACAAGGCAGATTTTTCTGAATTTATTGTAATGCCCAGATGATTGCAGGGAGTAAGCGTGGTGTCCCTGGCTTGTATTAGCTGATGCCTGGTGGTGGCGGTGAGGAGCCAATCATCTAAGTACAGTAACACCTGGAATCCTAAATGCCTCAGGTGAGCTGTGACCACTGCCATGCATTTGGTGAACACTCTAGGGGCTGAAGCGAGACCAAAGAGCAAGGCTCAAAACTGGTAATGATTGGCTCCCAGCCAGAAGTGCAGATGATCCCTGGATGGTCTGGCCATTTTTATATGGTAGTACACATCCTGGAGTTCTATCAAGCACATCCAATTGTCTTTCTCTAAAAAGGGAAGTATCAACTGAAGCGTGACCGTCCGGAACTTCTCTTTCCTGACAGATCTGTTTAGTCTGCTGAGGTCCAAAATAGGTCTCCCGTCCCTTGTCTTTTTTGGAACTAAAAAGAATCTTGAGTAAGTTCCGGATCCTGTATGGTCTGCTTGGACTGGTTGGATGTCTCTTTTTCTTAGCAACATTTGGACCTCTACTGTTGCCTGTACCCTGTAACTGGATGGAACATCCGGAATTTTTGTTGTCAGTGGAGGGGGAGTGGCAAAAGGAATTAAATATCCTCTGGAAACTATACTTTGTACCCAGTTGTCGTTTGTTATTTTGAGCCAGGCATCTGGATACAAAGATAAGTGACCCCCTGACTGCCTCCAGAGTAGTACAGTTGGGCCTGGTAGGGCTTCCCAAAGAACTCGTCTCTGTCACCTGGTTTTGTGGACCCCTTCTGCCATGAGGGTGGCATCTTACATTATTGCCCCCTCCTCTGCCCCTGGAGGGGGTTCACCACGTGTGTCCAGAAAAGCTCCTTGGGCTTTTCGGAACCACATCTTTCCTCCCTTTTGACCCTTGAGGTAGGATCTGGTAGGGGTGGAAAAATGGACTCTGACGGCAGACAGAGTCTTTCCTTCCTGCTCACACTTGGTCAAAGTTTCCTTAACTTTGGGCGCGAAAAGGGATGAGTGAGATAGTTCAGTGACTGCATGGCAAAAGTCACTGAACTGTATGTGCACTTCCCATATCTATCCATGATCCTAGAGTCTCTGTTAGGAGGATGGATAGAGGAAGAAGTGTCTGACATTTCCTTTCTGGTGGCTGCCACCACCACCATGGCATCAATTGGCACTCCCTTGGTGAGGAAAGACTTTTCCTGGGGGGCAGAAATACATTTAATGGGCTTCCTAGGGACAAGCTTCATGGTGTCCGAAGACTCCCATGCCCTTAGTGAGACCAACTCCATGAGCTCATCGAAGGGCAGAGACAGCCAAGAGGTGGAGGGTTGTGACCCAAAAGCCTTCAAGAGAATCAACTCATCTTCAGTAGGGTTGGTGGACTTTCAACCACCCCTCTGCCTAAGGATTTCTAATATCTCAGCAAATTAGATATCTTCAGAGGGGGACCATGGGGACCCTTCTGATTCATCTAAGTCGGTATCAGATGTGAGAGACTCCTATGGGGAGTCTAGGTGCTTCCTCTTACAGATTCTCTTCCTGAGAACCTCATCAGTGGGAATTTCTGGTGAGGTCTCAGAAGAGCAGGGGCCACCCAATGGGGCTTCCTGAGGCTCAGGGTCTCTACGCTTAGAAAGGATCTGTGAAGCAGAAGTGGACACAGGCACTTTTGGGGAGGAGGCAGTTGGACCAGAAGTTGTAGATGGCTTGTGGGGACATCACTCTCCTCATGCCTTCAAAGGCACCTCTGCTCCGATGAAAAGGGACCGCTGGATCCAAAGTGGAGGAGCCAAGCTGTGAGCGTGAGACTGTGCAGGTTCAGATGAATCAGTCCCTGAGGATGAGATAACAGGTCCTGGGAATGATCCAGGATCCACGGGCTGTGAATCAAATGAGGCCATAGAAACAGGAACCAGACTTGACGTGGCCAGTAGGGAGCAATGAGGATCACTTTGCTTTTCAACCTCTGAGCTTTCTGGAGTAATTCTGGAATGAGGGGAAATGGGGGGAAGGCATACAGAAGACTTGGGGTCAATCGTGCATTAGAGTATCCCACGGTGGTTATCTCTGAGGGGGGATCAAGGCAAAATAGCTTCTGCATTTGTAGTTTAGAGGGGAAGCAAACAGGTCGCAGCAAGGCTTGCCCCAATGTTGGAAGATCCGATCTGCTATTACAGAGTTGAGGGACCACTCATGAGGCATCAGAATGTTTCTGCTCAGATTGTCCACAATAAGGTTGGAACTCCCAGGAATGTGCATTGCTATAAGAAAACGACTGGAAGCTATCACCCAGTGCCAAATCCTCATGGCTTCCTGATACAGGGGGTAAGATCTAGTTCCACCTTGCTTGTTGATATACCAGACGACTGACATGTTGTCTGACTGAAGTGCAATGGTCCCCAAGGGTAGGGATGCATGGAATACTTGCAACGATAAGAGAACTGCCCTCAGTTCCAAGACATTTATGTGCAAGTTGGCCTCGATGGGGGTCCAGATGCCTTGGACAGTCTTTCCTGGAAATGCCCCCCCCCCCACCCTAACAGTGAAGCGTCCGTGGTCACTGTGGCCATGGGTTGGGGAAGACAGAACGGTCGACACCAAAGATTCATTTGTGGCTTCATCCACCATAGCATTTCTTCCTTGCAACGGTTTGTAAGACATGTGGTTGAGTGGGTGGGTTAACAATGAGCATTGTGTGGAAAGGAGCCACTGCAGGATTCTCATGTGCAGTTTCACCAGTGGTACTAACGTAATGGCAGCTGCCATGGAGCCCAAGATTTGCAGTACAAGACGTGCTGGTACATATGTGTGAGGAAGAAGGTCTTGGATTTGGTGTCTTATTTTCAAAAGCCTGTGAGGGGGGAGAGAAGCTTGACAGGATGTTGTGTCGAAGACTGCTTCAATAAATTCCAGTGTCTTCATTGGGGACATCTGAGATTTGTCTTTGTTGATTGTAATCCCCAAGCAGAGAGCAAGACCTTGAGTGTAAAAGAGGCTGCAGACTAGGAGATTCCTAGTTGGAACAGTAAAGAGCCATTCATCTAGATAGGGAAACACCTGGAATCCTTGTAGTCGAACATGAGCTACCACAACTGCCATACATTTGGTAAACATTCGGGGGGGCTGTTGAGAGACCAAATGGCAGTGCCCTGAATTGGTAGTAATTGGCTCCCAGCCAGAAGTGGAGAAACCTCCGGGAGTGGTGATCCATCTTTATGTGGTAGTACGCATCCTGGAGGTCTATAGAGCACATCCAATTGTCCCTCCCTAGGAAGGGAAGAATGGACTGTACTGTAACCATCTGGAATTTTTGAGGTTTGATAAATTTGTTCAGTAGGCTGAGATCCAGGATTGGTCTCTAGTCCCGTCTTTTTTGGCACTAAAAAGAACCTTGAGTAAAACCCTTATCCTGTCTGGTCTGGTGGAACTGGTTGAATGACTCTTTTTCTTAGCAGCTTTTCTATTTCTAAGGCTGCTAATTCCCTCTGATTGGGTGGTACATTGGGGATTAGTTTGACAGGTCGGGAGTTTAATTGAATGGTATTTGGTAGCCTCTGGATATTATTATCTGCACCCAAACATCAGTAGTAATAAGATGCCAGGCTGGTAGATGCAGAGAAAAACTACCCCCGACTGCTTCCAGAGGAAAGCAATTGGGCCGTTGCTCAGGAGCGCTGGTAGGGTCTGCTGGAGAAAGAATCTCTGGCACCCTGGTTACACAGACCCCCTCTATCCTGAAAGTGGCATCTTCCATATGAGTTGCCCCCTCTGCCCCAGAGGGATTGTTCACCACGAGTGTCATGAAAGGATCCTTGGGATTTCTTGAACCACATCTTTCCTCCCTTCTGGTTCCTGGATTAGGACCTCTGGGGGTTGGAAAAGCATATGCCCACAGCAGACAAGGTCTTTCTGTCTTTCTCACTACGTGCAAGTGTGCCTCGTACCTTGGGTCCAAAAAGTGCAGATTCATCGACAGGTGCATTGATGAAGGAAGATTTAAGGGGTTCTGTGACGTCACACAACCGCATCCAAGCATTACGTCTCATGACAACACCAGATGCGGCAGCTCGAGCTGCTCCCTCGGTGGTGTGAGATATCAAACACATCGAGGAGTTTGAGATGGATTCAAGGCTAGGTAGCTACAAGGTGACAGTGTCACGCACCTCACCAGGCACTACCCCCACCAAAGAGGAAGACATTTCAGAAATTAGGTCTCTTTGGAGGTGGGTAAAGTGTGCCAGATAGTTCAGCGACCGAATGGCGAAAGTCGCTGAAGCATATGTCTGCTTCCCTAGTCTGTCCATAGGTTCATAGGTTCATAGGTTGGTACTGGGCTATCTGCCCGAAGGCATATATTAGCCCAGCCACATTGTGCGGTATTCACCACCCCTTTAGTAGTTCACTAGACCCTTGTACTAGCAGCTAGTACCCTTGGCCCCTATCTAGTAGTGCTGTTGGTGTGATCCCCGGTGTGACCTTTCTGTTACCCATCCACTCATCAAGGTTCCTCTTGAAGAGTGATAGTGAAGGGCTCTGTCTTATGTAGATCGGGACCCTGTTCCATAGTAAGGGAAGTCTCTGTGAAGGGAATCTATCCCTCCTGCATGTTCTATTCATTGTTGTGTTGAGGTTTATATCCCTAGAGCATGTTGCTCATGTAGATTTGGTTTTGCTAAGATGGAGCATGTTCAACAATTCTGGATTAGACATGGCTCTGTACGTTAGACAGAGATCACCTCTGAGGAAGCAGTATGCAACAGAGAACAGTCTTAGCTTTTTCAATCATGCTGCATAGGGCAACTGTTTGAGGCCAGTAATCATCTTGGTTAGGTACCTCTGTGGTCTCTCCAGTTGCTGGAGATGTCTAGCTAGGTACATTCCAATTGGTGCATTGTACTCAATAATGGGTCTGATGAGGAAAGAGTAGAGGGGCACCATTACATCCTTAGATCTTGATGCGAACCCTTTCGTGATCAGATGGGTCACATAGAAGGATTTTCTAACCACTTTGGCAACATGGTTATCAAAGGAAAGCTGACTATCTACTTGGGTCCCTAGATCCCTTATTTCTTCTTCAGATTTCAGGGGATTACCTCCTATGTTGTAGTTTGCGTGTACTCTGTTTTTTCCAAAGGGGATTACTATGCATTTTTTTGCATTTAGCTTGAGACCATGGCTTTGACACCATGCATCAGTCTCATTTAAGCCCTTCTGGAGGATCTCCATGTTGGCCGGAAACTCTATTATAGCACCCAGTTTGCAGTCGTCCATACACTTAGTCAGCCACAGCCCTTCCATGCTGGCCTGTACTTCTGAGAAGAATATGCCAAACAGGAGGTCTGGGACTCCCTGTTTGGAGGATGGACAGTGGAACTATCTTCTGCCAGTTCCCTCTTGGTGGCCACCGCCACAACCATAGAATCAACTGTCAACTCCTTGGACCAGTGGGGCTGGTCTTCAGGTGTAGACAAATTTTGTCTGGGGCCTTCCAAGCAAGCTGCACAATTAGTTTACCAAAGTCATCTGCTGGTGGGGTCACACAGGAAGTAGATGGCTGGGCACTGAAGGCCTGCAGGAACACTGATTCCTCAAAAGAAGGGTTAGAGGACTTCCATTCTCCCCGCTGTTTGAGGATTTTGAGGATGTCTCAGAGTGAAACGTCATCTGGAAAAGAATGTGGGGATCCTTCTCCTTCATCGCAATCAGTGTCTTCTGTGATAGATTTCTCCAGGGAATCATAGTGCTTCCTCTTGCACCGTTTCGTCCGGGGTGGCTCTCCAGTGGGATATTCTGAGGAGGACTCTGGAGAAGGGGTTCCCTTCAAAGGGTTTTTTTTGTGACTCCCATGCCCAGGAATCCAACATAGTGGGTTGGGAGAGGTGCATGCTAGGGGAGGTTTCTGATACTGATGTCAATGGTGCTGACTGTGAGCCTTCAGAATGAAGGACCCTTTCCATCACCTGTACAGCAGGCCCACTCGAGGAAGGATGGGAGCGCGGAACTAGGAGGTGCAACCTCAGAACCAGGGTCACACCCCACCACTAAGAGCCCACCTCTAGTTGAGGGGTTCTGAGAGAACTGGAAGCCATTGGAACCATGGACATAGACAGTGCCAGTGAGAAAATAGGCGCTGGACTAGGTACCAAGGTATGGACGGTCCAAGCACTGCTCTGAGAAAGCATCAGCTCCATCGGAGCCGATGCATCAAGGGTGGTCAGTGCCAACAGAGGAAACACTGCTGTCAGAGCCAAGACAGTATGTACCGAAGCAAACATCAGTACCGAGATCAGGGTGGATGTTGGAGGAGAATAAACAGGGGAAGATGTGGTAAAAGATTCCGAGCTAGGAGGGAAGGAAGATCTAGCTGGAATGGGCAATCCCCTAGCTGCCAGAAGCTGGTCCACAACCCGCACTAGGTCTAGTTCAGAAAAACTCCTAGTGGATCTAGGGTTAGACCAAGTGGCTGCAGCGCAAATATCGTCAAGGGGCAATTTAGCTTGAAAAGCAGAAGAGGTAGAGACAGCTCTGGTAGAATGAGCTTTTGGTTTGTGCATTAAAGGCATGTTCACATTTTCATAAACAAAGGATATACAATCGGATAACCATTTAGATAACATTGTTTTAGCCACTGGATTGCCTTTTCTTGCTTCTGAGAAGGCTACAAAAAGTTGATCTGATTTCCTAATATCCTTAGTTCTTTCAAGATAAAATCTGAGCTGTCTGTGAACATCAAGTTTGTGCAGCATATATTCTAAGTTGTTAGAGTGGTTGGGGAAGAACACTGGTAGTTCAATGACCTGATTGATGTTTGACTCAGAACAGACTTTAGATAAAAAAGAGGGGTTCATTCTGAGAGATACTCTATCAGCATGGAAGATCATGTAGGGTGGTCTGATGGATAATGCTTAAAGTTCTGACACTCTACGGGCAGATGTAATGGCCACAAGAAAAATAGTTTTCCACGATAAGAATTTTAAATCACAAGAAAAATCTGGTTCAAAGGGAGGAAGAATAAGCTGAGACAGCATAAGGTTTAAATTCCAGGGAGAAAAGGGAATTTTGATTGGAGGTCTCATATGAAGAACGCCTTTAAGGAAGGTTTTGGATAATTTATGGCTCAATATTTGAGCCATCAAGACCAAGGTGAAAATCTGAGATAGCAGCTAACTGAACTCGAACTGTAGCAGCTGCTGCCCCTTCCTTAAATCTTTTTGTCAAAAATTCCAAGATCAAAGATAGCGGAACTCGAAAAGGGTCAATGTTCTGAGCGTTGGCCCAAATTGAGAACCTTTTCCATTTGCTGCCATATAATTTCCTGGTAGATGGCTTGTGAGAGGACAAGAGAATCTGTCTTGTATCTTCTGAAATTGAATGAAGCTTGGCAATTAGGGGAAGTGGATTAGCCAAGCAGTCAGTTTCAGGGACTGTAGAGAAGGATGAAGGTCCCCTGATGGGTGCGTCAGAAGATCTGGAATTGGGTCCAGGATCCATGGATCCTCCAACAGATGATGGTGAAGAAATGGAAACCAAATCTGTTGAGGCCAGTAGGGGCTATGAGTATAACTTTCCTTCCCAGCAATTTTGCTTTCTGTAGAAATCTTGGTATTAATGGGAAGGGTGGAAATGCATAAAGGAGACCCAGGGGCCAATCGTGTAAAAGTGCATCTCTCGGGAGATGACTGGGAGGTGGTATCAGGGCAAAGTAGCTTCTGCATTTTGAATTGATGTGGCTGGCAAAAAGGTCACAGCAAGGCTGGCCCCATTTGTGGAAAATCAACTCTGCAACCTGTTGATTGAGAGACCACTCATGAGGGAGTAATATTGCCCTGCTTAGCTTGTCCGCTATGACGTTGGATTTCCCCGGGATGTGCGTTGCCAAACTCTGAGGGCTTCTCGACAAAGGGGTAAGACTTGGTTCTGCCCTGCTTGTTCATGTAACAGACTACTGACATGTTGTCGGTCTGAATTGCAATAGTCCCTAGAGGGAGAGAGTCCTGAAAGTACTGCAACACCAGAAGTACCGCTCTCAGCTCTAGAACATTGATGTGCAGATATGATTCTTGATTTGTCCATGTGCCTTGGGTAGTCTTTCCCTGAAAATGCCCTCCACCACCCTATCAGGGAAGCGTTTGTGGTCACAGTGGCTACCATGGGGAGAACAAAGGGTCTCCCTACTGTAACATGAAGAAACGTCAACCACCACTGAAGGTCTCTCCTGCAAGAATCCATGATAAGAATCATGTGGTGCATTGGTAGTTTCTGATAAGACCACCGAGTGAAAAGAAGCCATTGAAGGATTCGCATATGCATCCTTGCGAGTGGTATAGCCAGGATTGCTGCTGCCATCAAACGTAGTGCTTTCAATACCTCCATTGCTGTAGCTTTGTTCTTTGACACCAGTGAGCTGACGTTTTGGCGAAGAAGGGAGACTCTTTCGATAGGCAGACGTAGAGTAGTGGTTGAGGTATCTAACTCTGCTTCTATAAAAACGGTATGCTGAGATGGCGATAAGGCAGACTTTTCGAAGTTGATCGTAATGCCTAATTGATGGCAGAGTGTCAGAGTGTATTGTGTTGCCTGAGTCAATTGATGCCTGGTGGTAGCGGTGAGGAGCCAATCGTCTAAGTATGGAAACACCTGGAATCCTAGACGCCTCAGGTGAGCCATGACCACTGCCATGCATTTGGTGAACACTCTGGGGGCTGAAGTGAGACCAAAGGGCAGGGCTCGAAACTGGTAATGATTGGCTCCCAGCCAGAAGTGCAGATGATCTCTGGAGTGTCTGTCCATCTTTATGTGATAGTACGCTTCCTTAAGATCTGTGGAGCACATCCAATCGCCTTTCCCTAAAAAGGGAAGAATGGACTGAAGCATGACCATTCGGAACTTCTCTTTCTTTACGAACATGTTGAGTCTGTTGAAGTCCAAGATAGGTCTCCAGTCCCCTGTTTTCTTTGGTACCAAAAAGAATCTTGAGTAAGTTCTGAATCCGACTTTGGTCTGCTGGGACTGGTTGGATGACTCTTTTTTCTAGCAATCTGTGGACCTCTACGATTGCTTGTTCCCTGAGATTGGGTGGAACATCTGGGATTTTTTTATAGGAATGGGAAGGGTAAAGAACGGTATGAAATATCCTCTGGAAATTATGCTTTGTACCCAAGTATCCGATGTTATGTTTATCCAGGCTTCTGGGTACAAAGACAAGCAACCCCCAACTGCCTCCAGAGCTGAACAGTCGGGCCCCCTTTCAGGAGCGCTGGTAGGACTGACTGGAGAACTGACTCCTGTCACCCTGTTGCTGCGGAACCCCTCTACCACGGGGGTGGCGTCTTCCATTATAACCCCCTCCTCTGCCTCTAGAGGGGGTTTCACCACATGTGTCGTGAAAGACTGCTTGAGTTTTTTGGAACCACATCTTCCCCCCCCTAGGGCCCTTGGGGTAGGGCCAAGTAGGAGTGGAAAAGTGGACCCCAACGGCAGATAAAGGGCAGGATTCACGAAACCTCCGTGTAAGAGTTAACATGTCTTACACGGAGGCTGCAGTTAAACAGTGTGACGTCAGCATGCCATGCATATTCATGAGGGCTTGCTGAATCACACTCTAGGCTAACACAGTCCGTGTAGGAAAGTAGGGGGCATGTCCGCACAGCGGGTTTTGCAAAGGGACACGCCCCCAAAAGAGTCACAGTCCTGAAAGTAAACTCCCACGAGCGAGTCGCGGAAATGTCAAGAAACACAACACCACACATGCCCCCACAGACTATAAACCCAACTGTAATGTAAAACATAAAAATCAACAGTTTCATTTTTTTTTTATAATTTCAAAAATGTTTGCCCGTAATTGCACTCATTTGCGCGGGTGTGCCCTTCGCTCAGCCACAGTTAGCAGTCATTGGAAAAGCATATAAGATCTAAATATGCAAATTAAGCCAAGTAGCAATAGCGTAGCGGTAGAGACGTCGGCCAAAGAGGACGTAGTCACGGTTCGAGCCCCAACAACATCATTTTCTATCTTTAGTGAAATAAGCATGAAACAATCCTCTGACATATATGTGTATATATATATATATATATATATATATATATATATATATATATATATATATATATATAATTTAAGTAAAATGTAATGAAATGGGCCATGTATTTTTGAAGAAATCTGACACAATAAAAAAAAAAATTTATAAGTGCCCATAGCTGAGCAGCACTCTAACAAGCTGGGTATGACTGCCTGCAGGTGAGCAGTGGTTTAACAGGTGTAATATGAGTGCCCGGAGTTGAGCAGCACTTTAACATGATGAAACTGTGTGCCCACAGTTGAGCAACATTTCACACAGTGTAATATGCGTGCTCATAGCCAAATAACGCATTAACCAGTGTAACCCGTTTGCGTGGAGCTGCACAGCGCACCAACCGGCTTACCGGTGGACAACGTTGAGCAAGCTGTATCAAAGCCGCCTTTACACAGACACACCTCCTAGCCTATCTAGACAGTAGTAAAATAAAAAAAAGCAATGCCCAGGCTCGAACCCAGGATACTCATAGTCAAAGTACTGAACCACTAAGCCATGACAGTTGTACTGAGAAATGCAGTATTAACATATATATAGGAATGAATGGAAATAGAAGCATGACAAAGCAGGTTTTCTTAAGCTGATACATTTCCAAAATGGCCAATCACAGATAAGTGTGGGAAAAATGGCATATATAAGCCCCATAGGCGGGAATACACAGCATAACTGCTTGTGAAACCTATTTGCAGTCAGGATGGCAGGTGTAGGAGAGGGCAGTTGCTTCTGAGCACAGAGGTGGGGTGTTGAGGAGTCCAAATATATGGTTTGGCTCCTAGTCCATGATCATGAGGCTCAACTCATGCAGGGCCAGGTTCCCTGGGGTGCGTACAAGGCAGAGGCATGGAACCGGTTGGCACATGATCTCACCAGTGCCACAGGCATACCAAGGACTGGTGAACAGGTCTGTCGCCACCATGCGGACCTAAAAAGACGTAAGCAGGACCAACTGAACCGTTGGATCCAGGAGGCCCAGCAAATGCCCAACGCCCCACTACTGAGTAAGTATCCATGTAATTAAGTATGTAAGAAATTATCCTAGCTGATATTATGGAGATGTATGTTCCAATATTACTTCATTTATATTACAGCTGCAGGTGTGCGTTCCGTGAATCGGCAAGCCTATGATGATAGGCTGGTGCGGTTGCGCCACCAGGCAGGTTAGTAATTATTTTGCTGCAATTGTTATAGAATATAAGTGAGACAGCTTGTAAAAGAGTTCAGTGTTGTGACATATTAATAAAGTTCAAATAACACTAGAAGAAAGATTCTGCTAGTACTGTATGATTAGATAAGTGATGCAGCCTGTAATCCAGAAATAAAAATTAAACAAGTCTGAAATAGAGATTTTCCACCTGTATTGTAATATCAGATAACTTGCTTCAGCCTGAAAATTACTGGTAAACAAGCTAAACACGATAGACATGTGTCAAATACATCCCCTTTTAAAATCTGCCATGTGAAACAAGTGAGTCTGTTGGAAAGGATTGTTGTAACCAAGTAAGAAATGTTAATAATGGCTAGAATTAAGTACCATCTTAAATTGTAAAAATAAAACAAGTGAGAGTGTGAGAAAGAGGTATGAATCGACCAAGAAAGCTGTAATAAGTCTTGAATAAAGTTATACTGCAGTCAGTACATAATGAAATGAATGAGACAGCCACAACCAAAGAGTGAAATGTTTGTAATAAAGTACTGAAGCTGGAATGTGTCAGTCCCACAATTTGGATATGTTGCTGTACCCTTGCAATATGGAGATAGTATGGTTGTATGAAATACTGAACAACCACAGTTGTGTAGAGCCATATAAATCAAATGTAGCAGGATGTTGTACCTGAACACAGCCAGATATGAACGTGTATGAATAAAAATGCAATGTATATTAATGTAGCAGTAACATTCCCATCACCAACATTCCTAAGGTTACATATAAGAAACTGTACTAAGACCTGTAGGGTATATATATCTGCATATATATATATATATATATATATATATATATATATATATATATATATATATATATATATATATATCGGCAGCTACTAGAAATGTACAGCGTATGTATACTCGGCCCCCCACTGCAAGCGTGGCTGGAGGAGAACGTCCACTCACCCTCCAAAGTGTCTGTGGTACGTAGCGAGATCAGGCATTCTGTGCTTGAACCCCTACGCCAGCTTGAGGCACGGGTGGCGCAACTCACGGATGTGCCTGCCCGTCCTACACAGCCCCCAGCACAGCCCAGTTCTGGGCAGTGAAGGCGCAGTGGAAACTGCCCATGGGTGGGGATCTCAGTTCCACTGTTGCCATCTGTGGGCTCATGGGCTCGCGATATCCAAACATCCGTCCCTGTCAATTGTGTTCACCCCCACATGTGTCATACTCCGCCCCTGTATGCATCTTGTTTGTCTTGTCTGTTAACCTCCCCAACCTACCTCCCCAAATATACCTACTTCCTGTACCTCACATTCCACTCTCACCTGAAAAAAAAATAAAAAAGGGCACTCTGTTCCCACAAAAAAATTACGCCCCATACATAGCTGCCCATTTTGCAGACATGTCTGCTGGACATGTCAACTGGTAATTACAATTGGCTGTACAACATATTTTGTCCTCACCCCTCTCTCAGGGGTGGAAGGTTTCAAATTTCACACCAAATTACACACATATGCACAGCTGTTGCTGATAAAGAAATGGGCAGCTATGGGCCTTTCCTACATCCTTCCTGCAAATCCCGAGCTTGTTTTCCTACTGTCCTACCCTCTTTGTGCCCCCTTTTTCACAACTTTCCTATCTCCCCATTTTCTTTTCTTTCAAAGAAATTAGCACGGGTGTGCGCGAGAGTAAGCACTTTTAAGCAGTAGTCAGTGGGTGTGCGCTTGTGTGTGCTTAGCTAAGCGTGTGTGCGCAAAGCTAAGCAACAGTGCGCATGCGTGAGCACCACGCAAACCAGCGCTAACCCGCTTACAACTGCTTAAAGGTGCCTTAGTCACTCTGAATGACAAGGCCTGTAGTTTGCTCAGCAGCAAAATAAAATTCCTCTGTCAGTCTCGAACCCAGGACCTTGGAAACACTAGTCTGTATGACTTACCACTAAGCCATGACTGATATACAAGAACTTTGTGCTGAAAGCAATATATCATGAAATAGTAGGACTGAATGTAAAGAGAATATAGGAAGGCTATTACACAAATCTTTTCTTGTATCTTTACTGGCAATTCTTGTGGAATTGTATTACATTAGTGTGATAAGAGAAACAGCCATGCCAGTAGGTAATAATGTGACAGTAGCACCTTGCAAAGCACACACACTATCAGAGCAGGATAAACACCGCCATATTTGAATAGGTAAGAGGCCAGACCTCGCAACTGTGACTGATTTACAGGGATGTTCCTGATTTGCAAACAAATGTTAACTGTGCCCCACTGACTCCCTGTGAAATGTACTAACAGTAGGCAGAAACGTGTGGAATCCCACGTAATGGTAACTCTCAATTAGTTAAAGTACACACTACTTGCATGTCAGAAATAATGTAGTAATACATATGCTCAAAATACCCCACAGTCAGAACTGCAGAATATCTGAAATATATCACGGGTGTATCCCACTGATATGTACCATTCCCTGAGGCTGCTAAAATATACACCTGAGAGTATCTGAGGCCTGCAAGTGTCAGAAACTCACAGGCATATCATTCTGTCTGCTGTCACACACTCTGTGAATAGCTGTACAATTGCTTCCACAAGCGCACCCTCATGTAGGAGTACAAGCCAGAAATATCAAAGGATGTAGCCATCTAATAAAATAAGGACAGTATAGCAGTTTACAAGCACTGCGTGTGCCTGATATTCATAACTGTTAGTACAAAGTACAAGGCCCCACTTCTGCTCAGCAGCAAAATAAGATACCCTTGTAGGTGTCAAACCCCACACCTTGGCCTTACCAGACTGCATGCAGTACCACCAAATCACACCAAACATATAAGGAATTGCTGCTGAAAGAAATATATCATGCATTACAAGGAGTGAATGTAAATGGAAAATAGGAAAGCCATAGCAACACATTCCAGTAAAGACACTTAGCAGGCCTTCAAGGAGTGAATGTAAAGGCTAAATAGTGAAGCTATACCAACAAATTGCAAGAACTACTGTTGTATACCAGGTAATCCACAAATCCCACAGGAAAGCACATACTCCCATGTAAACAGTATTAGTATTATTAGGTGTCAGTTAACGTACACACTGAGAAGAAAGAACTGGAAGAAGCAACAGTCAGGTTTCAGTACAACATGCATTTCAGTGCCTACAACACAGCCTTAGATATGAGAGACATACCAACCTTTACACTCACAGAACAGTGTCCACAGCAAACCAGCATGGTCTCCACCTTGAAAAACTGAAAGGGCTATGCCTAGCTAACCTAACATTTTATAGCACTGTCTTGACATCACAGTGAGAACTGCAATTACCATACAGCAGGCTGCATGCAATTAGTAAATGCTGGCTAACAATTGGTGCAGAGGCCATCACATGCATATGTGCACATACGTACAAAAGCAGCCTGTACTCCCAGTCCACACATGCAATAATATCATTGCAGCGACTGCAGGGAGAGAGAGAGACAGAGAGAGAGAGAGAGAGAGACCAAAAAAAAAATAATAAAAAGAAAAAAAACATCAAGACAGCAGCAGCAAGCCATACAGCAGCAAGGCAGCCATCAGCAAGCCAGCCAGCAGCAAGCCAGCCAGCAGCAAGCCAGCAGCAAGGCAGCCAGCAGCAAGCCATCCAAAACAGCAGTCAGAAACAAAGGTAATGTAAACTACATAATCTAATAATCTACATACTGTGAACCCTCCATATGTGTTAGCAGTCTGTATCTGTATTTATATGAAGATGTGCATAGGGCAAGGGACATACTGCAACTGTTAGTGAAGGCTGGACATACATATGTAGTTGAAGGTTGCTAACAGTATGCTGCCAGGGCCAATAGCATACTACCTACCTATGACACAATGCACACACACATGTACTCATTGCAATACCAACTATGTGAGGTGAAATGAGTGTGCCACTGACTGTGTGCAAGGTCTGTAATGGTGTGATTGCTCAGCATGACTTTGTGTCTGTCATGGTAGTGTGTGTCCTTGGTGTGAGGCCAGAGAAAGATGTGTCAGTTATTGGGATACAAACATACTACATTGCCATATGTTGTGCTGTGGTTCCATGTATATGACTGCGGTGTAGGTAGGGGTATAGCCGCAAAGACTAGGGTGCATTACCATTGAAATTGTAACGGTGCATTGCATGCATTGCATGGGATGACAATATTCCCCATCCATTACCTTAATACATACCCCCAGTGTGAGGTTGTGCATTGGACCTCAAACAGTGTGCTGAGTGCTGGTGTATACTAGTTTGTTGTAAGGAGTGTGGCAGGCACTGTCACACAGTTGTTGGCTGAGCACTATGTGGTAATTTACATGTGTATCCCCTGATAGACAGACAGATGCTATATATGGCAGTTCAGTGATATCAGTTAGGTAGAGTATTATGTGTGCCATGTTACTTGCTCACATATTTTCCTTTTCCTTCCAGGGCGATGGTGCATCAGCACAACTCCTGTTATTCGGCAGCAGAGGATGAGGAGAAACACCAGAGCCTGGTGCAGGATTTTTCAACACTCTTTTCCCGGACCAGCCAGAACCAACAGGAGAGGGCTGCACTGTGGCAAGACCTTGTCCGTCGGGTAAATGACATAGGCATGCATAACCGGACATATGAGCAGGTACGCCATCACTGCAGTGATTTAATTAGAAATGTCCATCAGCGTGCATCTGATATCCACAGGCAACAGCTTGCCACAGGTGGTGGGGCACCTATACACCCCCCCCCTCACCAGACTGGAGGAGCTCCTCCTAAGTGTTGTGGCTCCAGCCCAACAACAACAACAACATTCACAGACATGTGTAATGATGGAGGCTGGAGCCACCCAGCATGTGGACATGGAGTGTGCAGGTAACATGCCATATCTGTAGTTGACTGTTCTCTGCACTGGTAGTTTATGCATGTGTGAGGTGTGTACTGTGTTTGTAGCTGTTATCCTGGACATTATTGTGCAAGGTTGATATTCTCAATATCAGCAGTACACCTGTGAAACCAACTGTTGTACTACTGTACTGTATCATACTCACAGTATCAAAGGCAAATTTGTGCCCACTGACAATAACTGTCTTATTTGTGCAGGTCCCTCTGGAGTAACAGCAAGGCAGCCAATCCATGCTGGTGAGTGTGTAATAACAATACTTTTAATACTAATGATAATAATAGTAATAATACCCTCAAACAGTATTGTTATGTGTTGGATTGCAGGTGTGTTTGTGTGTGTGTGTTTGTATCTCATGTACTGAGGAGTGTGCATGTGCCCATGTGTGCATGTGTGCATGTTTGCATATGCCCATGTGCCCATGTGTGCATGTGTGCGTGTGCCCATGTGTGCATGTGCCCATGTGTGCATGTGTGCATGTGTGCATGTGTGCATGTGCCCATGTGTGCATGTGCCCATGTGTGCATGTGCCCATGTGTGCATGTGCCCATGTGCGCATGTGTGCATGTGTGCATGTGTGCATGTGCCCATGTGCATGTGTGTGCATGTGCCCATGTGTGCATGTGCCTGTGTGCATCTGTGGTAACATTGTGTACACATTGTAAACTGTGTTTCCTGTCTTCCTCTCACAGGTTCTGGTGTTGCTCTGGTGGTGTGCAGCAGGGAACCTGAAGCCCTGGTGGGGATAGTGATAATGATGATACATGTGTAATGGCACAGGGAGGTGTGTCAGGGTCTGTTGTTGGTCAGCCAATCGACAGTACACAGCAGTCAACCCCATCAATGCACACAGTCATCCTGCCGATACATCCATTGTCACCAATGTCCTTAGCTAAGGGACAGCATACAGTGGGCATTGACCAGGGTAATGTGGTATCAGTGGCACATGCATCCCCTCACAGCAGCCATGGCCAGAGTCCTGACATGGTACCACACAGGCAGATGTCCAGGGGTTCTCGTGGGAGCATCCGTGGTCGTACTGCCCCTGTCAGACGTGCCCACAGAGGTCTTTCAACCTCAGCTATGTTCCGAGCTGTAATGCAGGCACAGGCACGTATGGAACGGTACACCAGACAGGATCTGAGGGAGCTTAGAGCACATCACACTGCTATGAATGACACTATGCGTAACGTTGCGGCTGCCATCCGTACTGTCGGCTAGGTCATTGACAGATGTTGGGGTGACACATTAGATCTGTTCCACAACTACATGTCCATGAGCCAGGGCAATGCAGGACGGTTGAGGCATCGACATATGCCAGCAACATCAGCAGCTGGCAGTCGTCGCGGACAACAACAAACCCGCAGCCGCTCCCATAGTGCCAGTACCAGCCCCAGCAATGCTGGGTCTGTGCTGTCATCAGACCACCCTAGGAGACCACGTGGCTCTGGACAGTCCCAGCAGGGACATGTGTCCAGTCATCAACCAACTGCTTCTGATGACAGAACCCAGTCTGGCTTAGTACCTGATACTGTCCGTAGCACCCCTGCCAGGCACAGGTACCATGTCCATGGCCAGAGACAGTGATCTGTATGACCTGGCAGGTACAGTCTGTGGCTGTCCACAAACACCCGTATATGGCAGCCATGAGGTGGAACTGTGTGCATGCATACACACATGCATAATGCTAACACCTAGGGCTAACACATACACACACACCACATCAACATTGCCCCATGTTGTACTGTTGTCCCTCACTAACACACACACACATACATGTCAATTGGATGTATCAGTGGCAGACTCAGGCATACCAAGTACACACCCTGTGCATATGATGAAACTGTGCCACCTCCTGCAATCTGTCACATTGATGCAGGAACAGGATAACATGGTGCTGATGCACAGGGTGACTACATAGAACTGTAGTAATATTATCATGTTTCACTTGAAAGAAAGTTACTGTTTGTCGTTTTTGCATTTAAGTTACCTGTAACATATTGCATTTAAGTTACCTGGCACTTGCTCACTAAAGCAATTATATGTCAGCACTAAAATATTAAAAGCACTACACCCTCACAACCTCCCCTTGAGTACCTCATTCCCCATTGGCCCTTTTTTTCAATTATAAAGGAATTCCCAATACATGTCCAAAGGTCAGTTGTCAATCTCCTCTCCGGTCCAGCTGGTGAATCTGGTAATCTTGAGGCAATGTTACAACTGCCTCATCTACACAGACAACCCTCTCCTCCTCCCAAAAAATTCCAACACATGTGAGAGATGCAACTATATAGCCATACTGGAGGCTAAGCTCTCTCAACTCAGTATTGGCGAAACCAGTCAGGAGGAGAAGGAAACCACACTCACTACAATTCCAGTCTCACATAGACCTACCACGACAGCAAACCAAACACATAAACACACAAAAACATACTCGGAGTCTCTAAATAAAAATCTGCCTAAGCAGCAGAGACCTCCAAAGCAGACACCCAAGCAACCACTACCCCAAAACAAAACACATGCAACACATAGCTCACAAAGCCAGTGTGCCGAACAGTCACAGCCCTTAAGGGTAAACAACACACCTGATACACTTGTAATAGGTGACTCTATTGTCAGGCACACTGACGTCCTGCTCACCAGGCTGAACAAGGAGAAGGTCACGGTGAGCTGCCTGTCGGGCGCTAGGATCTGCCACATAACACAAGCACTCAGGTCACTCCAAGGCAAGTACAAATATGACTCAGTCATTGTCCATGCTGGTGTGAATTACCTGAGACGTACCTCCCTGGACTACATGAAAAGAGACATAGAGGAGCTCTCTGAGCATGTAGCCCAGGCCGGTATGACCCTGACCTTGAGTAGCATCTTACCCTCACCAAGAATGATGCCACAATATGAAGACAAGATGATCAATTTCAACAATTGGCTTAAGTATTGGTGTCATTCAAAGGGGATCCAATGCCTGTCAGCCTGGGATGACATGCTCGACAAGCCAGGATGAACACCTTCAGGAATGCATGGATCATGCACCTGTCACCCCTGGGCTTTCGGATATTGCAAAGGCTCTTGCTACCCCCATAGTGGCTTTTTTAGGCAAGGCTCAAAAGACAAACCCACCTCCATAGGTATCACAAGGGATAAGAAACTAAGAGTAATGCTGCTCAACGCCAGAAGTCTAAACCTCAAGATGCACGCACTCGAAACTCCTTAGCATGGAGAACATCGATATCTGTGCAGTAACAGAAACCTGGCTCAAGGCTCCCGAGAGCACCCCAGCACTACCAGGTTATACCTCATAACATGCTTTTTGGCCCCAAAACTTGGACCGAACCACAAAAGGAGGGGGAGTATCAATATTCGTCAAAGATACCCACACCTCCAGGTTGTTGGCACAGCACGAAGCATCAGAGACTATCCATGTGCAACTAACAGTGGGTAAAACTGTCTTCCAGTTTATAGCCTGCTACAGACCACCCTCCCAATCCCAGGAACCCCACTCAGCCTTCCTGAGACCACTGGAAAATATGAAGGTCTCTCCAAACACCATTATATTGGGCGACGTCAACTACCCAAACATAGACTGGGAGAATTACTGTAGCTCCAACACCCTAGCCCAAAGATTCCTAGAATTTATAAACTCAAATGCTATGGAACAACTTGTTACCACTCCCACAAGGGGGGAAAACATACTGGACCTGATCATCACCAACATGGGGACTCTATGCTCCAGACCAAAAGTGTATCCATCACTGGTAAGATCAGACCATAAACTAATCACATCCTGACTCCACCCCCTGCTCTGAAAACCACAATGAAAAACTTCTCTAAAGCAAATTTCACACTCCTCAAAACTGAGGTGTAATCCTTCAAAGCCCCCGGACCTATGGAAAATATGGCCCAGACCGCAGAATACTTTATAAATGCATTCTATGAACACCTTCAGGAATGCATGGATCATGCAATCCCAAATAAAACCAAGACCCAATCCTCCAAAGGCAGATGTCCTGTCTGGTGGACCCCAGCCATAAACAAACTATACAATAGAAGGAGGAAGCTACTACATGATAGAGCAAAATCCCCAAAAGGCATCTCTGATCAGTATTAGCAAAAAACTACGGGCACTCATAAAATCGTCTAAGGCCAGCTTCGAGAGAAAACTTGCACAGGACACTAAGGATAATCACAAGGCTTTCTTTAGTTATGTTAGGAACCTGGGTGGGAATTCCCAGATATGCTCAGAATTAGTCCAAAATGACAAAGAATACACCGAACCCACAGATATTGCCAACATCCTAGCTGACAGGTTCAGCACAAACCCCCCCCTCCCCACCAAAAGGGCAAATATCTATCCCAGCAGAGTGATGCCCCCCTGACATCTCAGATGTTCAGGTAAGAGTTGCCCTCTCCAAAGCAAAAAACACAGCATCAATGGGACCAGACGGTGTCCTGGGCTGCGTCCTACATGAACTCCAAGAAGAGCTAAACCCAAACATAAAACTACTGTTCACTCTCAGCCTTACTACAGGATATGTACCCAAAGAGTGGCGTACAGCAACAGTGGTCCCTCTCCACAAAGGTGGTGCCTCAACGGATCCTGGAAACTATCGCCCCATAAGCCTGACTAGCTTGGTCTGCAAAGCTATGGAAAGGATCATCATGGACCTCATAAATAAAGATATTGGGGACCTACAGACACTGGATCCTACCCAGTTCGGCTTTGTTAAGGGCAGATCCTGCCTCTTAAACCTGGTTGATTTCTTTGAAACAGTCACCAAGGCCATTGACGTGGGGAAGGTGGTCCACACAGCCTACCTGGACCTCGCAAAGCCTTCGATACAATACCCCAGTCGGGCATTATAGATAAGCTCACCAGCTTAAATATAAACCCCTATGTCACTAGATGGGTTGCAAACTGGCTCAAGGACAGAACCCACATGGTTAGAATTGCTGGAGCCATGTCAGACTCCAAACCAGTTACAAGTGGCGTCCCACAAGGCTCAGTCCTGGGACCTCTCTTGTTCGGTATATATTTCTCGGAGGTACAGGCCAACACAGAAGGACTGTGGCTGACCAAGTTCGCAGATGACTGCAAACTGGGCGCCATAATCGACTCTCCAGCTGACACAAGCATCCTCCAAAAGGTCCTCATAGAAACAGACAACTGGTGCCAGA
Source organism: Protopterus annectens (assembly GCF_019279795.1). NCBI lineage: Eukaryota > Metazoa > Chordata > Ceratodontiformes > Protopteridae > Protopterus > Protopterus annectens. Next base: position 899,367,962 of record NC_056748.1, read on the forward strand.
GTCATGGCCTCAAGCTAAATGCCAAAAAGTGTATAGTCATCCCCTTTGGCAAAAACAAAGTGCCTACAAATTACCACATAGGTGGTAATCCATTAAGTACAGAAGAAGTAATTAGGGACCTGGGGACCCAGATCGATGGCAATCTCTCATTTGACAACCACGTGGACAAAGTGGTTAGAAAAACATTTTATATAGCCCACCTAATCATGAAGGGATTCACATCTAGATCAGGGGAGTTAATCGTGCCTCTTTACTCATCCCTCATCAGGCCCATAATTGAGTACAATGCCCCTTTTGTGATGTACCTTACCAGACACCTGCAGCAACTGGAAAAACCCCAAAAGTACCTCGCCAAGAGGATCAAAGGGCTCAAACAGATGCCATATGCTGCCTGGTTAAAGAAACTCCAGCTCTACTCAGTGGCATACCGCCTGCTCAGAGGCGATCTGTGCATGACGTATAAAGCCATGTCCAACCCAGAATTAATGGACATGCTGCACCTCAGAAAATCCAAATCCCATCGAGCTACGCAGTCAAGAGACCTGAACCTCAGCACTGAAATAAATAGGACATACTGGAGGCACAGATTCATAACCCAGAGGCTCCCTTCACTCTGGAATAAAATCCCAGTCCAGGTTAGGCAGAGTCCCTCATTGACTCTCTTCAAGAGGAATCTTGATGAGTGGATGGGAGATTGTAGGTTTACCCCGGGTATCACTTCTGTGTCACTGTTAGACAGAGGCACAGTATACTAACCTCGGAAAAGGGCATAGCAAAATTAATTTAAAATGGGTGGCGAAAGCCAAACACACTCTGGCTAGGCTTATAAATGCCCTAGGGCAGATAGCCTAGTATGAACCTATGAACCTATGTTAACAGTACAGTGTAATGATATCATTGTGGGTATATCCCAGCATGCCTGATGCATTAACAGTGTGATTGTCATTGTAGTTTTTTTATACACCACTATTAATTACAAAAGTGTAATGTCTGCACATCTTTGCATTCTGGTGGTAAGGCTGAAAACACAAACCCACCTACATAGGTAGCACAGGGGATAAGAAAATGGAAGTAATGATACTCAATGTCAGACGGTTCCCTATGAAACCATCGAATTTACACTACATCGAGAATGACTACATCGAGACTAGACCATCGAAAGTACATAACAGCGAAAACAGAAATCGTCGACATTTAAAACACCGAACACCATAACACCGACACACGGAACGTAAACAACACACTACACTACATAGCATACACACTAGGCCTAACCCAAACCCTAACCCTAAGGTCCGACACTATCGCACACTTCACCTACCTGCACCCTAACCCTAACTCACTTACCCACCCCTAGCCCAAGCTCCGACACTATCGCACACTTCACCTACCTGCACCCTAACCCTAACTCACTTACCCACCCCTAGCCCAAGCTCCGACACTAGCACACTTCGCCTACCTGCACCCTAACCCTAACTCACTTACCCACCCCTAGCCCAAGCTCCGACACTATCGCACACTTCACCTACCTGCACCCTAACCCTAACTCACTTACCCACCCCTAGCCCAAGCTCCGACACTGCACACTTCACCTACCTGCACCTAACCTAACTCACTTACCTGACCACTCCTACCTCCATCACTGTCGCACACTTGCGTCGCGTTAAACATACACCAGTGCTGTGACATTCCATTTCGACGCTTTGGAAGTCGACGATTTCCGTTTTCGATGGTTTGCAATTTCAATATAGAAGTCCCGATCTTCTCATTTTCGATGTAGTGTAAATTCGATGGTTTCATAGGAAACCTGTCAGGCATGTAAACCGCAAGATGCATGCAGTCCAAACTCTACTCAGCATGGAGAATGTTGATATCTGTGCAGTAATAGAAAACAGGTCCAAGGCTCCCAAGAGCACCCTAGCACTACCAGGTTACACCTCATACCATGCTTGACAGCCCCTAAACATGGAACTAACTATGAAAGGAGGGTGAGTCTCAATAAATATCAAGGATACCCACACCCCCAGGTTGTTGCCACAGCATGAAGCATGACAGACTATCCACGTGCAACTAACAGTGGGTTAAACTGCCTTCCAGTTCATAGCCTGCTACAGACCACCCTCCTAAACACAAGTAACCCACTTGGCCTACTTAAGAACACATGAATATATGAAGGTGTCTCCAAACAACATTATATTGGGCAGCTGCATCTACCCACATATAGACTGGGAGCATTACTGTAGCTCCAACACCCTAGGCGAAAGGTTCCTAGAATCCATACACTCAAATGCTATGGAACAACTTGTTACCACTCCCACAAGAGGGGAAAACATACTGCACCTGATCATCACCAACATGTGGACTCTATGCTCCAGACCAGAAGTGTATCCCTCACTGGTAAGATGACACCATAGAGTAATCTCACTATATTCACATACCAACCCCAGCCCCTGCACAGAAAACCACAGTGAAAAAGTTGTGTAATGCAAATTCCATGTAGTCACATGAGGCAATCTTCACACATAGGAACTATTTAATGTCACAGGTACATATCTCTATGTGGCACACACATACCTCATGTGTGCATTGAAATTACTGCTATAATATATGTCATACAAAAAAAAGGAACACCCACCACACATTGACAAACTGTGTGACAAAAACACACATGGCATTTGTAGGATTCAACCCCCTACCTAAGTTATGACACTTGAGGGAGACGCATTAGCAGAGCACGCTATTCACATTACTGGGAGGTTTCTCTTCTCCTGCTATACTTATAGGGTGCTGACATCATCAGTCTTTCAAAAGAGGAATGTACATCATGTAGTGAGTTCTTCCAGGTGCCAAAAGGGCCATTTCTTTCCAAGAAAATTGCACACACCCTGCCCCACAAACACACTGAGCAGTTGCAGGATTCAAACCCCTACCTAACTATGTTATGACACTTGAGAGAGACGCATTAGCAGAGTGCTCTATTTGCATTACTGGGAGGTTTCCCTTCTCCTACTATACTTATAGGGTGCTGACATCATCAGTCTTTCGAAAGAGGAATGTACATCATGTAGTGTTTTCTTCCAGTTGCCAAAAGGGCCATTTCTTTCCAAGAAAACTGCATACACCCTGACCCCCCCAAACACACACACTGAGCAGTTGCAGGATTCAAACCCCTACCTATGTTATGACACTTGAGAGAGACACATTAGCAGAGTGCGCTATTTGTATTACTGGGAGTTGTCTCATCTCCTGCTATACTTATAGGGTGCTGGCATCATCAGTCTTTCGAAAGAGGAATGCACATCATGTAGTGTTTTCTTCCAGTTGCCAAAAGGGCCATTTCTTTCAAAGAGAATTGCACACACCCTGCCCCCCCATACACACACACACACACACACACACACACTGAACATTTGCAGGATTCAAACCCCTACCTAACTATGTTATGACACTTGAAAGAGATGCATTAGCAGAGTGCACTATTCAAATTACTGGGTGTCTTTCCTTCTCCTGCAGTATTTATAGGGTGCTGACATCATTATTTAGAAAGAGGTATGTACATCTATTACTATCCGTCAGTATGGGGGATAGCATATATATGCATTAACAGACTCCTACTTCAGGGTCACATGTGCACATCAGCACTGCCAGGTTATGTTTTATACCATGCTTCATGACCACAGGACTTGTAACACACAACACAACCAGTTCAGACCTCCCCTCCCATATCCAGGAATGAGAAGTTATGTACCTACCATAACGTTCCATGTTAGTTGTCTTCTCTCGCCTTCTTTCTTGCTGGATGGGTTCAGAGCCGATCCTCAGCTCCGACTCAGCCACTTACTAAAGCTTGAGAGCTTATTTTACCGGCTTGAGGCAACCCTATATCCCATGATGCTAGGCAACAACTCCCCAGATCTTGTTTGGAAGCTGAAAAACCTAGCATAGGCCAATAAAACAAAATCCTCCAACTGGAAAGGAGGAGGAAGAGGGATAAAACCCCCCAAAGATCATTATCTACATTATATATATCCTAGGACACCTAGATGGTGAAACAAGGGAATATAGGTCCCTTCAAAGAAGGAAAGATCTTCTCGGTCTGTCCAGGCTAGGGGGATGGTGGGTGGGACGCAAGAAAGAAGGCGAGAGAAGACAACTAACATGGAACATTATGGTAGGTACATAACTTCTCAATGTTAAGTTGTCAATCTCGCCTTCATTCTTGCTGGATGGGACCGCGTCCCTAGCACCTTCATCCTGGGTGGCTCATTGGAACAGACTCTTGAGAACGGTGGAACCAAATTTTGCTCTGTCCCTGGAGGCCATGTCCAATTTGTAATGCGAAACAAAGGTATGAGGAGAGGCCCATGTGGCTGCCACACAGATAGTGTCTATTGGTAGTCTAGCTTGAAAAGCTGTAGATGTAGCTAGTGCTCTAGTTGAATGGGCTTTTGGCTTAGAAGTTAATTCCCTGCCTCTGAGTTGATAAATAGATGTAATCACAGAAGACAGCCACCTAGATAGGGTTACCTTAGAAACAGGAAGGCCTTTCTTATTTTCTGCATACGATAAAAACAGTTGATCAGACTTCCTTATTTGTTTGGTTCTATCCAAATAGTATCGGAGCTGGTGGTGAACATCTAGATAATGTAGCTTTTGCTCCGCTCTATTAGTATAGTTTGGGAAAAAAACTGGGAGATCAATTGATTGATTTAAATTTGTCTGCGAAGCCACCTTGGGTAAGAAGGATGGATTAGTCCATAGAGAAACTCTGTCTTTATGGAAGATTAAGTAGGGAGGATGAATGCAGAGGGCGTGAAGCTCAGATACTCTCCTAGCAGAAGTAATGGTGACTAAGAAGAGTGTCTTCCAGGAAAGGAATTTCAATGAACAGGAGACCACAGGTTCAAAGGGGGGAAGAATCAAGGATGTTAAGACTAAATTAAGATCCCACTGAGGTGGAGGGTCTTTGATCGGAGGCTTAAGTAAAAATACACCTTTAAGGAAAGCTTTGCAAATCTTATTGGACATGATGTTGTGGTCTGATAAGCCTGTATGAAAATTCGATATGGCTGCCAACTGAACTTTTACTGTAGAGGCAGAAGACCCTGAATGAAAAATTTTGGCTAGGAAGTCTAAGACCGAATGAATTGGGGCAGTAAAGGGATCTATATTCCTTGCCTTTGCCCAGAAGGAGAAACGTTTCCATTTACTAGTGTAAATCCTTCTGGTGGAAGATTTAAGGGAAGTTACTATGATATCCCGGACGGGATTAGAAATCATAGGAAGCCTGGCTAAGGATGGAAGTGGAGCAACCAAGCAGCGAGGTTGAGAGAATGTAGGGAGTGGTGCAGCTGCCCCGACTGATGGGTAAACAGATCTGGAGCTGGGTCCAGATGCCAAGGCTGTACCAAAAGATAACGATGTAGGAACGGAAACCATATCTGTTGAGGCCAATAAGGGGCAATGAGAATCAACTTGACTCTCAAGGCGGTTGCTTTCTGAATTACTTGTGGGATTAGAGGAAAAGGTGGAAAGGCATAGAGAAGTCCCCGAGGCCAATCTTGGACTAGAGCGTCTCTGAGGGGATGGCCTGGAAGGGGGAAGAGGGGGAAGAAGTCGGGGTATTTGCTGTTTTGGGGTGTAGCAAAAAGATCACAGCAAGGAAGGCCCCACTTCTGAAAAATCTCTTCCGCCACAGATTGTTTGAGAGACCACTCGTGTGGCATGAGTATAGCTCTGCTCAACCTGTCCGCTATGATGTTGGACTTCCGGGATATCGTTGCTATCAGAAACCGCTGAGAGGAGATCGCCCATTGCCAAAGTCTGAGTGCCTCTCGACACAGGGGATAGGACTTGGTTCTGCCTTGCTTGTTGATATACCACACTACGGACATATTGTCCATTTGGATTGCAATAGTTCCTAGGGGAAGAGAGTCGTGGAGGGCTTGCAACGTTAAAAGCACTGCTCTCATCTCTAGGACATTTATGTGCAGGTGGCGTTCGAAAGGTTGCCAAGTGCCATGGAACATCCTGCCCTGAAAATGCCCCCCCACCCGATCAGGGAGGCGTCCGATGTCACCGTGGCGACCGGGGGAGGAGGAACAAAGGGTCTGCCTTGATGGATTTGAGGGGACAATATCCACCAGGACAGATGACTTTTGCAAGTTGGAGTTATCATGATCTTGTGGTGCATGGGGAGTTGCTGAAAAGACCATTGGGCGAAAAGCATCCATTGTAGAAGACGCATGTAAGCGTGCAAGGGAAGAAGTGTTATGGCCGCCATAAGACCCAATACTTTCAGGACATACCTGGCCTGAATTTTGTCGCTGTGAAGAAGAACATGGACATGGTTTTGAATATCTAAGACCCTTTGATCTGTTAACTTTGCTGAAAGTTGTAATATAACAATAAAAATATTAATTAGGATACTGACACACCCAAACACTCCACAGGATCCCTAAGAAAAATTAGGAAAGGGGCAGGCTTAAGGCCTAACCTAAGAGTGGAGGGGGAGGGATATAAGGGGATAAAAAGGGAAGGTATAAAAAGGAATAGAATTTAAGGTAGTAGGTAACTACAGAAAAAAAACAACTGGTTTATGTGAAAAAAATTAACTAAAAGGGTGACTGAACACTATATTTTAAAGACTTACCAAGAGCCGGTAAAAATACGCACCTCACAAGCGAAAGCGGCAAACGAGATCTGGGGAGTTGTTGCCTAGCATCATGGGATATAGGGTTGCCTCGAGCCGGTAAAATAAGCTCTCGAGTTTTAGTAAGTGGCCGAGACAGAGCCGAGGATCGGCTCCGAACCCATCCAGCAAGAATGAAGGTGAGATTGACAACTTAACATTCACACTTTGCTTCCCTGGGAACAGTATAGGATATGAAGGTGTTCACATACACCATTACAGTGGTTAACTTCAGATACAGGAATATTGAGTGGGGGAAGTACTCAGGCCTCAACAACATCACCCTAACAGCCACTACAATTTGTGAATCCATGTGCTATGGCAGGACCAATCACCAGAGCCACAAGGGGGAATACATACTGGACCTGACCATCAGCAACATGGGGACTCTATGTTCCACATCAGAGGTAGACCACCATTGTTAATATCTGACCATAACCAACTTTCCCTGGACATCCATATCCCATCCCCACCCCCAGGCAAGGAAATCACTGCAAACAAAGTATTTATCAAAAGCAGACTTTGCACTTGTGAAGACTGGGGTGGAATACTTCAAAGGACCCATGCTGGAGGATTATACAGGCCAATCTGCAGAATTCTTGACAAATGCATTCGATGAGCATCCAGAAGGTTTGCATTGATCATGCTATCCCAAATAAAACCAAGACTCCTCCACAACAGGAGACCTGTCTGGTTTACACCAGCCATATATAAGCTGTACAACAGAAGGAGGGAGCTAATACATTACAGAGCAATATCCCACAGAGGGAGGACATCTCTGAACAGTACTGGCAAGACACTTCAATCCCTCAAAATAATTACTTGCAAGTGTTGACAGTGAAATTGTCCAGACACTGCAGATAAGGCTCCCCTCAGTCTGGAATTGAATCCCAATTAATGTTATAACTCCTCGCCAACCCTCTTCCAGCAAACTCCAGCCACATGGATGTGACATTGCAAATTCAACCCTTGGGATCTCCACTGTGTCCCTGCTTGATGGAGGCACAGCACACTAGCCTTCAATGGTGCCTTCTGTGACCTACATTACAGAGGCACAGTAGCCTACTGTACTGGGGAGGTAGACACCAAATACACTCTGGCTAAGCTTATGTATTCCCTAGGGCAAACAGCCTAGTATTGACCTCTACACCCATATGTTTAAGTTTCAGATGCACAATATTTGTTGCTGATAAACTGTTTGCAGGTCTTTATTGCCATAGCTTTCCCTGTTGCTATGAACAACTTGTGTATCTGTGGAAGATGTTTGAATATGAGAGGGATCCACTATATTACTTATGTCTCTGTTGTCATTTAACTGTGTGCACTGGGCAGATTGCTGTATTGTGTGAGTTTCCTGACTTAACACATACAAATGCCAGATATGTGTGGCCAACTGCTATACTGAGACATGGCCTAAGTGTGTGAGCATGCCCAGTTCAGGCTTTCCATGGCTTGTTGCCTGACATATGTCTCATTTATCAAAGTGTGCGAGCATGCCCAGTGTGAGCTTTCCATATGTTGAGATCTGAGGTCCACCACATTTGTGGTTGTGTGTGAACTTCAACAATATTTCACATTTATAGTTGTGTGTTGGAAGTCATGTTGTGTTCTTACTGCCCAACTGCTTTGTGTCTGAACCCAACAGGGATTATGCTGTGTCTGCAGGGTTTCCATGGGATAGTTTGCATACAGTTTCCAACATTCTTTCATACTGACCAAACACTGTAATATCGTATAGTGTACTGGTTCAGTACTTTCACTGTGGTGGACAGTATCCTGGGTTTCAGTCCTATCACTGCTTTAAATATTCATACTGAGCACACCAGACTGGTTAAGGGCCAATTGTGCAAATATGACCATGTTGCATTTTGTTCAGCTATGGACTACTTAAACCAGGCTTGTCCAACATTAGTAGTGTATTCCGCAACTTGGGTGTACATTGACAAACGCTAGCTATGTGCCCTAGGCCATTTCTAATGCTAGTCCGTGTGTTTGTCCTTCAGCACACATTTTAACTGGAGTTTGCCATGACATTTTTCAAGGTTAGTATACTGTGCCTCTGTCTACCCGTGACATAAAAGTGATACCCAGGGTAAATCTACCATCTCCCATCCACTCATCAAGATTCCTCTTGAAGAGAGTCAATGAGGGACTCTCTGGCTAACCTGGACTGGGAGTTTACTCAAGAGTGGAGAGAGCTTCTGGGTTATGGATCAATCACTACAGCATGTCCTATTTATGTCAGTGCTGAGGTTCAGGTCTCTCATGTGCATAGCTCACTGGCATTCAGATTTTACAAGGTGCAGCATGTGCATTGATTCCAGCTTGGACATGGCTTTATACATCAGGCACAGATCACCTCTGGGCAGGCAGTATGGCACTGTGCGGAGCTGTAGTTTGTTTAATCAGGCAACACATGGCATCTGTTAGAGCCCTGTGATCCTCCTGGTGAGGTACTTTTGGGGTCTTTCCAGTTGCTGGAGGTGTCTGCTAAGGTACATCCCACGAGGGCCATTGTACTCAATTGTGAGGCTGATGAAGGATGACTGAAGAGGCACGGTGACCTCCCCTGATCTAGACGTGAATACCTTCATGATTAGGTGGGTATATGATATGTTTCTCTAACCACTACGGCCACACGATTGTCAAATGCAAGATTTCTATCAACTTGTGTCCCCAGGTCTCTTATTACTTCTAAAGTACTTAATGGGTTAACACCTATGTGGTAATTGGTGGGCACTTACTGTTTTTCCAAAGGGGATGACTATACACTTTTCTGCATTTAGCTTGATGACATGGCTCTGGCACCAGTTGTCTGTTTCTATGAGGCCATTTTGTAGGATGCTTGTGTCAGCTGGAGGGTCAGATATGGTGCCCAGTTTGTAGTCATCTGCAAACTTGTTCAAACACAGTCCTTCCATGTTGGCCTGTACCTCTGGGAAATATATACCAAACAAGGGAGGTCCCAGGACTGAGCCTTGTGGGATGCCAGTTGTAGCTGGTTTGTAGTCTGACATGGCTGCAGCATTTCTGACCATGTCAGTTCTGTCCTTGAGCTGGTTTGCAACCCATCTACTTGAATAGGGGTTTATATTTAAGCTGGTGAGCTTATCTATAATAAACAAGTGGGGTATTGTATGGAAGGCTTTTGCAAGGTCCAGATAGGCTGTGTGGACCACATTCCCCTCATCAATGGCCTTGGTGACTGTTTCAAATGAGTCAAACATGTTTAAGGGGCAGGATCTGCCCTTAAGAAAGCCACACTGGGTAGGGTCCAGTGTCTGTAGGTCGCCCTTAAGAAAGCCACACTGGGTAGGGTCCAGTGTCTGTAGGTCCCCAATATCTTTATTTCTGAGGTCCATGATGATCCTTTCCATAGCTTTGCAGACCAAGCTAGTCAGGATTCTGGGGTGATAGTTTGCAGTATCCATTCAGGCACCACCTTTGTGGAGAGGGACCACTGTTGCTGTACACTGCTCTTTGGGTACATATCCTGTGGTAAGGCTGAGATTGAGCAGTAGTTTTATTTGGTGTTCCATTCTTCTTGGAGTTCATGTTGGACGCAGCCCAGGACACCATCTGGTACCATTGATGTTGTGTGTTTTGCTTTGGAGACGCTGGCTGTTACCTCAGCATCTGCAATGTCAGGGGGCCAGCACTCTGCTGGGATAGATATTTGGCATTTTGGTGGGGGGGGGGGTTGCACTGAACCTGTCAGGTTGGATGTTGGCAATGTGTGTGGGTTTGGTGTATTGTTTGTAATTCTGGAGTAATTCTGAGCATATCTGTGAATTTCCACCAAGGTTCCTACCGTCAGTTAAGAAAGCCTTTTGATTATCCTTAGTGTCCTGTACAATTTGTATCTTCATAGGTTCATAGGTTCATACTAGGCTATCTGCCCTAGGGCATTTATAAGCCTAGCCAGAGTGTGTGTGGCTTTCGCCACCCCTTGGAATGTGAATATTATGCCCATTTAGGGTTTAGTTTACTGTGCCTCTGTCTAGTAGTGACACAGAGATGACCCCCGGTGTAAACCTACAATCTCCCGTCCACTCGTCAAGATTTCTCTTGAAGAGAGTCAGTGAGGGCCTCTGCCTACATGGACTGGGATTCTGTTCCAGAGTGTAGGGAGCCTCTGGGTTATGAATCTGTCCCTCCAGCACATCCTATTTATTTCTGTGTTGAGGTTCAAATCTCTCGCTCTCGTGGCTCTGATGGATTTGGATTTTCTGAGGTGGAGCATGTCCATTAATTCCGGATTGGGCATGGCCTTGTACGTCAGGCATAGATCGCATCTGAGTAGGCGATATGCGACTGAATAGAGCTGGAGCTTCTTCATCCGGGCAGCATATGACAAATGTTTGAGACCCTTTATCCTCTTGGTGAGGTACTTTTGGGGTCTTTCTAACTGCTGCAGGTGTCGGGTAAGATACATCCCAAATGGGGCATTGTACTCAATTATGGGCCTGATAAGAGAAGAGTATAGGGGCACAATGACCTCTCTTGATCTAGATGTGAATGCTTTCATGATAAGGTGGCCAATATAGAAGGTCTTCCTAGCCACCTTGACAATGTGAGTGTCAAATGAGAGGTTACTGTCAACTTGTGTCCCTAGGTCCCTGATTACTTCTTCCGTACTTAATGGATTACCATCTATGTGGTAATTTGTGGGTACCTTGTTTTTCCCAAAGGGTATGACTATACATTTTTTGCCATTCAGTTTAAGGCCATGGCTCTGGCACCAGTTATCCATTTCTATGAGGCCTTTCTGAAGGATGCTTGTGTCCGCTGGAGTATCAATTATGACGCCCAGTTTGCAGTCATCTACAAACTTTTTCTGCAACAATCCTCCTATGTTTGCTTGCACCTCGGAAAAATAAATGCCAAACAAGAGGGGTCCCAGGACAGAGCCCTGTGGGACACCACTTGTGACTGGCTTAGAGTCTGACATGGCTCCAGCAATTCTGACCTTGTGGGTTCTGTCCTAGAGCCAGTTTGCAACCCATCTTATGACATATGGGTTTACATTTCAGCTGGTGAGCTTGTCTATGATGCCTGAGTGGGGTATTGTGTCGAAAGCTTTTGCAAGGTCAAGGTAGGCAGTGTGAACTGCTTTACCCTCATCAATGGCCTTAGTGACTGTTTCAAAAAAGTTGACCAGGTTCAAAAGGCAGGATCTGCCCTTGACAAAGCCAAATTGGGTAGGATCCAGTGTCTGTAGGTCCCCAATGTCTTTGTTTATGAGTTCCATAATGATCCTTTCCATAGCTTTGCAGACCAGGCTCGTCAAGCTTATGGGGCATTAATTTCCAGGGTCTGTAGAAGCACCTCTTTTGTGGAGTGGGACCACTGTTGCAGTACGCCATTCTTTGGGTACGTATCCTGTAGTAAGGCTGAGATTAAACAGCAGCCTTATGTGTGGGTTTAGTTCCTCTTGGAGTTCATGAAGCACGCAACCCAGGACACTGTCTGGTCCCATTAATGCTGTGTTTTTAGATTTGGAGAGGGTGGTTCTCACCTGGGCATCTGAGATGTTAGGGAGGCTACACTCTGCTGGGATAGATATTTCTCCTTTTGGAGGGGAGGGGGGGAGAAATTTGCACTGAACCTGTCTGCCAGAATGTTGGCAATGTCTGTGGGTTCAGTGTATTTTGTGTCGTTTTGGACTAACTCTGAGCATATCTGGGAGTTTCCACCCAGGTTTCTAACATAAGTAAAGAAGGCCTTGTGACTGTCTTTTGTGTCCTTTGCGATTTTTCTGTCAAAGTTGGCCTTGGATGATTTTATGAGTGATCATGGTTTTTTGCTAGTACTGATCAGAGATGCCTTCCCTTTTAGGGATTTTGCTCTGTCATGTAGTAGCTTCCTCCTCCTGTCCACCAGACAGGATGCCTGCCTTTGGGAGAATAGGTCTTGGTTTTATTTGGGATTGCATGATCCATGCATTCTTGAAGGTGTCCGTAGAAAGTGTTTATAAAGGATTCAGCGGTGTGGTCTGTGGTTTCCAGTGGCCCAGGGGCCTTGAAGGATACCACTTCAGTCTTAAGAAGTGTGAAGTTGGCTTTTGAGAAATTCTTCACTGTGGTCTTTTGTGCAGGGGGTGGGGGTGGGATGTGGATTTCCAGTGAGATTAATTTATGGTCTGATCTCAGCAATGACGGGTATACTTCCAGTGTGGAGCATTGTGTCCCCATGTTTGTGATGATCAGGTCTAGTATATTATCTCCTCTCGTGGGAGTGGTGACTGGTTGTTCCATTGCATTTGAGTTTATGAATTCTAGGAACCTTTGGGCTAGGGTGTTGGGGCTTGAGTAATGCTCCCAGTCTATGTTTGGGTAGTTGACGTCTCCCAATATGATGGTATTTGGAGAGACATTCATACTCTCCAGTGTCTTCAGGAAGGCTGAGTGGGGTTCCTGAGTTTGAGAGGGTGGTCTGTAGCATGCTACAAACTGTACGGCAGTTTTGCCTATGGTTATTTGCACATGGATGGTCTCCGATGCTTCGTGCATTGCCAGTAACCTGAAGGTGTGGGTATCTTTGATGAATATGGCTACTCCCCCTCCTTTTGTGGTTCAGTCCAAGTTTTGGGTCCAAAAAGCATGATATGAGGTATAACCTGGTAGTGCTGGGGTGCTCTCAGGAGCCTTGAACCAGGTTTCCATCACTGCACAGACATCGATGTTCTCCATACTGAGGTGGGCCTCGAGAGCATGCATCTTGAGGTTTAGACTTCTGGCATTGAGCAGCATTACCCTTAGTTTTTTTCCACTTGTGTTTTCTAGGGAGGTGGGTTTGTCTTTTGAGCCTTGCCTAAAAAAGGGACTATGGATGTGGCAAGAGCCTTGGCCAATATCTGGAAGCCCACGGGTGACAGGTGCAAGCCATCCCTTACGAAGCAGCGTGGCTTGTCAAGCATTTCCTCCCGAGCAGACAGACATTGGATCCCCTTAGAATGACACCAGTAATTGAGCCAATTGTTAAAGCTGATCATTCTGTGTTTGTACTGTGGCATCATTCTTGGTGAGGGTAAGATGCTGCTCAGGGTCAGGGTCATACCAGCCTGGGCTACATATTCAGAGAGCTCCTCTATGTCTCTTTTCATGTAGTCCAGGGAGGTACATCTCAGGTCATTCACACCGGCATGGACAATGACTGAGTCATATTTGTACTTGCTTTGGAGTGACCTGAGTGCTTGTGTTATGTGGCAGATTCTAGCGCCCAACAGGCAGCTTACTGTAACCTTTTGCTTGTTCAGTCTGGTGAGCGGGACATCAGTGTGTCTGACTATGGAGTCACCTATTACAAGTGTATCAGGCATGTTGTTTGGCCTTAAGGGCTGTGACTGTTTGGCACACTGACTTTGTGAACTATGTGTTGCATGTGCTATGTTTTGAGGTAGTGGTTGCTTGGGTGTCTGCTTTGGAGGCCTCTGTTGTTTTGGTAGGTTTTAATTAGAGCCTCCAGGAATGTTTTTGTGTGTTTATGTGTTTGGTTTTCAGTTGTGATAGGTCTATGTGAGACTGGGTTTGTGGTGTGTGTGGTTACCTTCTCCTCCTGACTGTTTTTGCCAGTACTGAGTTCAGAGAGCTCAGCCTCCAGTTTGGCTAAATAGTTGCATCTCTCACATATATTTGTATTTGTTGGGGGGAGAAGGGGGTTGTCTGTGTACATGAGGCAGGTGTAACATTGCCTCAAGATTCCCAGATTCAACATGTTGTAGCTGGCCTTAGAGGATTTTATGTGTGGCCATATTTTTTTACCATAATACTGATCAGTGATTACTTCCCTTTTTGGGTTTTGCTCTGTCATGTAGTAGCTTCCTCCTTCTCTTGCATGGTTTGGTAATGGCCTCCTTCTCTTGCATGGTTTGGTAATGGCTGGGGTCCACCAGGCCAGATGCCTGCGCATATGGGATTGGGTCTTGGTTTTATTTGGGATTGCATAATCCATGCATTCCTGAATGTGTTCATAGAATGCATTTATAAAGGGTTCTGAGGTCTGGCCCATATTTTCCACAGGCACAAGGCCTTTAATGGATTCCACCTCAGTTTGGAGGAGTGCAACATTTGCTTTACACATGTTTTTCACTGTGGTTTTCTGCCCAGGGACTGGGGTCAGGATGTGAATATCCAGTGAGATTACTCTATGGTCTGATCTTACCAGTGAGGGATACACTTCTCATCTTGGGCATAGAGTACCCATGTTGCTGATTATCACATCCAGTATGCTTACCCTCTTGTGGGAGTGGTAAGTTGTTCCATAGCATTTTGGTTTATGAATTCTAGGAACCTTTGGCCTAGGGTGTTGGAGCTAGAATAATGCTCCCAGTCTATGTTTGAGTATTTTCAGTCACCCAATATAATGTTGTTTGGAGAGACCTTGATATTTTCATGTGTTCTGAAGTAGGCCAAGTGCGGTTCCTGGAGTTAGGAGGGTGGTCTTTAGCAGGCTACTAACTGGGAGGCAGTTTTAGCCACTGTTACTTGCCCGTGGATAGTCCATGCTGCTTCTTGCTGTGGCACCAACCTGGGGGTGTGGTTATCCTTGACAATTATTGAAAGTCACCCTCCTTTTGTAGTTTGTTCCATGTTTTGGGGCTATAAAGCATGGTATGAGGTGTAACCTGGTAGTGTTAGGGTGCTCTTGTGAGCCTTGACCCAGGTTTCTGTTACAGAACAGATATCAACATTATCCATGCTGAGAAGAGTTTGAACTGCATGCATCTTGCAGTTTAGACTTCTGGCATTGGGTAGCATTACTTCTAGGTTCTTATCCCTTGTGATACCTATGGAGGTGGGTTTGTGTTTTGAGCCTTACCTATTCAAGGCACGTGGGGGTGACAACAGCCTTTGCCAGTATCCAAAAGTCCAGGGGTGATAGGTGCAAGCCACCCATAGCAGGTGGAGCATCTTGTCTTGCTCAGCATGTCATCCCAGGCTGACAAGCATTGTATCCCCTTTGACTAAAAGCAATACTTAAGCCAATTATTGTAATTGATCATCTTGTCTTCATATTGTGGCATCATGCTTGGTGAGGGTAGGATGTTAGTCAGGGTCATCAAGTTTGCATATACTATATGGTGTTACATTGCTTAACACATGGCAATCATGCGTCAGGTGGTGCTGCAGGGCTGTCTATGTTGGATGCACATACTACACTCCCTGTACATGTTTGAATGCAGGTTGTGTCAACTTAGGCATCCCTTTTACTATATGTGTGAGTCAGAGAGAGGTATCGTTTCCAGGGTTCCTACTGAGCCAGTGTATGTGCTATGCATTGCCTCTTTGCCAAGGCCAAGGCATACTGGGCACACCTCCTTCTGCCTACTGGGGCAGGCTCAGGTTGTTCCTCCTCCGAGTCACGCTCTGCCTGTGATGGCCTTGGCAATGGTGGGGGGCTGTTTGGCCCAGCCCTATGCTGGTCCTGCTGCAGCTGTTTTCGCAGAATCATATTATGTAGCATAGCACATACCATGACAATTTGGGTACATGTAGTTGGTGAGTACTGCAAGGCTCCACCAGATGTGTCCAGGCACCGGTACCATGACTTGAGCAACCCAAACACACGCTCGATTACATTTTGTGTTTGTGCATGTGCCTCGTTATGGCGTTCTTGTTCAGGTGTGTGTGTGCATTTCTGATGGGTGTCATCAGCCACGGCTCCAGTGCGTAGCCAGCATCCCCCACTAAGTGACCATGTGGGATGTCCCCATTGGCAAATGTCTGGTACAGCTGCGTCAAATGCCAGATATGGGAATCATGGTAGCTTCCAGGGCAGCCAGCACACACATTCATTATTATGCCCTGGGCATCACACATGACCTGGCAGTTGATGGAGGGGAAGCCCTTGCAGTTAATGTAGGCCCTACCCCGCTCACCAGCTGGTGCTTTGATGCGTATATGCGTGCAGTCTATTGCACCCACTACCTCAGGGTATTCCACTATTTGCTGGAAGAGACGCATATTGCTGGCCAATACCTCATGGGAATTGGGGAAATATACATGATCACCAACATGTGCTGACGTGGCATCCAGGAACTGGTGCAGTACCCTGGATGCTGATGCCTGTGATATCCCCATCATATCACCAGTTGGTCTCTGGAAGGTACCAGTTGCTAGTATTCTTAGGCCAACACATATCTTGGTTTCCACTGGGATGGGTTCCCCTCTGTTGGTTCTGTGTGTGAGGCATGGCCTGCACAGCTCAACAATTTGCTGTAGGAGGTCTCTGTCCACTCTATAGCGCTCCACTATCTCCAGCTCATGTAACCCCTGGTAGGTGACCCTGGGCCTGTATACTCTTCTCCGTCTCCTCACTGTGGGTTGTCCAGCAGCATTTGCATAGTCATCACCCTCAGCATGTTGCATATGTCTCCTTATAACAGCTATGGCAGCCCCTAGCATTTTTGGTCTGTGTGAAGCTTTTTCAGTTTTCACTTCTAATAGCTTACTCCTCTGTTGCAGTGTCTCTTGAGAGAAACATACTGAACTGTTGTTTGCAGAGTTTTAAGTGCTGGGCTGGGCTACTGTTCTGCCTGTGTAATTGCCTGCTTCTGATTGTTTTCACATGCTAGCTCTGCCAGTATTCCCTGTTAGCTTCCTACTATTTCTTCTGCTTCCTTTTTCCTTTCTGTTTCCTCAGGGGGGAGCGATGAGTATACAAGTGCAAACACACTCACAGCGGCTAACACGCGTGCACATATGCTTAGACGGAATACAATCTGCTCATTCGGGTTAAACCTCGCGCACACCAGCATAAACAAGCTTACAGGTCTTTAAACAGGCTCCTACATGCTTACTCCAGCTTAAACGTGCGCACTCACGCTTACACGCACGCATGCACGCCCAGCAAGAAACTTTGGTGTTATCCATAGTGTACACCTTCCATTTCTTGGCTTTCCCATGCCTACTTGTTGACATTCCTCTTTCCATGATGTGTGACTGACATCTTTCACATGCCACTGTGCTCCAATGAGCTTCATTTCTTTCATACATACCCCCCTGTGATGTCACCTATCTCCTACTCTGTTACTCCCCCTTATCCTACTCCTACACTCCAGGGAATGTGCTCATTTGCTATGTGACAGTGCAATTCACTATCCTACCACTCATTTACATAGGATTGCCTACTAATGCTTAGTTACATGTCTTACACTCAGCTTCCCCCCTTAGCAACCCCTACTCGGTGGCCATGTTGTTTTCAGCCTGCTATTCCCTTACATTGTACATTCATGCTTTGCATAAAACCCATGTTTGTGGGTTTTACATTTTTATTTTTCTGTTTTTTATAGCACAGCCCATTTGCGCAGCGCTGCGCTATGTTTAAACATCAGCGATCGCCAAAAAAAAAAAACATTTTTATTTCATTTTTGCATCGGGGTACATTGCCAGTGGCCACATATTTAGCCATTGGCATGCTGCCTGGAACATATGCAACCTTTATTTGGAGCTGACAAGGCTCCATTGTGTTATTTGCAGAACGGTACTCAGTTGTCAACTGAGTACATTTCTGCAGATAACACGGCTCTTACACGGGCAGGTTTCTGCTTCCTGGATCACTAACTTACCTCATTTGCATGCCTTTCGGCTGCAAGTGAGGTAATTAGCATATCCACGCCCTGTCCGTGTAAGAGCCGTTTTAGGTGCTCTCTTACACGCAAATACAGGCTGTTCCTGGATTGCTATGGCTGCATGGAGTCTTACACTACTCTTAGACTCCGTGCAAGCCATCGTGAATCCTGCCCAAAGTCTTGCCTTCCTGTTCACACCTGGTTAAAGTTTCCTTTACTTTGGGCCCAAACAGTGATGAGCCATCAAATGGGGTATTAATAAAAGAAGACTTGAAGGGTTCCGCAAAGGAACAGAGACACATCCAGGCTTGTCTGCAAAGAGCAATGCCCGAACTAGCAGCTCTACTTGAACCATCAGCTGCATAGGATATGAGACGCATGGATGAGTTCACTACTGAGTTAAGGGTAGCAAGCTGGGCTTTGACTTTGTCAGCCACTCCTGCAGCTACTGTACCCTGGAGATTATCTCCTAGCTCTTTCAGGAGATCTCTCTGTAGCCTTGTAAAATGGGTCAAGTAGTTCAGTGATCACAGAGAAAAAGTCGCTGAACTAAACATGCGCTTCTCATATCTATCCATAACCCTAGAATCTCTGTTAGGGGGATGGATAGAAGAGGATGTCTCAGACACTTCCTTTTCAGTGACTGCAGCCACCACCATGGCATCCACAGGCATTCCTTTTGTCAGAAAAGGTTTATTGACTGGGGCAGATATGAATTTATTGGGTCTACGAGGGATGAACTCGTCGTAAGGTGGAGACACCCAAGAAGTGGAAGGTTGAGACCCAAAAGCCTTCAAGAGCACAGACTCATCCTTGGTAGGGGTCTTGGACTGCCAGTCGCCCCTCTGACTAAGGATCTCTAGTATCTCTGCAAAAGAGATATCCACAGAGAGGGACCAAGGGGACCCTTCTGACTCATCTAAGTCCATGTCAGATGTCAAAGACTCCTGTGGGGAGTCTAAGTGTCTCCTCTTGCACATTCTCTTTCTGGGCACCTCCTCAGTGGGAGGGTCTGGGGAGGTCTCAGAAGAGCAGGGGACACCCTGTGGGGGTACTTGAGGCTCAGGGTCTCTATGCTTAGAGGGGTCGGTAGATGCAGAAGTAGACACAGGAGCTTGAGGGGAGTGGGAAATCTGAACCAATGCTGATGTTGTCTTTGGAGACAAAACTCTCCTCATAGCATCGAAGGAACCATGACTCCGATGAGGAGGAGTGGACGGACCCGAGAGTACCATCAGATCCTCCCGCACCGAAACCCTGGGCTCCGAGTCTGAGGTAGGAGCCGAGCTCATCTGAGCCAAAGCCCCGAGAGGGACAGTCGGCACCGACAAGTCGGTGCGACTATCCTCCCCGGACCCGACTGGAGAGTGTCGGCTCCTAGAGCCCTCAGTCAGTGCCACAGACATCTGAGTAGATGGAGCCGATAACCCTGGAGTGGATATCGGTTCCAAGGGTCCAACCACCATCGGTTCGACTTCTCTCAGCTCCGAGAGTCTAGTACGGCCGGGAGGAGAAGTAGACAAGTTCGGTTCCATGGTCTTCAGCACCGACAAGCTGGTCAGGGCCGACAACAATTTGGCAAGTCCTGATGCCTGTAAAAGCTTCTGCACTAGCCATTCATGTCCAAATCCGAAAAGCTGACGGAAGACTTAGCTGAATGCACGAAGGTGCTGACTGGAGCAGAGTTGAAGAAGTAACTTCGGAGACCAGCTCCAATACTGAAAGCTGGCTCTGAAACAAAGGTACACTCAGCTCCGATGACTGTGGAACCAATGACCCTTCTTCTGAAATTTTTGCCTTTTTGGATACCTTATCTGAAGACTTGGATTTTGAAGATTTGGAAGACGTACTAGCACCTTCATGGTTATTCAAAACCTCTGGAAAAGATTGCTGTAGCAATCCTCTGTCTATAAGTTTCCTCCTTCTCTCCAAGAGTACTCTTGA
This sequence comes from Protopterus annectens, assembly GCF_019279795.1. NCBI lineage: Eukaryota > Metazoa > Chordata > Ceratodontiformes > Protopteridae > Protopterus > Protopterus annectens. The sequence goes on from NC_056748.1 coordinate 899,388,169, forward strand.
AGAGAAGGAGTGACAAATGCTACAGGTGTCTTGGAGGTGCTTGGCCCCCAAGCAGTAGACACATTGAATATGTCCGTCAGTGATGGACATTTTCTGCCCACAATCTGGGCATTTTTTAAAATCCGATTTGGGATGAGATTTCCCCCTATTCTCCGACATACTGAGAAAAAAACAGTAAATAGATTCACAAACAACTAAGCCCAACCCAGGCACTATCTACAACAGTAATATATATATAAATATAAATATATATCTATATATATATATATATATATATATATATATATATATATATATATATATATATATATGTATATAAAAATATATAAATAAAAATATAATACAAATATGGGACTAAGAGTCCCACAGGAAAAAAAAAAACTGCTAAAGGGATTAATAGTAGGAAAAAGGGCTAAAGGCCCACACAAACTAAAAAGCCAAGTCCCTAATTTAAAACAATTTAAATTATCTAAACTGTCTAAACTATCTAAAAATAATAAAACTAACACACACTATATAAATATATCAAAAAGGAAAACTTTTTAAAAACTTGCTGTTTCTAAAATGGTCCGAGCTATCTGGATCACTGAGATCTCTCTTGCCATGGCAAACTATATCTGAGGTAATTCTAGCAGTGCATGGTGGGATAAGAGGCTGGTCTCAAGCTACTGGCAAACCTTGAGCTTGCTATCGGCCATGTCGGAGCCAAGGATCAGCTCCAACCCATCAGTGAGAATAATCAGCGAGATTAACAACTTCATATACAAAGATTTACAACATCAGATGTTTTCTTTTTCTCTCATGAAGGAATCCAGAGGAAAAAGAATGGCAAATGGAGCAGCTTTCTTGCAAATGCAAGGCTTCAAGACAATACACACAATTAATGTGACTATCTGTCGCAAACATCTTTTGTCCACATTTTGGACACTTTTTAAAGCCAGACTTAGGATGCTTATCTGCCTGGTCAGCCATAACAAGAACTACAGTATCAAAAATTCTACTAAACAACAATAGACTGTAGTTTTAAAAGAATACACAAACACACACACCCACAAATTTAAAAGTTAAACTATAGTAATAAGCCCTAAAACAAACAAATGGGCTGTAAACTATTCAAAGCACTCACACACTGTCTAAAGCTTAACAAACCTATTTAAACTACAAAGCTATATAATATAAAGGCACACCAAGAAGGGAAGGGATTATTAAAGGCCTATAAAAAATGAAGACCAAAAAGGAGAGAATATGATACTAAATAGCTATCAAAGATATAACTATGAAAGTTATGAAAAACTATCACTAACTACAAGTAGAATAACAATTTTTAGAAAGTTTTTTTAAGAAAAAAAGCTATACTGGCCCGAGCTGTGCTTGGAAACCTCCAATCCATTGCAGTGGCAAGCTAGATCTGAGGTAACTCTAGGTGCATCATGGGATAGGGACTTGGCCTCGAGCTGTCTGAAGACCTCGAGCTTTGTTGTAGACCGACTTGGAGCCAACCCATCTGTAAGAATGAACGGCGAGATAGAACAACTTCACATCAGCTACCTCATTCAATTCCTATTTCATTGAATCCATATCTAAGTTGATAAATTCCTTCCCCTCTTCTACCAACTCAACTAATGTTTCCAAATCCTCTCCTACTCTCAACTTCTCTTCCACTTTCTCTCTTACAACTGTACCCACTAACTATATAAAATCCTTGCTCTCTAAACTTAAACCCTGCTCTCCTTCTGCTGACAACCTGCCTTCCTATTTCCTATAAATTGCTGCTGAATCCCTTGCCCTCCCTGTATCAGTCCTAATAAATCACTCCATCTCAGAATCTAAGGTCCCATCTATCTGGAAGAATTCTACACCATACCCATTCACAAAAGAGGTAACTCTGCTGACACTACAAACTTCAGACCCATCGCAATCCTCTCACCATTCTCAAAAATACTGGAAAAATGCATACACAAGCAAATCATGAAATCCCTTCTACAGGAAAACTTGCTTAGTCCTACATAGCATGGCCTTCACCCTAAACATAGCACTACAACTGCCCTTATATCCTTCATTAATACTAGTTCTCTAGCCAGAGACAATAATAAGTTGGTTTCCTACCTATTCCTTGACCTTTCAAAAGCCTATGATATGGTCTCTCTCCCTCTTCTGCTGAACAAACTGGCTAACCTAAAATTCTCTGCCTCTACTACTACCTGTTTTTCCAGCTATCTCACTGATCATCTATAATCAGTGAGCTGGGTCTCAGCTCTTTCCCCTCCTCTTCCTGTCAAAATGGGAGTCCCCCCAAGGATCTATCCTTGGCCCATTACTATTAAATATATTCATTAATCTACTCTACACCTCCTATCCACAGTAATCCCTTGTACAATACACAGATGACTCCACAGTCATCACCATCGCAGATACTCCATCTGACCTTATCTCTGCAACTCAAGAATCTTTTAACTTAGTTGAATCCTGGCTCTGTGACAAACAGCTAATTCTTAACCCTAAAAAGACAAAACTCTTAATATTTCTCCCAAAGAACTTCACCCACCTTAATTCTACATTTTCTGTACTGTCCCTCAATAACACCCCCATTAAAGTTGAACCTAGTACAAAACTACTAGGAGTAATGATAGATGACCAACTCAAGTTTGATCTACATGTAAACAACTGCCTCAAAAAGACACACCAAAAACTTGGCCTTCTTTATCGAAACAAAAAGTTTCGAACTAACAAAGCAAAAATTGTATTTTATTTATTTTATTTTACATTTGTTGACCGGGCTAGTCTAACTGGATACATGTCAATTTTCAGTAGAGGCCCGGGGAGAAAAGCTCCAAGCATCTGCAGTGAGTAAACAATACAATATATAGTAATAGTCAAGTGGATTACAGTACATTAGCTACATAGTACATTAGCTAGATAGGTCAGAAAAAGAAGTTATGTCCTTACCATAACGTTCCATGTGGAGTGTTCATCTCGCCTTGGTTATTACACATGGGTTCGGAGCCGATCCTCGGCTCCGTGCCGGCCGACTGCAAGCTCTGCATCGAGAAGAAGCTCGAGGACATCTAATACCCACAATCCCCCTTTGCCTTTACCTCAGATCTAGTTTGCAAGCAAACCAAACATAAAGCACGCACACATGCCAACTATATACATAAAAGTACATATATACAAACATACCCAGAGTATGATAGTAACAGTAATACTGCAACAGCAGAAGGAGAATACTCCAGACCAGGCACCAAATCGAACGTTCTTCCTAAGGGTGTGAAGGGTCGGAGTGTAATAACCAAGGCGAGATGAACACTCCACATGGAACGTTATGGTAAGGACATAACTTCTTTATGTGAGAGTGTTCAATCTCGCCTTTGTTCTTACACATGGGTAGCGTCCCTAGCTCCATGATCCTGAGGAACTCAAGGGAGAACGTTCTTGAGCACAGTGGAACCAAAGGTTGCCCTATCCCTAGAAACCCTGTCCACTTTGTAATGAGAGATAAATGTATGTGGTTTAGCCCAAGTAGCAGCCGCACAAATAGTGTCTAAAGGTAAGCGAGCTGCGTGAGCCAAAGATGTAGACACTGATCTGGTAGAATGTCCCCTGGGTTTTGCTGATAATGTTTGGTCAGAGGATTCATAAACATATGTGATACAGTCAGTTAACCATTTAGAAAGAGTTCGTTTTGTAACTGCAAGACCCTTTCTGCTGTCAGCAAAAGCTACAAATAGTTGATCAGATTTCCTGTGATCTTTTGTCCTATCCAAATAAAATCTGAGTTGTCTATGGACGTCCAGTTTGTGCAACATATACTCCAATCTATTAGAGTGGTTTTTAAAGAAGGTGGGTAATTCAATGGACTGATTAATATTACTAGAAGAACAAACTTTGGGAAGAAAGGATGGATTAGTGCATAGGGATACTCTGTCATAATGAAATATTAAATAAGGATGTTTGACCGAAAGGGCCTGAAGCTCAGACACTCGTCTAGCAGATGTAATGGCCACTAGAAATAAAGTTTTCCATGACAAAAATTTCAATGTGCAACTTGAAGCTGGTTCAAAAGGTGGCAACATCAATTTAGAGAGCAACAAGTTTAAATTCCACGGTGATGTCGGACTTCTGACTGGTGGTCTGATATGAAAAGAACCTTTTAAAAAGGCTTTACAAAGTCTGTGAGCCATAATAGGCGCACCACATTCTTCTACATGATAGTTAGAAACGGCAGCTAACTGCACTCTTAAAGTAGCCGGGGAAGCTCCTTCATGAAATAATTCAGTCAAGAACTCTAAAACCTTGTTTAATGGAGCTGTAACAGGGTCCAAATGATGTGATTCCGCCCAAAAGACAAAACGTTTCCACTTACTGGTGTAAGTCTTTGTAGTGGAAGCTTTATGAGAAGCTACTAAAATATCTTGAACTGCCGATGAAAGGGGAACTGACCTGGCTAAAAAGGGAAGCGGAGCAGCCAAGCTGCTAGGTGGAGGGATTCCAGAGAAGGGTGAGGAACTCCTGACGAGTGAGTCAGTAGATCTGGCTCTGGGTCCAGCATCCAAGGTCCCCGCATGGGGTGATGCAATAGAAAGGGGAACCAAATTTGACGAGGCCAGAATGGGGCAATGAGAATAATCGTCCTCTGAAGGTTGTTGGCTTTCTGTAGAAACTTTGCAATCAGGGGAAATGGAGGAAAAGCATATAGGAGACCCGGGGGCCAATCGTGCACCAGCGCGTCCCTGGGGACTTCCCCTGGAGGGGGTAATAGGGCAAAGTAGCTCCTGCATTTGGCGTTCATTGGAGACGCAAACAGATCGCAGGAAGGCTGGCCCCATTTGCGAAAAATCCTTCTCGCAACTGACTGTTTGAGGGACCACTCGTGAGGCAATAGTATTGCCCTGCTCAGCCTGTCGGCTATGACGTTGGATGACCCCGGGATGTGCGTTGCGATCAGAAAGCGACCGGTGGACTCTGCCCATTGCCAAATTCTCATGTCCTCTCTGCATAATTGGTAAGACCTGGTTCCCCCTTGCTTGTTTATGTACCAGACTACGGACATGTTGTCTGTCTGAACTGCAATGGTCCCTGGAGGAAGAAGGGGAGCAAAGTGTTGCAACGCCAAAAACACTGCCCTCAACTCCAGAACATTGATGTGCAGATTGTACTCCAGATTGGTCCATTCGCCTTGGACTGTCTGTCCCTGAAAGATGCCCCCCCACCCTATCAGGGAAGCGTCCGTGGTTATCGTCACAGAAGGTGCGGGTAGCACAAATGGTCTTCCGCTGGATAGGTTGCAAGTCTGTAACCACCACATTAGGTGTGATTTGCATGTTTTCGTTATCAATATTTCGTGAGTCAGTGGAAGTTGTTGGAATGACCATTGTGCAAACAGAAGCCATTGTAGCACTCTCATGTACAGTCTTCCCAATGGTATCGCAATGAGAGAAGCTGCCATGAGACCCAAGACTTTCAGAACAATTTTTGCCGGAGATTTTCTGGACGACAGCAGAAGGGAAATGTTGAATTGAAGTGCTACTATTCTTTCTGTAGGAAGTTTTAGAACTAACTGACGCGTATCTAATTCCGCTCCTATGAATAAGATATGCTGTGATGGCTGTAGCAACGATTTTTGAAATTTACTGAAATGCCAAGGTGTGTACAAAGTTGTAGGGTGTAATCCCTGGCTTGTATCAGTTGACGCCTGGTGGTGGCAGACAGGAGCCAGTCGTCCAGATACGGAAACACCTGGAATCCTAGGCGCCTCAGATGAGACGCTACCACTGCCATGCATTTGGTGAAGACCCTGGGGGCTGTGGTCAGACCAAAGGGCAGGGCTCGAAACTGATAGTGACTGGCTCCCAGCCGGAAGCAAATGATCCCTGGACGCCCTGGCCATTTTGATGTGGTAGTATGCGTCCTTCAGATCTATTGAGCACATCCAGTCGTCCTTCTGTAAGAATGGAAGGATCGATTGAAGCGTGACCATTCGAACTTTTCCTTCTTGACAAAGGTGTTGAGATGGCTTAGGTCCAGAATTGGCCTCCAGTCCCTGTTTTCTTTGGAACTAAAAAGAACCTTGAGTAAGTTCGAATCCTATTTGGTCCGCTGGGACTGGTTGGATGACTCTTTTTCTAGCAGCTTTGAAATTTCTGTAGCTGCTGGCTCTCAGATGGGGTGGTACATCTGGGAGTTTTCTTTGGAATGGGGGTGGATAGAAATGGGATTTTGTAACCTCTGGTAACAACGCTTTTACCCAATTGTCTGAAGAAAGGTTTTGCCAGGCCTGAGGGTATAAAGCTAGCGACCCCCGACTGCCTCCAGAGCAGGACAGTCGGGCCTCTTCTCAGGAGTGCTGAAAAGGTTTGCCAGGAGGTTATCCCTGTCACCTTGGTTTTGCGGACCCCTCTGCCGCCAGGGCGGCGTCTTCCACCTCTGCCCCCTCTGCCTCTAGAGGGGCATCACCCTGTGTGTTTGGGAAAGATCCTTGGGGTTTTGAAACCACATTTTCCCACCACGTTGCCCTTTGGGGTACGGTCTGGAAGGGTGGAAAACGGACTCCGACAGCAGACAGAGTCTTTCCCTCCTGTTCACACCGGGTAAGGGTCTCCTTTACTATAGGGCCAAAAGTGTGGCTCCGTCAAATGGGGCGTTAGTAAAGGAAGACTTGAAGGCTTCCGAATGAACATAAGCGCATCCAGGATTGCCTACGAAGAGCAATCGCTGAAGCCGCTGCCCTACTCGATCCTTCGGCTGCATAGGATATCAGCCTCATGGACGAGTTCACAATGGACGTAAGGGTGTTGAGATGCGCTGTAACTTTCTCTGAGACAGCGGCATCTGTAGCACCCTGGAGGGTATCTCCCAACTCTTTGACTAGATCCCTCTGTAAACGTGTAAAATGAGTCAAGTAGTTCAGGGAACGCATAGAGAAAGCCGCTGAACTGAAAATGCGCTTCCCGTATCTGTCCATGGTCCTAGAATCTTTGTTAGGCGGATGGACAGATGAGGAAGACTCCGACATCTCCTTTTTCGTGGCTGCTGCCACCACCATGGCGTCTACTGGAACTCCTTTGGTGAGGTAAGCTTTGTCCTGTGGTGCCGTGATGTACTTATTTGGCTTCCTAGGGACTGGTTCCACTGTGTCAGGAGTCTCCCACGCCCTTCGAGCAATCAATTCCATTAACTCATCAAAGGGCGGAGTGACCCAGGAGGAGGAAGGACGGGCACCAAATGCCTTCAGCAAAACTGACTCATCCTCAGAAGGGGGGAGGGCTTGCCAGTCACCTCTCTGTTTTAGGATCTCCAAGATGTCAGAAAAAGAGACATCCTCTGAAGGTGACTTAGGGGACCCTTCTGACTCATCTAAGTCAGTATCCGATGTCAAGGATTCTTGTGGAGAATCCAAGTGTCTCCTCTTACACAGTCTTTTCCTAGGAACTTCTTCGTGGGGAGCATCCGAAGAAGCCTCCGAGGAAGAGGGGGCACCCTCCAGGGGTGGCTGAGACACTGGTGCCCGACGCTTGGACGTGGCCGTGGGTGCAGAGGAGGATAACGGTCCTTTATGGGGAGGAGAAGCTGTACCTGCTGATGTGGTTGTCTGGGTAGACAACACCTTCCTCATGAGGTCGAAGGCCCCCGGGTCCCGAGTCGAGGTATCTCCCGGTTCGAAGAAATGGGAAGAATCCCGAAACAGGAGCCGAAGGCACCGACCCGAGGATGGAACCGAATCGATCCGTGCGAGGCCCGAGAGGGAGCGTCGGAACCGGAACATCGGTCCGACTCTCGGTCCCGGAACCAAGGACGGATCTTCGGCCCCGAGACTCCGGTACCGGATCGGATGGAGTCGAGGTGAACGGTGCCGACCGAGAAAAAGACGGTTCTGGCACCGAGGGCTCCACAATCATCAGTTCAGCTTCTTCCGGCTCCGAAGACTGGACAGGTCTCGGAGGAGGAACAGGTGGAGATAGTGGCAGGCCTTCAAGTCTCGACATCAACTGAGAGGAGACCGAGATAAGCTTAGATAGGGCTGTATGCTCCATCAGTTTCTGCACCACACGGTCCACATCGGTGTCGGAGAGGGGCCTAGAAGAACGAGTCGAAGGGATCGAAGACGGAGCCGACCTCAGCAGAGTCGGTGGAGGGAGCTCCGTCACCGGTTTTAAGACTCGAGGCTCGGAAACTGCCAACAGTTGAACACTCGGCCCCGAAGTCTGTGGAACCGGTGATCTAACTAGACCCGAAGAGCTCGGAGCCGATGACTTTGGCTCCGACGCCTTCGACCCCTTCGAAGACTTGGATGCCTGGTCTGAAGCATCCAGAGCCTCCTGGAAAAAGGGTTTCAGCAATCCTCTGTCCATCAGTTTCCTGCCTATCTGTCATGACCCTCCCACTAAAAGAGTGACAAATAGAGCAGTCCTCTTGTAAGTGGAGAGGGCCAAGACAGTAGACACAGGAACTGTGGTTGTCTGTGACCGACATCTTTTGGCCACACTGACAACGTTTGAAGCCAGATTTTAATTTCTCTGACATAATACCAAGAGAAAGAGACAGTCCAGTCCAGTAAAAGTCAACTCCAGTGAAAAAAGTCAAATCCGGTAATAGAAGTCAATTTCTTAAGAAAGCAGACTACAACAATTTCTTAGTCAAAAGTAATCCAAGTAGGGGTGGTAGGCCCCGAAAAACTCTGTACCCTTTAGTTAAACTAGGTAACTAATCTAAGGAACCGAGAATTCTAAATGCACTCACACACCTTACTCTAACTTTAAATGACTAGATTTAAAGTAGTTTTTTTGAAAAATCTAAACAGAATAGATAAATTCTTATCTGTAAAAGCCTCGAGCTAGTCTCCAGCGATGCGTATGCAGCAGCGGCAAACTAGATCTGAGGTAAAGGCAGAGGGGGATTGTGGGTATTAGATGTCCTCGAGCTTCTTCTCGATGCAGAGCTTGCAGTCGGCCGGCACGGAGCCGAGGATCGGCTCCGAACCCATGTGTAAGAACAAAGGCGAGATTGAACACTCTCACATCAAATGTTTACAGAGTAAGTTAGTAGCTTTAAGCTAAGATTAAATACAGAGAACCAAAAACATGAAGTTTTTTTTTTTTTTTTTGTTTGTTATTTTTTTTTAGTACTACAGATAGGTGAGATAAAACAGAAGAGTAGAAAAGTATATAGAGAGCAGGAGGTGAAAGAGATATCAGTCTGGGTTGGAGCAGGGACATAGCCAGTGAGTTGTAAGATATTCTTTCAGATGCTTTTTAAACAGAATAGTGGAAGCAAGGGAGGAAAGTTCAGTAGGAACCCTCTCTCATGCATACATCCTAGCTAGCCTTCTATATAGCTGCCAAATTCTTACCAATCTAAACCCCACACTACTAACTAAACTAGAGTCTACCTACAACAAGGCTGCCAGATTCGCTGCTCACCAAACTTACAAATTGCATCATCTTTCACTAAGATACCTACATTGGATGGAATCACCTCACCAGCTTCTACTCTTTCAACTACAAATAATTCACTCTATACTATACTTGAAATCCTTCTGCCCTAGCCTATCTCCCCTCATCTCTCAATATTCCCCCACTAGGTCCCTACGTAGCTCTGACCTTAACCTACTACAAATATATAAACCTAAGACTAAAATCGGCTGCAACCTCTACAGCTACAATCCTACCATATCATGGAACAAATTACCACTAGAAATCAGGATCCTCAAACATCCAAATCAATTCAAAACTGCCACTAGAGAGTACCTTCAAACTCACTGGTCCTGCCACTACACTCATCCTCCATGATCTAGCCCATTAATTCATATGTAATCACCAAAACTTCAAACCTCTTTAGCTTGTAAACCTCTTCAGAGTATCACTCTTCTTCTCCATCTCTTATCTCCATTTCTAATGTCACATATCTCATGAAATAACTACATACACTATGAACTCTTTTCACTGTTTATTGAAAATGTTTGTATTAAATAATTTCTGTTATATATGCTTATTATGTTTTTTCCACTATTATTTTTCTGATAAAGTGCCATTGTATATATACATTGTAACCAGTTGACACTGTTAACACTAAAATTGTAAAACTGTGGAGCTTTCCTCCCTAGGCATCCGCTGAAAAAGGGCTGCTTAGCTCAGTTGGATTTACCCAGTCAAAAAATGCAAAATAAAATAAATAATTAATTAATTGGGTTGGATTGCACAGCTAGGACTATAAAAGCCCTGGTGGTTGTTAGCTTAGTATATACCTATGAATTAAAACTATAAAGATAAGACATATCTGTGATCAATAATCCAAATTTCTGCATGTAGAAATAAGTTTTTTTAACTTTTTTTCAACAACCTTTTTTGTTTCTGTAACTACCTTTGATTAAATACAAACAATGTATAGTGAATAATTTGTCAAATTACTGATACTAAGAAACAGGTTGAAATTATGGGGTCTCTATCTGAAACTGTTTTAAATAACAGATCAAGCTGATGTGGATTTTACTTTTGACCATTACAGCATTCTCTTTAAATTGAAATGTATTGCTTATACTTATACCCAGATCTTTAACATGTTGAGTTTTGACATGAGGATTGTTATTCAGATGTAGTACTACATCTTTCCTGACTGACCCTGTTTTTATTATCTTACACTTGTTAATCCTAGGGGTCAGACCCATAGAACTGGACCAACTGTTTAGGATGCTAAGACATTCATTCAGGACAATGAAATCTGAATCCCAGAATTATAGAAACATAGAATATATGAGACAACTTGGTCATGTGGCCATTTATGCGTTTTCAGTACCCACTCTTAGACCTTACCTTCTTTTTCAAGGAGTGATATGCCAGTTACAACAAGAATATTTAGTAACAGCAGCCCCTAATGATAGATCATCACTCAGTGTAACTGTTCATCTAGCACTTAGCTACTACAGGTATAGTAGCAAATACAAGACTGAATAAAACAGGCCCTGAGACAGATCTTTGGAGTCTCCCTAGGTGATACAAGTACCCCTTCAGAATTACAGCCTTGAACTATAAGTCTTTATATTCTCTTTACAAACAAATGTTTCTACCCATATGATAATGAAGTCATTAATTTACTCTGATACACAATCTTAGATCTAATGCCATACTAACTGATTTACAAAAATCAATCAGATTTATAATAATGGCTTTACCTTTCATAAACTATTGCTGAAATTTATCAGTGGATGGACAATATTTGTTGATGGATTTCAGAAGGCTTATTAGACAACTTTCAGGGTATTTACCTGGGGATAATGTCAAATGTATGGGTCAATAGTTCTCCACTAGGTCCTCACTTCCTCTTGCATATTGGTACTATATGTGATACTAACATTCCTTAGGTACAGAGCCCTCAGCTAATTTTGCATTAAATGTTGATATCACACAGGGAAGTCAAAGCTTTCAAAGCACACCTGATAAACGGCTCAGAAATGTTATCATGATCTATACCAGAGCACTGTTTTAACTTAGCAACCCATAGCTGGAATTTAGACTGTATAGCCATAGGATATGGGTTGATTACCCATGTCTTATTACTAAAAGCATTTTGTAGGACTGGGAAATGCAGGGAAAGAGGAAAAAACAAACAAAGCATATTTTTCTTTTACTGGGACACTCACCAGGGAATATCATTTCACAGCAGCGGCATGTGCTCCAGTGTAGAATAGCCCATGATTTTAATTATCTAAACTAAAAATGTATCTGAACTATAAAACAAACAAATCCTAGTATAATCTTAACTGCATTGCTAAAATACATAAAAGTGAACTGACAATATAAATAAAAGATTAAAAATTACCTCAGAACAAGAGCACCAAGCCACCCACAAGTCAGTCCACATATAACAACCTATATAAACTTCCCAACCCTACTCACTGGATACTTAAGAAATCATCGAATCCCACTGTGGTCAATGGGAAACACTACTTTAACATAAAAAACACAAAAAAGATTTACCCCTCCCTTGTCAAATCTAAAAATCTTTATGTGATCTTCTCTATGAAAACTGTTTTGAGGCCCCTAATAATGCTTCTACATTAAGGAATTACTCCAAAACCAAGTATTTACTAATATTAATAGTTCCCTGCAAACTTTATAAGTGAGGCTGCTGCCTACTGTTCTGAATTTTCCTCCCTTTTGGATGGATGCATTGAGGTGTCCATACTAATCTAGTGTAAGCATAATAGAAAATTTAGATCTAAATCCCTGTGGTGGAACTGCCACATCAACAATCTCTATAATAAAAAGAATGAGCTCTTGACCATCACTAAAAAATGTGCACTTCATCATTATAAAAGAAATTTAAAACTGGTAAGTAAGTCTATCAAATTTACAGTGAGGAAATATAAGGTCATGTGTGAATTTAGGATTGCAGCTAATTCAAAAAACAACTGTAAGGCTTTCTTCAGCTATTAGGAAACTTAGAAATAACTTACACTTCTGTACTGAATTTATCTCCAGCGATTCCTCCTGTTCTGACTCCAAGGAGATTGCTAATTTTCTTGCAGACAAATTCTTTCCAACTTCACTCCACCCACCCTCTTCTTTGTTCTCTTAATTCTCCTTACATCTTCCCTCCTGAGATCAATTTGGAACAAGTAATTTTGTCACTTTCTAAAAGTAAAAACACTACTTCCATGGGTCCATGAGTCCAGACAATATTACTGAATGTCAACTGAAAGTATTACGTCCCACCTATCAACACCCCCACCATCAACTCCTCAGCCTGAGTATCTCCAATGGTTATGTCCTCAAGATATAGAAAATGGATTTATAGTACCCCTATCTAAAGGTGATCCTTCTACTGACCCTGGTAATTATAAGCTACTTAGTCCCACTAATATTATTTGTAAGGCTATAGAATGTATTATAGCAGAACTAATAAACAATGATAAAGATGTCTTTATAGCCCTGGATACACATCATTTCAGCTTTGTAAAAGACAAATGATGACTGCTCAACCTAGTTGAGTTCTTTGAAAAAGTTACTGAAGGCATGGACAAGGGGCATACAGTCCAGACTGTTTACCATGGCATTACTAAGGTCTTTGGCACTATCCAAAATCCACCATCCTTGGATTATTAACAAACTCTTACTAACTCAGCATTAACCTATACATAGTTAAGTCGACAAGTAATTAGTTATCTGAGAGAATCCATACTGTTAAGGTTGGGGATATTTGGTCTAAACAGAAAAATTTCACCTGTTAGTGTCCCGCAGGACTTTGTCCTGAGTCCACTCCTCTTTGGTATATATTTCTGTGACACAAAAGCTGAAATCAAGTGACTATAGCTAACCAAGTTTTCTATGATTGCAAACTGGGATCCCATTCTGATACTCAAATTCTCCAGCAAGGGCTGGACCAAACATACGCTTGATGTACTGGGCATAGGTTTACCATCAACACCAAGAAATGCAGTATAATTTCCTTTGTTAATGCTAGCATAGCTACTGCTTACATTATAGATAGCACTTAAATTTGACACAAAATCATTAGAGACTTGGGCATGTGCATTCTCTGTGTTGATTAGAAAATACTTCTACTTTGTATAACTTATCCTTTGTGGCATCTCTTCAAGGTCCAGAAAAAAAAAGTTATAGTCTCATTTTATTCATCCATTATCAGCCCCATCATTGAATATAATGCATCCTTTTCATGTATGTCTCTAAGTATCTAAACCAGCTTAAGAGACCTCAATGTTTCCTCACCAAAAAGAGATCAGGTCTCAGTACCCAACTCAGCATTAACCAATACATAGTTCAGTCAAGACATAACTGGTTTCCTGAGAGAATCCATACTGTTATGGTTGGAGATATTTGGTCTAGACAGAAAATTTTCACAAGTCTACTCTGACAGAATAAAAAATGTGTTCCTCTGCTCAGTGTCAGACTCCTGGGAGGTTGATCTCTGATTAACCTACCGTACTCTGAATGACACAGCATTTTTAGAACTTCTTCACCTAAGCAATGATGGCGAACCTACGACACACTTGTCAAAGATGACACACACCACAACATTTTGGGTGGCATGTCAACGATCACCAACACTCGAGTTACCAAAGACACTGCTTTTGCATTCATTGCTCATGTGAAGTGCACTGAATTATTTTGGGTTTGACATTTCAAAAGCTCCAGGCACAAAAGATTTGCCATCACTGACCCAACTACAGCCAGTGGTAAAGTGAATACTCATTTTAGAAACCTAAACCTATACTACCATATCAACAACACCAGATGGCATGACAAATACCTAACCATATGTATACCCCATTTCTGGAATAGGCCTTCCTTACCTATCCAGCAGACTATTCCCCTAGAAATCTTTAAAGCCAGTATAGATGACTGGATGGGTGATCACAAATTTTCACCAGGGATACGTGGAGAAAGTCTACTTAAGGGAAGGACATTGTTAGTCTCCACAGTATTGTATGATGCTTACACTACCTCCCTAGAAAACACAAGTGGAAAAAAACTAAGGGTAATGCTGCTCAATGCCAGAAGTCTAAACCTCAAGATGCACGCCCTCGAAGCCCTCCTCAGTATGGAGAACATCGATGTCTGTGCAGTGACTGAAACCTGGTTCAAGGCTCCTGAGAGCACCCCAGCACTATCAGGTTTTACCTCATATCATGCTTTCTGGCCCCAAAACTTGGACCAAACCACAAAAGGAGGGGGAGTATCCATTTTCATCAAAGATACCCACACCTCCAGGTTAGTGGCAATGCATGAAGCATCGGAGACCATCCAGGTGCAACTAACCATAGGCAAAACTGCCTTACAGTTTGTAGCATGCTACAGACCACCCTCTCAAACTCAGGAACCCCACACAGCCTTCCTGAAGACACTAGAGAGTATGAATGTCTCTCCAAATACCATCATTTTGGGAGACTTCAACTACCCAAACATAGACTGGGAACATTACTCAAGCCCCAACACCCTAGCCCAAAGGTTCCTAGAATTCATAAACTCAAATGCAATGGAACAACTAGTCACCATTTCCACAAGAGGAGACAATATACTAGACCTGATCATCACAAACATGGGGACAAAATGCTCCACACCGGAAGAATATCCCTCTTTGGTAAGATCAGACCATAAATTAATCTCACTGGAAATCCACATCCGCCCCACCCCTGCACAAAGACCACAGTGAAGAACTTCTCAAAAGCCAACTTCACACTTCTTAAGACTGAAGTGGTATCCTTCAAGGCCCCTGGGTCAGTGGAAACCACAACCCACACTGCTGAATCCTTTGCAAATGCCTTCTATGGGCACCTTCAAGAATGCATGGATCATGCAATCCCAAATAAAACCAATACCCATTCCCCCAAAGGCAGGCGCCCGGTCTGGTGGACCCCAGCCATAAACAAACTTTACAACAGGAGGAGGAAGCTACTACATGA
Source organism: Protopterus annectens (assembly GCF_019279795.1). Taxonomy (NCBI): domain Eukaryota; kingdom Metazoa; phylum Chordata; order Ceratodontiformes; family Protopteridae; genus Protopterus; species Protopterus annectens. The sequence continues at coordinate 899,403,584 of NC_056748.1, forward strand.
CAGAGCAAAATCCCTAAAAGGGAAGGCATCTCTGATCAGTACTAGCAAAAAACTACGATCACTCATAAAACCATCCAAGGCCAACTTTGAGAGAAAAATCGCAAAAGACACAAAAGACAATCACAAGGCCTTCTTTAGCTATGTTAGAAACATGGGTGGAAACTCCCAGATATGCTCAGAGTTAGTCCAAAATGACACAAAATACACCGAACCCACCGACATTGCCAACATTCTGGCAGACAGGTTCAGTGCAAATTTCTCCTCCCCCTCCCCCCCAAAAGGAGAAATAACTATCCCAGCAGAGTGTAGCCTCCCTAACATCTCAGATGCCCAGGTGAGAGCCGCCCTCTCTAAAGCTAAAAACACAGCATCAATGGGACCGGATGGTGTCCCGGGCTGTGTGCTACATGAACTGCAAGAGGAACTAAACCCACACATAAGGCTGCTGTTTAATCTTAGCCTTACTACAGGATACGTACCCAAAGAGTGGCGGACGGCAACAGTGGTCCCACTTCACAAAGGCGGTGCTTCTACGGACCCTGGAAATTACCGCCCCATAAGCTTGACGAGCCTGGTCTGCAAAGCTATGGAGAGGATCATTATGGAACTCATAAACAAAGACATTGGGGACCTACAGACATTGGATCCTACCCAATTTGGCTTTGTCAAGGGCAGATCCTGCCTTTTGAACTTGGTTGACTTTTTGAAACAGTCACTAAGGCCATTGATGAGGGTAAGGCAGTTCACACAGCCTACCTTGACCTTGCAAAAGCCTTTGACACAATACCCCACTCGGGCATCATAGACAAACTCACCAGCTTAAATGTAAACCCATATGTCACAAGATGGGTTGCAAACTGGCTCAAGGACAGAACCCACAGGGTCAGAGTTGCTGGAGCTAT
>NC_056748.1:899409485-899436985 GCF_019279795.1 Protopterus annectens
AACTTTCTTCAAAAACAACTAAGAAAAAGTAAACAAGCCAATCTAACCCCTAATGTTCTCTGATGATTGTTCAGTTCAAAATGAAAGAAAACATGCACTGCCTCCCAAAACCACACACGAACCAACCAGAAAAGAAAGAGAAAATGATGAAAAAAATCACCCTAAAATATCTGCAAAATTATCTTAACAGAATCCCTATGTTGAAACCTACAAATGAAAACCTAAATCTGTGAAAATAAAAATAGAGAAAAAAATGATAAAATGCTAATTTAAGTACAAAGAAAATTACAACAGTAGCCGTTTTAACACCACTATGCTACAAAATACAAACAGGACAGCAAAAGATATAAAAACCCCAACTGCTAGACCCCAAGCTGAAAGAAATAGAAACAAGCCATAGCAACTTATACTTTACCTAGTACAAATGCAAGAGAACAGCACATAATCCGTCTTTTGGCTTTTCATGGTTAGGGGTCGCCAAAGCAGAACTCTGGTCTGCTAATGATTGGCAGTGAGTTTTTACAGTGTCGAGTTGCCAGCCTGGTGCCCAACCCTCAAGGAAGGCACACCCACATGAACCTACCTGCATGTCTTTACATTCACTCGACTGCGGGGAGGACATGCAGACTCTGCACAGAAGGTGCTCCAGCCAAGAATCGAACTGGAGAACCTCTTGCTGTGAAGCGATAACCCTAACTGCTGCACCACTATGGCCTCACAAGAGAACAGCACATATATAAATAAAAATAAAAAAAAAAACATTAAGAATGAAACAATCATAAAGAATTCTTACAACATCTGCCCAGAGTGGATTTAAAATGGTAGTTAGAACAATACAAAAACTTAAAAAAAACTAAACTCGCACAAGAAAGAACTGACCCTCCCAAATGCAGAAATGCATATAAAAGAAGTTATATTCCATCTGTGTTGTCCATTTTAATTTATCCTTGACATACAGGTTTGGTTCCAACATCTGAACCTACTCAGCCATTACTACAGGTCACACAGACCAAAACCTCTCGAGCTTGACTTCTACCCATAATCCCTGTATCACAATTACCTCAGATCAAGTTTGCAGATTACATATAAATTGATAGAAAAGGAAGCCTTAATAAAAGCCATATCTGCTATGCCTCAAAGGTTACCAAGAAGTTAGCATATTATCCGTTCCATCAAAGAGTCTTAAAAGGCTGGGGGATAGAGGGGAGTGGAGTCAAGGATAAAAGAAAATGGACAACACAGATGGAACGTTATGGTGAGTGCATAACTTCTTTATCTGATGTTGTCTATTTTCATTTTATCCTTGCCATATGGGGCAGAATCCCCAGTTACATTAGACCTTGGGAGGACTTATGGAAGGATATTCCTGAGCACCATTGAACCAAAGGATGCTCTTTCCCTAGAGATCAAATCCAATTTGTAATGAGTAATAAAGGTATGGGGAGAAGCCTACGTTGCTGCTGCACATATACCATCCATTGAAGCTCTAGATTGGAAAACTGCTGAAGTGGTGACAGATCTTGTACATTGTGCTTTAACAGGCCTAGGCAAGGTAATTTTTCTTTTGTCATAGATAAAAGAAATACAATCCTTAAGCCATCTGGCTAAGGTCACCTTGCTGACTAGCTTACCAAACTTAGCACTGGAAAAGGAGAAAAATAGTAGGTCAGATTTTCTCATGTCTTTTGTCTTGTGAAGGAAAAAGCATAATCGTCTGTAAACATCTAGTAAAAGTGGACAGTATTCACCACTGTTTGAAAAATTTGGAAAGAATACCGGCAAATTAATTGTCTGATTGATATTGGACTCTTACACAACTTTTCATAAAGAGACCCTGTCCTTATGAAAAATTAGATAAGGAGGTTTACATGACAAAGCTTGAATTTCTGAAATCCTTCTCGTAGAGCTTATTGCCACCAAAAATAATGTTTTCCATGACAAGTATTTCAAATCACAATCTGCAGATGGTTCAAAGGGGGAATGTATAATAGCTTGCAACACTAGGTTTAGGTCCCAAGGTGGATTAGGATCTTTGAAAGGAGGTGTCAGCAAAAGTTTCCCTTTTAAAAATGACTATGAGAAACCAAGGAACGTTCTTCCAAACCATCATGGAAATTTGAGATTGCTGCTAGTTGTATTCTGATGGTAGAAGAGGAAGCTCCTGCAGTGAAACGAGAGGCTAAGAAGTCTAAAATATTATCAGTAGAAGTGGAAAATGGATCAATATCCCTTTCACAAGCCTAAATAGTAAATCTTTCCATTTACTTTTATATAGTTTCCATGTGGAAGGTTTATGAGAAGCTAGGAGAATTTGTCATACTGGGTAAGAAAGGTTAAGATGCTTGGCCACTAGTGGAACTGGAGGAAACATACTGTCAGCTTGAGGTTAAAAATGTCTGGGTGAACTAGCCCATCTGGATGAGGCAGAAGGTCTGGAGCTGGGTCTACAGTCCATGGTCACTGGATTAAGTAAGGCCAATGAAAGGAGAACCATATCTGTCAAGGCCAAAATGGAACAATGGGGATTACTTTGCTCTTCAACCTGATTGCTTTCTGTAAGAATTTTGGGGTTAGAGGTATTGGGGGAAAGGCATACAGAAGACCGGGGTTCCAAGTGTGGAGAACAGCATCTCTTGGTGACTTCTCTGGAGGGGAATCAGGGCAAAGTAGTTGCTGCACTTGATTAGGGGAGAGGTGAACAGGTCACAGCTAGGCTGGACCCATTGATGGAAAATCTTTTCTGTCACTTTTGGATTGAGAAACCACTCATGAGGCTGGAGAATACATCTGCTCTCCTGAATGTGTGTTGCTATCAGAAAGTGGTTGGAAGAGATCGCCCACTGCCACACTCTGAGTACTTCTTGACAAAGGGGATAAGATTTGGTTCCTCCCTGCTTGTTGATGTACCAAACTACTGGCATATTATCTGTTTGAATAGCAATTGTTCCTGTAGGAAGAGCAGTTTGAAAGGCCTGCACTGCTAGAAGCACTGTTCTTAACTCCAGAACATCAATGTGCAAGTTGGCCTCTCTAGGGGACCAAGTGCCTTGGACAGTCTTGCCCAGAAAATGTCCCCCCACCCTATCTGGAAGGCTTCCATGGTCACTATGGCCTTGGGGACTGGAAGGATAAAGGAGTGACCCAGGATAATTTCTTTGCAATGAATCCACCAAGCTAGATCCTTTCTGCAATGATTGGTGATCAGAATCTGGTCTGACATGTGCTGATTTAGTATAGAGCATTGAGAAGCCAGTAGCCATAGTATACTTCTCATGTGATATCTGGCTAGGGGAACTAGAGTAATTGTCACTGCCATAGAACCTAGGGCCTGTAAAACTAGGCATGGGGGTACCTTCTTGCTGTGGATTATTTTCTGAACCAGAGTTATGATTATTTGAAGTCTTACTGGAGGAAGGGATGTTACGGTTGTTGTTGTATTCAGTACTGCCCCTATAAACTCTAAACTCTGAGTTGGAGTCAGATGAGATGTTTTGTGATTTACAGTTATTCCTAAGTATGTACAGGTCTTGAGAATGTAATCACTTGCCTCTATCAATTGATATCTGGTCAGACCAGTAATAAGCCAGTTATCCAAGTGCAGAAACAGTCGGAATCCTTGCAGTCTCAAGTGAGCTGTTACTACTGCTATTCATTTTGTGAACACCCTGAGGCTGTGGTGAGACCAAAGGGTAGCACCCTGAATTGGTAATGACAGCTCCCAGCTGGAAGAAGAGGAACTTCCTGGAGTGTTTGTCCATTTTATATGGTAATACACATCCTGAAGATCTATCAAGCACATCTAGTCGTACTTTCCGAAAAAGGAGAGAAAGGACTGTACCATGACCATCCTCCGTTTCATTTGTTGAATTGATTTGTTCAACACACTGCGATCCAAAATTGGTCTCCAGTCTCCTGTCTTTTTTGGCACTAAAAAGAATACTGAGTAAATTTTGGATCCACTCTGGCCTGGTGGGATGTCTTGGCTGACTCTTTTGTTTAGCAGGTTTTGAATTTCTAGAACTGCTGGTTCCCTCTGACTGGGTGGAACATCAGGGATTTTTTTGTATATGGGAAGAAGATGGGAAAAGGGTGTGGCATAACCTCTGGATATGATCCGATGCACCCAAGAATCTGTTGTTATATTTAGCCAGGCATTTTGATGTAAGGATAAGTGTCCCCTGACTCCTCCAGAGGAAGACAATCGAGCCTCCTTTCAGGAACATTAAAAGTGCTTACCCAGGAAAGAGTCCCTGAAGACCTGGTTCTACAGACCTCCTCTACCATATGGACAGTGTCTTCCATTGTAGTTCCCCCCTGCCCCTGGGGGAACTGTCTCCATTTGTGTCCTGGAAAGGCCCTTGGGATTTTTGAACCATATCTTTCCAATGCTCCTCTGATTCCTAGAAAAGGATCTTTGGGGGGGGGACATATGCCCACAGCAGAAAGGGTGTTACCATCCTTTTTACACCTGAATAATGCCTCTGTTACTTTTGGACCAAACAAAGATGATCCATCAAAAGGTGCCTTGACAAATGAAGACTTAGATGGCTACAGAAAGTCACATAGGTGCACCTAGGTCTGTCTCCTTATGGCTATGCCTGATCCCGCCACTCTGGAAGTACACTCAGATGCAAGTGCAATAAGCTTCATGGAAAAGTTTGACACAGACTCCAGGGTGGCCAACTGGGAAGCAACTTTATCTTGGACTCCCTCAGTAATAGCTCCCACCAGGGTGTCTGAGAACTCCTTGATCAGATCCCTTTGAAGTCTGGTGAAATGTGCCAGTAAATTCAAAGACCTTAAGGTGAAGGTCAGTGAAGGGTAAAATCACTTCCAAAATCTATCCATTGCCTAAGACTCTCTGTTGGGCAGATGGATAGATGAACTCTCCTCAGCAAGTTCCTTTTTGGTGGCAGCTGCTACAACCATGGCATATACCACTAAACCTTTAGCCCAGAATTGTTTATCCTCAGGTGCAGATAAAATTTTGTCTGGTCTCTTGGGTATGGGTTGAATAGTGTCCGGAGCCTTCCACGCCTGCTGAGAAATCAACTAAATTAGTTTGTCAGTGGGCAGAGTCACCCAAGAGGTACAAGGGTGAGTACCAAAAGCCTGCAGGTAAACTGATTCCTCCGAGGAAGGCTTCCAGTCTTCCAGTCACCCCTCTGTTTCAAAATTTCTAGGATGTCTCCAAAGGAGACATCTTCAGGGGGTGACCTTGAGGACCCTTCCCCTTCATCAAAATCAGTGTCTTCCATGATCTATTCCTGTAGGGAATCTAAATGCTTCCTCTTGCACTTCTTCTTCTGAGGAACCTCTTCAGGAGGATAGTCTGGAGAGGTATCATTAGATGACAGAATCTGAATCTGAAATACTTGAGGTTTCGGCACTCTCTGCCCCAGTGGAGAAACAGGTAGAATAACTGGACGTGAGGAAGGTATCTGCTCCAAGGAGGAAGAGAATGGCTGACTCACTATAAGAGAAAAGGCCGTCTCCATTGCCTCGAAGGCTGGCCACCCCCAAAGAGGGAAGGGAGCCTTTAACCAAGATAAACTGCCTTGGAACTGAGGTCACTCCCCACACCAAAGAAACAGCACCCAAAACAGAAGCCAGAGCCAAACTGAACTATGCTAAAGATCAAAGGTGACAGGATGGCTCAAAAAAACTGGAGTCGACTCTTGCCCCTCTGAGCCAAAAGGATAGACACAGCCCTGGGAGATCTCTGGCTCTGAAATAACCAAAGAACCCAGGGCAGTAACTGGCTCCAAAAAGAGAGACATCTTCAGAACCGAAAAAAACCTGCGCTGAATGACTCAGAGCTGTAAACTCTGAAGCTTTGGAAGAGGTCAAAGGAGGTGTAGTTAGATGGGGTGAATGAATGCTTGGCTCCTCAGCCCATAAGGGTTGGAGCCAAAGGGAGTCGTGTGAAACGTCTCACCTACAAAATTTTATTCACCAGTCTCTCCACGTCGAGTTCTGTAAGGCTTTTGGTGGAATGGACTGATGACAGAGAGGGTGATTTAAGTCTCTGAAGAAAGACCTTGGGTAACTCACCCACAAAGGGGTCAATAAATGGTGAGTAACAAGTCCTGGGTAGAGCTTCCTTTTGCTCTATATTTAAGATCTGCACAAAAGTAGTCGGTGCTGATGTAGAACTAAAAGGCAAATTTTCTTCTGTCGAAGTCATTGGCATCAAGGGTTTTGCAGTAACAATGGTGGTCGGTGTGACAACCGTGCCCTGGCCCTTACCCATAATACCCTGCTACCTCCTTGTAACCCCCAGATCAATTTTGCCAGAGAAGGTGATAGAAAGTTTCTATAACCTAGTAACCCTTATCACTTTGCAATGGTGATGACTGAACAAGGTATACACAGGCTCGTAACTAGCAAACCATAGGTCCGGGGGAAGGAGGGAGGGTGGGTTGCAGACAAATTTATGGTGAGTACATAACTTCTTTATCTGAAGTAGTTAACTTAATTTGGTCTACAACCTGTGGGACAGAGTCCCCAGCTGCCAGTAACTTGGGAGGTCCTTATGGAAGGATATTCCGGAGCACTGCAGAGCCAAAAGAAGCGCGTCCTCTGTATATGAGATCCAATTTATAGTGTGAAATGAAGGTATGTGAAGAAGCCCAAGTTGCTGCTGCACAAATGTCATCTAACGAGACCCTTGACCAAAATGCTGCAGAGGAAGCCATAGATCGTGTAGAGTCGGCTCGCACGTGTAGGGGCTCAGGACGACCAGAACTTTTGTAGGCGAGGAGAATACATTGGGAGATCCACCTTGCTAATGTAACTTTAGTGACTGGCTTCCCAAAATGTGATTTTGCAAAGGACACAAAAAGTTGATCAGATTTTCTGATATCTGCTGTTCTGTTCAGGTAGAAACATAGTTGTCTGTGAACATCTAAACAATGGAGTCTGTACTCTCCTTTATTCTGAAAATTTGGAAAGAAGACCGGTAGATTGATAGACTGATTGATATTGGCCTCTGAAGATACTTTGGGCAGGAAGGAGGGATTGGTCCTGAGGGAGACCCTGTCCTTATGAAAAATGGTGTATGGAGGTTTACAGCACAGAGCGTGAAGCTCCGAAATTCTCCTGGCGGAAGTAATGGCAATCAAGAAGATTGTCTTCCAAGATACATACTTTAATTCCACTGTGGCCGCCGGTTCAAATGGGGGCCCAGTTAAAGCTTGAAGAACTATGGTAAGATCCCATGGAGGTACTGTATCTCTGATCGGGGGTCATAACAAGAAAGCTCCTTTCATGAATGATTTACAGATCTTGGATGAAGCCAGGGGTCCTAAATTGTTACCTATGTGATAGTGGGAGACTGCTGCCAGATGGACTTTAATAGTGGACGCACTAGCTCCCTGCTGAAAAATATGTGAAAGAAAGTCAAGGACTGCTGGGACGGGGGCTGTGAAAGGATCTAGATTCATCATCTCTGCCCAGAGGGAAAACCATTTCCATTTACTCTTGTAGATCTTTCTGGTGGATGGTTTGTGTGTGGCCAATAGGATAGCCTTAACAGAGGAGGATAATCCGGGAGTCCTAGCCATTAGGGGAACTGGATCAACCAAGCTGAGAGCTTGAGATGACCCAGGTCGGGGGTCTTGAGCCCCAGTGGATGGGAAATCAGATCCGGACTGGGATCTAGGATCCAGGGAGGATGTACTAGATGAGACCATAAGTAAGGGAACCAGGTCTGGCGAGGCCAGAATGGGGCAATGAGGATAACTCTGCTCCCCAACCAACAAGCTTTCTGTAGGAACTTTGTTATCAAGGGAAGTGGGGGATAAGTATACAGAAGACCGGATGGCCAAGCATGAACTAGAGCATCTCTGGGGGCTTCCCCTGGTGGGGGAATCAGAGCAAAGAACTCGCTGCACTTTGTGTTTGAAGGCGAAGCAAAGAGATTGCAGCAAGGTTGTCCCCAGGCGTGGAATATCTGGTTCATGACTGTTGAGTTCAGAGACCACTCTTAAGGTGAGAGAATTGTTCTACTCAACCTGTCTGCCAAGATGTTTGACCAACCCGGAATGTGCGTTGCTATGAGAAAGCGGTTGGTGGAGATCGCCCATTCCCACACTCTCATGGCCTCCCTGCAAAGAGGATAGGATCTGGTTCCCCCCTGTTTGTTTATGTACCAGACTACAGACATATTGCCCGATTGAATTACAATCGTACCCAGAGGAAGAAGGTGATGGAGTACATTGATATGCAGTGAGGTCTCTGTGGGAGTCCACATGCCTTGGACGTATCTGCCCCTGTAATGCCCCCCCCACCCGAGGAGAGATGCATCCGTGGTCACAGTGACTTGTGGGGGAGGTAGGACGAAAGGACATCCTTCCCGAAGGTCTTTGGAATGAAGCCACCAGAGAAGCGACTCCTTGCACACCCTGCTGAGAGGAATAGGGGTAGACAGGGGTTGAAAAAGAATAGACCATTGCACTTGAAGAGTCCATTGAAGGATTCTCATTTTCAGACGGGCGAACAGGGATAGAGTGATGGCAGCCGCCATGGATCCCAGGGCCCTCAGGACCAATATGGCAGGAGACTGTAAGAGGTCCAAGATTTGGAGGCAGATTGCGTAGCCTGTCGGTTGTCAAGAAAATTCTGGATTGTGTCATGTCTATCCTGGCCCCTATGAAATCCAAAATTTGAGTGGGTTGCAGAGATGATTTCCTGAGGCTGATTGAGATCCCTAGTTGGTGAGCTAGTTGTAACAGGTAATCTCTGTTTGAGCAAAGTTGATGCCTGGTGGGGGCGGTAAGGAGCCAGTCGTCCAGGTAGGAAAGACCTGTATATCCAAACACAAAATCCACGCACTTTACCAGTTGCTTTTTATTAAACGATTATGCCATAATTATTATTATATTATGTATGTTATTTAACATTTCATATGTGGTTTATTTTGATACATTGTTTCTCTTTCTAATTTATTGTAAATGTCACTTTAAATTTGTGATTATATCAGCGATATATTAGTGACTGATTGATTAATTGATGTTAGGTGTTTGTGATAATTTTTATTAACTTGTGTATATATATATATATATATATATATATATATATATATATATATATATATATATATATATATATATATATATATATATATATATATATATACATGAAAAAATACACATTTTTTGTGATCCATTGAAGGCGAAAGGCCGAGGTACCAGATCGTTTAATAAAAGGCAACTGGTAAAGTGCGTGGATTTTGTGTTTGGATTTACTTTCTTTGTGCTGGTGTTTTTGGAGGAAAGACCTGTATGCCCTGAAGTCTCAGGTGGGCCACTACTACTGCCATGACCTTGGTAAACACCCTGGGGGCTGTGGTGCGACCAAAGAGTAGGACCCTGAACTGGTAATGACTAGTTCCTAGCCTAAAGCGGAGAAACCTCCTGGATCGTCTGTCCATAAGAATGTGGTAGTATGCGTCTTGGAGGTCTATCGAGCACATCCAGTCATTCTCCTGTAACAGTGGGAGAATGGATTGAATAGTGACCATCCGGAATTTCTCTTTGGGTACTGACAGGTTCAGTGTTGATAGGTCGAGTATGGGTCTTAGGTCCCCCGTCTTTTTGGCACCAAAAAGAACCTGGAGTAAAACCCTAATCCAGACTGCTCTGAGGGGGACAGGCTGGATTGCTCTTTTTCTTAGCAGCCCTTGAATTTCTATAGCTGCTGCATCCCTCTGACTGGGTGGGACATCGGGGATTCCTCTTGATCGAGGAGGGTAGGTTAAGAAGGGGATTGAATATCCTCTGGATACAGTTCGGAGCACATTCTGAGAAGCTATCTTAAGCCGCGGCAAACGAGATCAGTGGGTTACAAGGAGGTATCAGAGTATTATGGGTAAGGGGGAGGAGCTTGGAGCTTGGATCTGTAAGCTTGAAAAGCTGCCAGCTCGGATCCGAATCGGATCCGATACCCACAGGTTGTAGACCAAATGAAGTTAACTACTTCAGATAAATACCTAATTAATCTCTACTAGCTTTAACTATTCCTACAATAAATCACAGTGCTAAAACTTACATGTGAGCATAAGGCAGAGTGCTGTAAGTTGGATATCCAAGATCAAAATGCTCCAAGTCTCTTACTGAACAATAGTTTTTATTCACTAACCAACAGCTCTGCTGAGCCCCTCCCAAATTACATCATTTTGACACTTCGGTTTCCCCAGTATTCATATTGGATCATCTTAACACCTGGTCTGAGTTCTCAGGCCACAAACTGCATTATTTAGCAATCTAACACCTGCTCAGAACTTTACAACAATAGAAGGCATTTCACATATACATGCTAGCAGAAACCAGAGCAATAAAACACCTTCCACTTGTAAATTCTGGTCATAAACTTTAGCCTTAAAACAATGGGCATGAAACCTTCATCCAGATGCACGGGAGCCTAATTCAAACATGAAAGGGTCACAACATGCTTCACTGGGCCAGTAGAATGCAATGTTGTCACATATTTTGCAGTTCCACATTTCACAATATTCTTTTACACTCAAGAAAACATGCCTGTATTTTACATTTATTTACAAATGCCAGAATTATATATCAAATTTATTTGACTAGGCCGGCAGCCTTTGCCCATCTCTCCTCCCCGGGGAACTCAAGCAAGTTTTTCAAGTGCCCCTTGAGAAACGAGAGTGGCAGGTCTATCTGGGTGTACATCACCTCATTCCCTGTCTTGAGAGCCCATCTGCATTGGCATTGCTACTCCCACTGTGGTGCTGCACTGACATATCATATGCTTGCAACCCCAGACTCCATCTTAGCAACTTGGCATTTTGCTGACTGGCTCAGTTTAACCATGCTAGAGGGTTGTGATCTGTCATCACAGTGAATTTTCTTCCATACAGATAAGGCTGAAGTTTTTGTAGTGCCCACACTATGGCTAGACATTCCATTTCTACTACTGCATAGCATTCCTCCCTGGGTTGGAGCCTACGACTGAGATAAACCACTGGGTGCTCTTCTCCCTCTGAAGAAATCTGGCTAAGTACAGCCCCCACCCCAGAGTTTGAAGCATCCACCTGCACAACAAATTATTTGCTATAGTCTGGACTGGCTAACACAGGGGGTCCTCCCAAAGCTTCCTTAAGCTTCTGAAATGCCTGCTCACATGCTGGGGTCCACACTGCCTTATCTGGCCTGTTCTTCCTTGTCAGGTCTGTGAGGGGAGCAGCTATGGTACTATAATTGGGAACTAACTTTCTGTAGTACCCTGCTGTCCCTAAGAATGCCCTCATCTGATTTTTTTGGTAACAGGTGCAGGCCATGCTTGAATAGCTTCCACTTTGGCAGGTTCTGGCCTTATCTTACCACTCCCCACTCTATGTCCTAGGTAGGAGAACTCTGCCATACCCACCTGACATTTGCTCGGCTTAATGGTCAACCCTGCCCTCTGTAGTCTGCCCAGCACCTCCCTGACATGCTGAAGGTGCTCTTGCCAGGAATGGCTGTAGATAGCAATATCATCCATGTAAGCAAGGGCAAACCCTCCTGCTCCTGCAAAGATATGATCTACCAGCCTCTGGAAAGTCAATAGGGCATTCTTCATCCCAAAGGGCATCTTTGTGAACTCATACAAGCCAAAAGGAGTCACAAAGGCTGACTTCTCTCTAGCACTGGGAGTAAAGGGCACCTGCCAGTAACCCTTGGTAAGATCAATGGTTGTAAGATACTTAGCCCCACCCAGCTTCTCTAGGGCCTCATCTGTCCTAGGCATGGGGTAAGTATCCGGCTCTGTGTGACTATTTAATTTCTTCATCCTCATCCTTCCTCAGCATAGCTGCCGAAGCCATTGCCTTCCCCATCAGCATCCTAATCAATTGCTCTATCCAAGAAGGGCTTGTATCCAAACTCTGGAAAAGGGCTTTCATCATTCCCCTGCACAAAGGAGGCAATAATAACAATATTACTAACTTTCGCCCCATCACCATCCTCTCTCCTATATCAAAACTTTTAGAGAAATGTATCCATCTTCAACTCCTTCCCTATCTCTTAGATAATAACTTACTAACTTCCACACAACACGGATTCAGACCCAACCACAGCACCATGACTGCCCTCCTTTCCTTCCTGGAAACTGTAAATAAACCAGAGATTCTGGCTCTACTGTATCTACCCTCTTTCTTGACCTCTCTAAGGCCTTTGATACTATCTCGCATAACCTTCTCCTAACTAAACTATCTAACCTAAACCTATCCCCTTCCTCTCTCAATTGGTTCACCAGCTATCTCTCCAACAGGCAACAAGCTGTTAAGTGGAAAAAAGCCATCTCCTCTTTCCTCAACACACCCAATGGTGTCCCCCAAGGTTCCATTTTGGGTCCTCTCCTCTTCAATATATTCATAAATGATTTCTTCCACTCAATTCCCCATGCTAAACTTATCCAATATGCAGATGATTCTACAATTATCTGTGCAGCCACATCCATCACCACTCTCTTAAAACTGACTCAAGACGCCTTCTCTATGACAGAACAGTGGATGAAGGACAATCATCTAGCACTCAATGCATCAAAAACCAAACTTATGGTATTTACCCCGTCAAAAACCAACACCATTGATAGAAAACTATTCTCCATCACTAGCCAGAATAACACACCTCTTGAACTGGTATCTGAAACCAAACTACTAGGAGTCCAGATTGATGACCAGCTTAAATTCAATAGCCACCTACAACTAAACATATAAAAAAACATTAAAAACTTGGCATGCTCTACTGACACAATCGATTGCTCACTACATCTACTAAGCTGACTCTCGCTACTACATTTCTCATCCCTTCCCTCCTTTATGGTGCCCCTCTCCTAACAAACCTACAATCATCTCTCAAAACAAAACTGTCCTCTTGTTATAATAAAATTGCCAAATTTGCCACTAGCCACAAATCATCTACCCATCACTGTGCATCCCTCCACAAACTTAACTGGCTAGAGCTTCCCAACTATCTCTCCTATACTCAGCTCACTTTTGCTCACAAACTAATTTTTCAACCCTCCCTCTGTCACTCACTCATCTCTACCTTTAAAATGCACCTGCCACAAAGACTCCTAAGATCTAATAACCAAAACCTAATAGAACTGTACAAACCCCTCCACTCTCCAGGACAAAACCTCCTGTCCTTTGCCCTAGCACACCTATAGAACTCCCTTCCTCCCTCCATCCGTATCACCACCAACCTCCCTGCTTTTAAAAAATCACTGCACTCACATCTAACATCCTCTTGGGAATGCTCTTGCTCCCACCCCTTATAGCCTATTCTCCACTTCCTACAGGCTAATTTATCATATATTACCAGACACCAAATAACTGGCAAACTGTAATGACATCTTATAATTCTCTTATCACACTATTCCACTCAAGAAACTATGTATTTACTGCAGCAATGCTTTGTTTTTCTACGAAATTATAACTTTTTAACCTAAAAATTTTTTATTGCACCTGCTTAAATCTTAGTTTTCTACAAAATGAAACCTAAAAATTGCATTGTAATGCATAATCTTTGTTTTGTCTTGAACCCACAAATGACTGAAATTGTAAACTGCTGTAATCTTTTTTACTACTGTTTGAAGCTCTGTTTTTAACCTACAAATTATTGAAATTGTAAACTGCTGTAATCTTTTTGTTACCACTGTTTTAAAGTTCCTATTGGCCCAATGGACTATCCTGGTAAACCAACTGCAAATAAATAAATAAATAAAATAAATAATTTCCTGTAATCCACACAGAACATGTTGCTGCCATCCATCTTTGGCACCAGTACCACTGGGAAGGCCCAGGGACTGTTGGACTCTTGAATCACCCCTAGTTCCAACATCTCCTGTACCTCCTCCCTCAGAGTCTGTTTGACTCTCTCAGGCACCCTATAAGGACCCTGCTTGATAGGCCTTTGGGGTCCTGTATCCACCTTGTGCTGCACCAGGTGGGTGCTCCGTGGTTTCCCGGTGAACATGCACCCAAACTCCTGCAACACTGCTCAGATTTCTCAAACCTGGGTAGGAGAAAGCTGCTGGGACATTGCTACCCCTTCCACTGAGGTGTCAGCTCGAGCTTCACTGAGGATATCAGTCATAACATCTCTCTCAGACTCCTCCTGCAATCCACTGCAAATGCTCAGCACAAGAGCCTCCATATCATGGTAAGGTTTTATCATGTTAACATAGTACAATTTGTGCCCTTTCCTTCTGCCTAGCACTTCCACCATGTTGTTAACATCACTTATCTTTCTTACCACCTTGTAGGGTCTCTCCCAAGCTGCTTGCAGCTTGTTGTGTCTGACAAGAATGAGAACCATCACCTGCTGCCCTACAGCATACTCTCTAGCTCAAGCATTCCTGTCATACCACACCTTTTTCTGTTGTTGGGCTTCTGCCAGGTTCTCCTGGGCCAGGCCCATGAGTTCCCTGAGCCTTGTCCTGAGGTTCAGGACATATGCCACAAAAGACTCCTTGTGAAACTCACACTCACCTTCCCACTTATCTCGAATTAAATCTAGAGGTCCCCTCACCCTATGTCCATACAGCAACTCAAAAGGTGAAAAACCTGTGGATTCCTGGGGAACCTCTCTGTAAGCAAACAACAGATGGTACAAATATTTGTCCCACTCCCTCTTAAACTGATCTGCAAATGCCCATAGCATGGACTTGATTGTAGAGTTTAAACTCTCAACAAGACCATTAGTCTGGGGATGGTAGGGGATGGTCTTCATGTGCTTCACCGCACAGGATGTCCACAGGCAAGCCAGCAGGTCTAACATAAAAGTGGCACCTCTGTCAGACAGTATTTCCTTTGGGAAAACTACCCTGCTGAAAATCTCTAGCAAAGCATTTGCCACCTTCTCTGTCTCAATGGACGACAAAGCCACTGCCTTAGGGTATCATGTAGCATAATCTACCATCACTAGGATATCCTTTTTCCACTGTGGAACTTGGGGTACTCAGAGGACCCACAATATCCATAGCTACCCTCTGAAATGGCTCCTCAATCACAGGCAAAAGCATCAAAGGAGCTCTCGCCTTGTCTCCTGCCTTGCCTACCTTTTGGCACTGCTCACAGGTCCTGCAGTCCCCTGTTACATCTCTGGAAATTCCAGGTAAAAAAGAAGTTTTGCATAATACGCCTCTTTGTATGTTTTATGTCCATATGACCTGCAAAGGGAATATCATGGGCTATGGCTAGAAGCACCAGACGGCAAGCTCTAGGCACTACCAACTGCTGTACTTTCTCACCTTCTAGCCCTCCCTCAGGGGTCCACTCTCTGTACAGTAACCCTTTGTTCCAGTATACAGATTCCCCCTTCCGTTGAGAATCAGGTACCTCCCTAGCTACCTGCCTCAGGCCTTGCAATGTAGGGTTTGAAAGCTGAGACTGTCTCAAGTCTCTCCTTGTAACCCTTCCCAGCTCCCCTTCCACAGGAAGTCTGGCATCCTCTGACAGTGGTGCCTCACTGTCAACCTGGGTACTACTACTCACCTCTACCTTTGCAGTCACTCTGTCCAAGGGACCATCAGTACCCACAAGCAGCTGTGGCTCACCTTCAGTCTCACTGCTACAGAGCAGCTCCCTCCCTGAAGTACCCACCTCAGCAGTCCTGACTGCAAGTGTACAGTCTGTCTGGGTCTTCCCCAGACTACCAGACTTACATGCTTGTCTCCAAGCCTGACTACTTGTAACTGCACAAGTGCAGGGTACTGCACTATCAAAATCATTCACTATCAGGACATCTGCAGGTATATCCTCAAACACACTTACTTGCTGGCTACCTTTTCTACCCTCCCAGTCAAGGTGAACCCTAGCCAAAGGTATTTGGAATGGGATCCTTCCTAAAGCCCTGACTGAAGTAGACTGCCCAGGCAAGTAGAGCTCTTCTGTAACCAGTGCCGGCTTTACAATGGTTATATCAGAGGCTGTGTCTCTCTTAGCAATGGCCTCTTTGCCATTCACTACAATAGGATATAACCTCTGGTGGTAGTTTGGTACCCTTGTTGTCCCAAGACAACCTACTGTTGGCATTTTGTCTTTGCCACTTACTGTCTCCCTCACCTTTGGTTCCCTAACTTGCCTCCATGGACATCTGTATGCCACATGGCCCCCTCTGGTTGCATTCAAAACATTTAACCCTAGCTCCTGGACGTATACCTGGACTAGTGGCTTCCCCTACTACTGGTGGATTCTGTTGGGGCAGTCTGTGCTGCCCACCATGGGTTCCTTTAGTCCCATGAGCAGTACTGGGAGGTCCCTTTCCTGTTCAGGGCTGCCCTACTTGCTATATATAGGTCTCTCTTCTTCCCCAACTCCTCTGAAGTAGCACACTGTTTATCAGCTAACCAGATCCTCATGTCCTCAGGCAAAGTGCTAAGGGCTTGTTCCCTTACCAAAAGGTCTGCCAGCCCTTCAAAAGTGGTGATGTAACATCTACTCACCCAGCTATGAAAATAAGTGCTCAGTTCAACAACATATTCACATACATTTTCATCTGCCTTGCATCTATGCTCACAAAACATTTTCCTATACATTTCAGGTGTTAGATCAAAACATTCCAACAAGTGTCTTTTTACATCAGTACAATAAAAACAGTCAGTGTCATGCATTTTTGCTAAAGAAGTTACAGCTTTACCATGGAGTAAGGGGGTCAGGAACCATACCCAGAGCCCTTGGTCAACTTCATACTGTTTACATCCCCACTCAAACATATGAATGAAGCTATCAAAATTATACCCCTCTTTAAACTGTGGAAGAAATTTACTGACCTTTTGTGCTTCTGGGGTCTGGTTACTCCCTTCCCCATTACCTCCATAACTCTGGCAAAGAGTCAGCATTTCCCTCTCATGCCTCTTCTGCCATTCATTTTCCTCAGCTTGTAGACTCCTCATTTTCTCGGCTGCTTCTAGTCCCATAAGCCTGGCCTCCAACTGAAGTCTCTTTAGCTCCAGCTGGATTTTTAAGTCCATTGCAAAAAGGTTGAGCTGTCCATTCTCCGAGGATATTATATCTCCACTGTCAGTCTGATTGTCCTCAAGGCTGCTGTTTTCTGATGCAGCTATAACCAAGGCTGCAATCAGGTCTGCTTTAGTCAGGTTTCCATGCACCTATCCCCTAGCCTGGCACATCTCCGCCAGCTGGCTCCTTGTCAGCTTTCCATACTCTTCTGCTGACATGCTGCCTGCTCACCCTGACTAACACTAAGCTAACAAAAGAAATAAAACAATTGTGATCTGAACTCTGAGTATACACTATGTGGCTGTTTTAGAGTACAAAACACTTTTAGAGATCACTGTACATAAGCTGCAGGAATTCGCTCTACCCACACCACTACGAGCCAATTAGAATGTGAAGTAGATCCCACCACTGCCACCACTTGTGACGACTGTGCCATGGACCAGCAATCAAGGAGCCTCAATCCTCACCACTAACATCAGGTAGGTCATCTCCTAGAAGAGGAAAGGATAACTAATACACACAGTAAAGTACAATTTCCCTTAAGTGCCAACAGAGATCAGTCACTCTGGGGCTGGTTGCTCTCTTGCTCACCAGGTCCTCAATAAGACTCCCCACTGCCACAGCTATAGGGTCCAGGTCTCAGCCTAGCTGGGCAAGCTAGAACCTCCAGTACCCTCTCTGTCAAACCAGTGCTTTGTCTTCCTGCCAGCTAGCTGACACAACACACACATTGAGATAAGTATTTATACAACTTCATAGACACTCCTGGGAAAGGCTGACACAGATTCTCCAGCTGTGCCCCTTTACCCAGACCATACAACAGTAATCCCTGCCACCACCCAGCTAATAATATCAGCTACTAAAAGGCCCTTAAAAGGATGTCCAATTATTACTGTGCAATATTATTATCCAATGGTAGTATGACTAACAGTCAAGGATTACTTTAGAGTGGCCTATTACAATAACCTCGATAAATATGCAATGCACTCTAGAGCTTATCACTACACAAACCAGCCACAGGTAGAAGGTTTTAAAATATTTAATAATAAATAATCAAAATACAAGACAAAACTGC
Source organism: Protopterus annectens (assembly GCF_019279795.1). Classification (NCBI taxonomy): domain Eukaryota; kingdom Metazoa; phylum Chordata; order Ceratodontiformes; family Protopteridae; genus Protopterus; species Protopterus annectens. The sequence continues at coordinate 899,427,530 of NC_056748.1, forward strand.
TACACCACAGAGATATCTAAGAGTTCAGAGATCACACAGAAACTTAAAATAATACAGTAGGACAGGTCTGATTTCAAAGTAAAATACCTAATTAATCTTTACTAGCTTTAACTATTCCTACATGAAATCACAATGATAAAACTTACATGTGAGCATAAGGCAGAGTGCTGATAAGTTGGATATCCAAGATCAAAATGCTCCAAGTCTCTTACTGAAAAATAGTTTTTAATCAGTAACCAACAGCTCTGCTGAGGCCCTCACAAATTACATCATTTTGACACTTAGGTATTCCCAGTATTCATACTGCATCATTTTAACATTTGTTCTGAGTTCTCAGGCCACAAACTGCATTATTTAGCAATCTAACACCTGTTCAGGACTTTAGAACAATACAAGGCATTTTACATATACACTCTAGCAGAAACCAGAGCAATAAAGCACCTTCCACATGTAAATTCTGGTCATAAACTTTAGCCTTAAAACAATGGGTATGAAACCTTCATCGAGAAGCCCTGGAGCCAAATTCTGACATGAAAGGGTCACAACATGCTTCACTGGGCCAGTAGAGTGCAATGTTGTCACATATTTTGCAGTTCCACATTTCACAGTATGCTTTTACACTCAAGAAAACATGCCTGTATTTTACATTTATTTACAAATGTCAGAATTATATATCAAATTCTATTTGACTAGGCTGGCAACCTTCACCCATCACTCCCCAATCGTCACAGTCGGTGCCTGTGATTTTCTAGGTACTGAAATCTTAGAGTCAGAGTCATTTGGCTCCGAGGAACTATCAGGAGATGAGAATCTATGTTTCTTACCTGTCAGTGCTGAAGGAGAGGATGGTGCAGACAAACTCCTCTTTTTGCCTTTCTCCAAAGAAGAAGGGGACAAAATATCCATTTTACTTTTATCTACAGCAGATATGGCCTCTCCAAAGGCAGAAGGAATCAAGCCTTTCAAAATCAGCTTGTTCCCTTCTCTCAACAAGAGTCCTATGGATAAAGCCATGCAAATACTACAATCCTCCTGTAAATGCACAGGACCAAAACAATATACATATATAAGATGCAAGTCAGAAAGAAGTATCTTGTAGCTGCACTTCTGGCATTTTTTAAAGCCAGAAGGGGCCTTCGCTTTCTCAGCCATAATAAAAAGAGGCTGGAAGCACACGCACATACAACACTCATGAAAAAAAGAGATAAGGAAAAGTCTCAACAAGCAAGGCAGAAAGACTTTTAAGTGGTGAAAAGAGGGGAAAAAAAAGAAAGAAAGAGACTATCAACAGTGATAGTTAAAGAGTACACCAAAGTGTATGGAAGAAAGCTATCAACAATAATAGCAGAGAATACACCAAAGTGTATGGAAAGGGGACAGTAATCTCTGAATACAGGGTAGAGGAACAGCAAAAGGGAATAAACACTTAAAGAAGAAGAAGTCTGAAAAATAGAAGTCTGAAAAAGAACTATTCAAAAAAGCTAAACTAAGCTCAAGAGCTCTGGTGAACACATCTGTCCAGAAAAGCAGCAAATGAAATCAGGGTAACTGGGAGACAAGGATTATGGGTAGATATCAAGCTCAAGAGTTTTTGCTAGCGCAAGCTGTAGTAACGGCTAAGTCAGTTCCGATGTCAGAACCAAACCCGTATGTGAAGGATAAATCAAAATTGACAACATCAGATGAAAGGTTATGACATCTAGATGCAAGGATGTCATTGTTCCACTGTACTCTGTCCTCATCAGACCAGTCATTGAGTACAATGCCCCCTTTGATATGTACCTGACCAGGAATATGCAACAACTGGAGCATCCACAAAGGCTCCTCATAAAAAGAATACAGGGCTTAAACAACATGTCCTATGCAGACTACCTCAAAGACCTATCTCTGTTCTCAGTCTCATACATACTACAGAGAGGCAATCTACACCTGGTCTACAAAGCATCCTCTGATCCCACTCTGATGAACTTACTGCGCATCCACAAAAAATTGTTTCAGAATTACCTGATCAAAAGATCTAAACCTGATCTGCTACATAAGGAGGACATGTTGGAGGGACAGACATGTATCACAGAGACTACCATTTCACTAGAACAGGCTTCCCATCCATGTGAATCAGAGTTCTTCCCTAACCCAATTCAAGTGTAACTTGGACCAGTGGATGGAGAATTAGAAATATACTTCTGATTTGGCACGTATGTCTTTAAATAGACAGAGGCAGCTTATAAATGCTTGACCACCAATATCCAAGCGTACATATACCCCTTAAAATAACTCTACTTGTCAAAAATGTTTGGGAAGCATAGTTATTGTTTATTTTATTTATTTATTTTACATTTGTTGACCGGGCTAGTCTAACTGGATATATGTCCATTTTCAGTAGAGGCCCGGGGAAAAAAGCTCCAAGCATAGGCAGTGATATATCATATAATTACATGCAAACAGCAAACAGAAATAAAAAGTTAAATATATATATATATATATATATATATATATATATATTTTTTTTTTATTATTACAGATGTATAGACATTATAATTTATATCTAGTACAGTGGAGGATAGCATATTTAGAATAAGAAAACTCTATTAAAGTACTGGGAAGGAAATCTTGTTAAATACTAGTTAGAGGCAAGGTTACTGGTTAACCCAGGTAAACGTAAAAGAACAACAGAGCAGAAAAGTCTAGGGAGAGTGAGATGGGGATTTAAATATTAGTCAGGGTTAGAGCAGGGACATAGCCTGTGTGTGGTAAGGTATTCTTTAAGGTATTTTTTGAAAAGCAGTGAGGAAGAAAGAGATGTGAGTTCCTTTGGAAGCAGGTTCCAGGTTTTTCCCACTGTGTTAGTGAATAGTGACTCCCCTGCCTGGCTGTTTGATTTAATAGTGGAAACTAGAAGCTTATTAGCTGAGCATAGTGTTGGCAGATTTTTATATGGGGTAATCAGATTAGTGAGAATTGGGGTATTCTTGGGGTGGTAAAGGATCTTTTGGCTGATGGTGTATTGTTGATAAAGTAGGTGGTTCTGCAGTTCTAACCATCCTAGTTGTTTGAGGTTGAGACAGTGGTGGGTTCTGAAAGGGGTACCAGTGGTAATTCTGGCATTGTTGTTATAGCTGGTTGCTTTTAGATAGAGTGGTATAAATGGCAGAAGCGTAGAACAGGGTAGAGATAAGGTGGGTCTAGGCTATAGTAGTTCTAGCTTCTGGTGTAAGGAAGGGTTTGATTCTATAAAGGGAGCCAAGTTTTCTGTTGACAGATTTTATAGTAGTATTAATATGATCATCATAGCTAAGGTTGTGGTCTATTGTAATTTCTAGGAGTCGGGTTGTAGTTTCTGGAGTTATGATAGTTCCATTGTTGGAGGTTACTGTGAAGTGAAATTGTGCAGACGTTTGAGTAGGAGCAAAAAGCAATAATTTGTTTTTTTGGGGGTTAAGAAGGAGGCAATGTTGCATGAACCAGTTTTCAACAAGATTAAATACTGTTTGAGTGAGGGTCTGGAGAGAGGTAAGGGACTCAGCTGAACATATTAAAGTGGAATCATCTGCATATTGTATGCAGGTGGCTTGTGGAATTTTGGTATTTAAATCATTAATAAAAACTGAGAAGGGAAGAGGGCCTAAAATAGAGCCCTGAGGTACTCCAATGTTAACAGGGAGGTGCAGAGATAGGTTATTATCCCAGAGTACTGCTTGCTGTCTGTTTTCTAGATAGGATTTAAACCAAAGTAATGCCTGTGGGTCAAGGGATAGGGCTTTTGATATGTCCATAAGTAGGTGATGGTTAACCATGTCAAAAGTTTTTGAAAGGTCAATAAATAGAGCAGAAGAAAGAGAGTTTTTGTTATGATGTTTGTTTATACAGTCAGAAAAGGATAGTAGGGCAGTGGTGGAACTATGAAATGACCTGAAACCATGCTGACAGTTAGCAAGTAAGTTATTATGGAGAAGGTGGTCAAGTAGTTGTTGGTGGATGCATTTTTCCATTATTTTGGCTATTGGGGAGAGTAAGGCAATTGGGCGGAAGTTAGAAATCTCAGTACAAGTACCACCCTTATGTAGAGGGATGATATGAGAGCCTTTCCAGATGGAAGGGATTGTGCTTTCTGTAATTGTTCTATTTATAAGGATGGAAATGGGATAGGCAATGGCTTTCGCTGCTATTTGCAGGTATTTGGCTGGTAGACCATCAGCTGAAGGGGTGCATGGTTTGAGTTTTTGAAGGAGGGTGCAGACAAGGGATGTAGGTACGGGTTGTATATGAAAGGAGGGAACTGGGCTGTTTGTGGTGATTAATGGATTAATGCTAACAGGTGGTATTGTTTTAGCTAGAGTTGGAATGATTTCAATGAAGTAAGGCCTCCTGGGGTTCTTTGCCTAGAAATCACATATGAACCTATGAACACAGAAGTAAAGAACCCAGGAAAAATTGAAAAGAACCCACAATTATTTCCTGTTACATTCACATACCCATTATAATGTAGAACTTATAGTTTCAGTTTAATTTTCTAACATAAATCCACAGCATAACACATTAAATATACTAATGGTCTTGAAATGAAAGATGCATCACCACGTAGCTGTATTCCTACAGATGAATGTACAGTTTGTAATCCACTGTTTTTTTACACTTTATCATATGGAACTGATACAATACATTATGATCAGTAAACATTACAAAAGGTCATCTGCATATATTCCTTTATATTGCCAAGTTTATTGTCAATAAAAATAAGTTATGTACTCACCATAACGTCCCATGTTTGTAGTTCATTTCGCCCTTCATTCTTACATATGGGTTCGGAGCTGATCCTCAGCTCTGACTCAGCCGATTACAAATCTCAAAGTCTCTTAGTTGGCTCGTGGCAAGGTAGGTATCCCATAGTGCAATAGTAAAATCCCCAGATCTTGTTTGCTGCTAACTATAAAAGAGATAGAAAGGTTATCCAGAAAAAACAACAATAGTGAAAGGTCTCCACCCTACCAAAGGCAACACTATCCTGTCTCCAGATCCTTCCAGGACGGGGGTAAGTGGGTGGGTTTGTAAGAATGAAGGGCGAGATGGACTACAAACATGGAATGTTATGGTGAGTACATAACTTCTTTATGTTCTGTAGTCCTATCTCGCCTTCAATCTTACATATGGGACAGTGTCCCTAGCACCTTTTTCTCGGGTGGCTCACAGGAATATACTCCTGAGTACCATGGAACCAAAGGAGGCTCTACCCCTGGAGGTCAAATCCAGTTTGTAATGAGTAACAAAGGTATGAGGGGTAGCCCAAGCTGCTGCTGCACAAATACTGTCAATTGAAACTTTGGCTTGAAAAGCAGCAGCAGATATAGACAGGGATCTTGTGGAATGAGCCTTAATCTTGAACGGGAGGATCTTTCCATTGGAGGAGTAAATAAAGGCAATACAGTTGGAAATCCAATTAGATAAAGTCACCTTAGAGTCTGGCAGACCTGTTCTAGTCTCTGAAAAGGACATGAACAATTGATTTGATTTTCTATGTTCCTTAGTCCTATGGAGGTAGAACCGTAACTGCCTGTGAACATCAAGTTGATGAAATTTATACTCTGCAGTGTTGGAATGATTAGGGAAAAATACAGGCAGTTCGATAGTTTGGTTCAAATTAGTCTGAGAGCAAACTTTAGGGATGAAGGAAAGATTTGTACGAAGGGAAACTCTGTATTTATGGAAAATCAAATAAGGAGGCTTGATTGACAGTGCTTGCAACTCTGATACCTGTCTAGCTGATGTGATAGCTACTAGAAACAAAGTCTTCCAAGACAGAAACTTCAATTGACATGAATGTGCAGGCTCAAAAGGCGGGGAAGTTAGTTTGGACAGAACGAAATTTAGATCCCACGGAGGAACAGGTTCCTGAAAGGGAGGTCTCAGCAAAGTAGCGCCTTTAAGGAAGGTTTTACATAATCTGTGGGACATCAGATTAGGCTCATGTTGTCCCAAATGAAAATTTGATATCACTGCCAGTTGGACCCTAATTGTGGCAGCAGCTGATCCCTGATGGAAAAGTTCAGACAAAAATTCTAACACCACAGGGATGGATGCTGTGTAAGAATCTACATTTTTCTCTTTTGCCAGATAGAAAATCTTCTCCATTTGCTAGCATATAACTTCCTAGTGGAAAGTTTGTGTGAAGATGCAAGAATATGGGTCACAGCAGGTGAAAAATCATGAAGCCTGACTAGGAATGGAAGTGGAGCAGCCACGCTGTCAAGTTGAGGGAGTGGAGGCAGGGGTGAAGGGAGCCTGACATGTGTGTCAAGAGGTCTGAAACTGGGTCCAGAGTCCATGGATCATCTAGGAGATGAGGCCAGAGAAAGGGGAACCAAATCTGATTAGGCCAGTAAGGAGTGATCAGAATTATTTTGCTTCCGAAGAACTTTGCTTTCTGGATCACTTTGGATATGAGCGGAAAAAGAGGGTATGCATAAAGGAGTCCCAGGGGCCAATCATGAACAAGTGCATCTCTCAGTGACTCCCAAAGAGGGGGGATAAGTGTGAAATAGCTGCTGCATTTGGCATTGATCGGGCTGACAAAGAGATTACAGCAAGGCTGTCCCCATTTGCGGAAGATCTGTTCCGCTACTTTCTGATTCAGAGACCACTCGTGAGGCATCAATATTTCCCAGCTGAGCTTGTTGGCTATTATATTGGTTGTTCCTGGGATATGCATTGCTACTAGAAAGCATTGGGAAGATATTGCCCACTGCCAAACACAAAGAGCCTCTTGACAAAGGGGGTAAGATCTGGTTCCTCCTTGTTTGTTTAGATACCATACCACTGACATATTGTCGGATTGGATTGCTATCGTCCCCAAGGGAAGAAAGTCGTGAAGTGTTTGCAATGCTAGAAGCACTGCTCTCATCTCTATGACACTGGCATGCAGGTGAGCCTTGTGATCTTGCCATGTGCCTTGGACAGTCCTGCCTAGATAATGCCCCCCCCCCTATCTGTGAGGTATCTGTGGTCACAGTGGCAACGGGTTGGCGAGGGAGGAATGGAGTGCCTCTTGTCAGCTGATTGGGCTGAATCCACCAACGAAGGTCCTTTTTGCAAGACTCTGTTATGAGAATATGATGAGATGGAGGCAGTTGTTGGAGAGACCACTGGGAAAAAAGAAGCCATTGAAGAATTTGCATATGTAATCTGGCTAGTGGAACTACATTTATGGTAGAGGCCATGGTCCCTAAGAGTTTCAGCACTGTCTTTGCCTTGACTTTCTTTAGAGGAAGCAAGCTGTAAATTTGTTGTCTGAGGTTTTGAATTCTGTCTGCAGGGAGATGAGCTAGCATGGCTACTCTGTCTATTTCTGTGCCTATAATAGTCACAAATTGAGAGAGCGATAAGACAGACTTCTCCCAGTTTATTGTAATCCCCAACTGGGAACAGAGCTGAATGTTTGAATCTCTGGCTTATAGGAGCAGGTGCCTGGTGGTAGCGGTCAGGAGCCAGTCATCCAGGTACGGAAACACTTGGAATCCATGACATCTCAGGTGAGCTGTCACTATCGCCATACATTTGTTGAACACCCTGGGGGCTGTGGTGAGACCAAAGGGCAGAGCACGAAATTGGTAATGACTGGCTCCCAGCTGGAAGCGTAGATGACTCCTCAATGCTCTGTCCATTTTTATGTGGTAGTACGCATCTTGGAGGTCTATGGAGCACATCCAATTGTCTTTCCCTAACAGAGGGAGTATAGACTGCAGTGTCACCATCCGGAACCTGGCCTTCTTTACGGAGTCATTTAGTTTGCTGAGGTCCAATATGGGCTTCCAGTCCCCTGTTCATTTTGGCACTAAAAAAGAATCTGGAGTAAGTTCCGAATCCTATCTGGTCTGCGGGGATGGTTTGGATGACTCTCTTTGACAGCAACTTTTAAACTTCTACAGTTATTTGATCCTGTGATTGGGTGGAGCAACTGGGATTTACTGGGAGTGTAGGGTGGAAGAAAAAAGGGTATGGAGTATCCTCTGGTGATTATTCTTTGTACCCATTTGTCTTGGGTAATGTTTAGCCAGGCTTCTGGATACAAAGATAAGCGACCCCTGAATGGCTCCAAAGAGGCGCAGCTGGGCCCCACATCAGGAGTGCTGATAGGGACAGCCTCAAAAGGAATCGTGGCCACCCTGGTTTTTCAGACCCCCTTGCCTCTAGGGTGACGTCTACCATTAGCTCCTCCTCCTCTGCCTCTAAAGGAGGAATCACCTTGTGCATCTGGGAAAAATCTCTGGGACTTCTTGAACCACATTTTACCACCTCTCTGACCTTTGGGATACAGTCTAGAAGGGATGGTAAAACGTACCCCCACAACAGAGAGAATTTTCCCTTCTTGTTCACACCTGGTAAGTGTATCTTTTACCTTTGATCCAAACAGATAAGGACCGTCAAACGGGGCATTGGTAAAGGCAGACTTGAAAGGCTCCACAGAATTACATAAGCACATCCAGGAGTGTCTCCTAAGGGAAACTCCCAAACCCACTGCCTTACTCACTCCGTTGGCTGCACAGGAGATCAGCCTCATGGAGGAGTTCACAATGGAATTTAAGGTGGACAACTGAGCAGTCACCTTCTCAAGGACTCCTTCAGTAGATGTACCTTAAAGTGTATCTCCTAGCTCCATGAGGAGATCTCTCTGAAGCCTAGTAAAATGTGTGAGATAGGTCAGCGATCTAAGGGTAAAAGCTGCTGAAGAGAAGATATGCTTCCCGTATCTATCCACTGTTTGAGACATCTTGTTCGGTTGATGGACAGATGAAGAAGTCTCCGCTAGTTCCTTCTTAGTGGCCGCCACCACCATGGCATCTACAGGTACACCCTTGGTCAAAAACTCTTTCTCTTTTGGGGCCGAAAGAAATTTGTTGGGTCTTCTAGGGACCGGCTCCATGGCATCAGGAGTTTCCCACACCTTTTGACTAACCAGGTCCATGAGTTCATTAAAAGGTGGAGACACTCAAAAGGCTGAAGGTTGAGACCCGAAAGCCTTCAGGTACACTGACTCCTCATCAGAAGGGGTGACAATGGGCCAGCCACCTCTCTGCTTCAGGATCTCTAAGATGTCTACAAAGGAGACATCATCAGAGGACAACCTGGGGGACCCTTCTAACTCCTCAAGGTCAGTGTCTGAGGTGATGGACTCATCTGGGGAGTCTACATGCTTCCTCTTTCATGCCCTCTTCCGAGGGGGGCTCCTCAAAAGGGTATTCTGGGAGGTCTCAGAGAACTGGGGGCCACCCAATGGGGGCTCCTGAGGCTGTGGGTCTATGCTGCCAAGAGAGAGAGAAGGTGCTGAGACAGAGGTTGGTGCTTGAGGGGGAAGAGTATCGGTACGCTTGTGTGGAGCTGATGACCGAGACAGCACACTCCTCATCATCTCAAATGCAGATCTCTCTGGCTCTGAAGACAGCCCCGTTTCCAAGGAAATGGAGG
>NC_056748.1:899441985-899466985 GCF_019279795.1 Protopterus annectens
CATAGCCCAAAACAGGTGTTAATTTATCTTAATGATCAATGCTATCTTACTGGTAAGTGAGTATTCTTGTATCTAATAGGATTTTGTTGTGTTTATTGTCCTGCTGGTATGGGGATAGAGGGAGAGTGTGGTTACTGCAGCTGTGATCATTTGAACATCTACTGTTATGGTAAGTTCAATTTACACAACTGTACTATATTTTTCATATTGACCACTGCTGCAGTAACTTTAGCTATATGAGTGGATTACCATAGCTAACAATATTTGGGAGGAAGAAGTAGAATGGTCAAGGAGCCCCTGGAGAATGGTCTTCGCAAAACTTGATCCAGACCTAGAGAAGGAATAAAGCTAATAGTGCTTTGTAAAGTATATACAGAGGACCTAATAGCAGCTTTTAGAATACTTCTAGAAGAATCCAACCTTTCAAAAAGGCCATCAATGAAGGCAAGGCCCTGGTGCAGTGGGCTTTGACCCTGCCTAGAATATATTTAACATGGTGAGTATAACACTGTGTGGTGGTCCGTGATTCTCTGGGTGGACGATCCTGAAGCAATTGATCAATCTCCGTGATTGCAATTATGGCCATAGGTGTCATGTCCTGTGGCGAATGCTTCAGGCTTTGTGTAGGGGGCCACAGCTCATGTGGGTGTCAGGAGGCTGAAGAGCGGGCAATCGACCTCGTCCTCTCAGGAAGAGCGGGCTCTAAAGCGACCTTGGGAGGCGTTTCCTGAAAAATTTCTCACTCTCTCTGAAGGCTGGGAAAAATTCCCCCCTGCCCTGATTTGGAGATTTCGAAGATTTTTTGAGGAATTTTCCCCCTTATTTGATTTTCACACCATTAGGCCGAAGGGCAGATAACGCTTTGGGGGGTGCGAATGTGGACCCCCGGCCAAGCCGCGCGTCGGGCTTCCTCTTGCTTGAGGCCCCATCAAAGGTTCTTCACAACCCGGACCCAATGAAGTCGGCCGAAAGGAGCTGCCGGGCGGCGAAGACTTGTGACCCTCCCAAATTCAGGCCTGTCGACGAGCCGCTGTCGCATAGGTGAGCCACGCACCTGTAAGCCTGTTGCTGGGATAGCTGACTGGGCCGCGATAGGATATGAGCTACGAAGGACCAACTGCAATTGACGTAGGGATCAGGATAGCCCTGGTAGGTTACCCGAGAAGCCTGGACAACTCAGCAGGGTTACCCTCCTGAGAGGGTAAGGTACAAAAACTCCCTTGGACCAGATCCCTCTGAAGCCTGGTAAAACCTCTGCGCTAATTCAGAGACCTTACTAGGTAAAGGCCGCTGAAGTCACTTTATCGCTCATGGTTGGTCTAGCCATACCCTCTTACTCCCTATTAGAGGATGGATGGGCGCTGAAAGCCTCTACACGCCGAGTTGTGTAGCATGATGCCCGCAGAAGGGCATCTAGCCACAGCCACTTCTTTAGTAACAAACTCCTTCCTCGGGAGCAGATAAGAATTTATGAAGGACGAACTAAAGGAGTTCCGGAGTACTGAGTATTTTACCTTCCACAAACTTTGAGGAGATTGATCAGGAGGCAGAGGTCTGCACCCAGGAGGCGGAGAGCTGCGCCCAGGATGTTCGCAAGGAGCACATCATCCATCAGTCGGGTTTGGACATCCTTCGGACGCTATGTTTGAGGATCTCTGGCGATGTCTGCAAACAGGGTTCCATCCGAGGCTCGACTTAGGGGACCCTCTGACCTCCTGGGATGGGGGTAACCTCAGGCCTCGGGGCTCCGGAGGCCTCGGGACAGAACTGGGTAATGCATCTTCCCGGCCAGGTTCCTTCCGGCAGGGGAAAAAGGAGAGTCAGGAAGACGTTGCCCACGAAGGTAACTCAGATGGCTCCTGGCTACTTGGCCAGAATCCTGGGACTCCAGTCTCCTCGCCTGGCTCCAGCCAGCTGGTAAAGCGGAGAGAACCGAAGAGGACGGCCAAGGCACTTCATGGCGAACCCAGCCGACCGAGCACCGAACCGGACCGATCCAGTCTCCGGGGCCAGCCGGTCCAGCGGAAGAAGTCCGCCGAAGTAATCGGTGGCCGAGGACCCTGGAGAAAGGCTCCCGTCCTCCACATCCACCTCTCCCGCAGCCGGAAGAAGTCCCCTACGGAATAGCAATGGGGTGGGGCCCGGGTTGAGAAGGGTCGAGTCACTTCGAGATCAGGAAAACTGGGTTGGAAGACTGGGACTTGGAAAAGGCAGTCGGAGGAGGAATAGCTATGGGTGGGTCGATATTAAACCGAGGGCGAAGAGAACGGGAGGAGCAGAAACAAAGCCCCAAGGCCCTAGGGATGGGCCCTTTGGAGCAGGCGACTCGAGAGAATCCGCTGGCCGAAGAAAGCGCACAACAGAAACGGTCGTGGTAGAGGCTCGCCCTGCCGGGAGAGGGGATCGGCGAGCGGGACACCGAGCCGACTCGGAGAGAGAAACCCGAGCGACGGTGACCCCGCGCCTGACCGCTGACCGCCGGCTCCGAAGCGGCTTCGATGCTGGAGACGACGAGTCGAGGCTTCGACCTGGCTCCGAAGTCTTTCGCCCGAAGGAGCGGAGTGAGGCCGAGGCTCTGAGAGGTTCCTGGGCAGTCGGATGCGCATCGGCCATCGGAGCCTTTCTTTGGCAGGAGTGGCAGAGGTTTCTTTGAAGACAAGGAAGAAGAAGAAGGCTTCAAAGAAACTCCTTTCAACTCTTTTTTTATTTTTCCTTTTTTCCTCCTGGAGGACCCTAGAAGCTGCGACATACATTGCATGACTAAAACAGTGCTTAAACCCCTAAAAACACAAACACAAACACAGACAATCATAGTAACAGACATCAAAAGTTACTTTTTAGTATTTTTTTTAAAGCGGGCCTATAAGGGGAAACAGACATATATTATGTTTTTCAACAACTGTAGAATCGCTATAAGAAAGAATCAGCTTATAAGAAAAAGGCTTGAAACAGAAACAAGCAAAAACACAACCTTGGGTGTAATACTAAAAACTAAACAAACACTAAAAAGTCGAGTTATACAGTTTGGACCTTGAAAGGGGATTGACAAACCTACTCAATCACCCACAAGATACCACCACTCAATAACTACACTACAGGCACGCAAAGCAGCAAGGCAGCTTAAAGCAGCTAAAAGCGGCTTTGGCTTTTACAAACACAAAAAGTAGTTAATAAAAAAACCAGCCCAGCAAGCTACTTCAGCCTCGAGACCACGTCCTGCAGTTAAGCGGCAAGCGAGATCTGGGGATCTGGGGACTGATATCCTGGGATATAGTAAGCTCAGCCAATAAGAGACTTCACTTTCACTTTAAGGCAATGAATGGAGAGGGATCGGGTTCGAAAACCCATTCAGAATGTAGGCGAGATAGGATCACATAACATCAAAGGTTAACAGCCTTAGACAGTCATTTGGAAATAGTGCATTTTGACACAGGTTGTCCCTTCTTGTTACCTTTACAAGAAATGAACAATTGATCCAAATATCTGAAAGATTTAGTCCTGTCAAGATAGTATCTGAGTTGTCTGTGGACATTTGAGGTATGGAGTATCCTTTTCCCCTCATTTTTAGGCTCAGGAAAGAAAACAGGGAGACAGATACCTTGGCTTAAAGTAAACTTGGACACCACTTTAGGCATAAAAAAAAGATTAGCTCTCTAAATAAAACCCTGACCCAATGGAAAATGAGGTAGGGTTCACTTACCGTAAGAATTTGTGACTCAGATACCCTTCTTGCAGAGGTCAGAGCAATCAGTAAAACTGCTTTCCATGTTCTCACTGAGACAGATGCCTGGTGTCAGAGCCATGGCCTCAAGCTCAATGCCAAAAAGTGCAGTGTCATCCCCTTTGGTAAAAACTCTGTACCCATGAACTATCACATAGGCAGCAATCTACTTAACACCGAATGCGTGATAAGGGACCTTGGGACCCAGGTGGACAGTAGTCTCTCCTTTGATAGTCACATCGCCACAGTAGTCATAAGTCCTTCTACATGGCACACTTCATCATAAAAGGGCTCTCATCCAGGAAAAAAGAGGTCATTGTTCCCCTCTACTCGTCACTCATTAGACCCATTATAGAGTACAGTGCCCCTTTTGGAATGTACCTCACAAAACATCTGCAGCAGCTGGAAAGGCCACAGAAGTACCTCACAAAGAGGATTACTGGCCTCAAACAAATGCCCTACACTGGCCGCCTCAAAAAACTCCAGCTTTATTCCGTAGCATATCGCCTACTCCGAGGTGATCTCTGCCTAACATATAAAGCTATGTCAAACCCAAAGCTGTTGGGCATGCTAGACCTAATGAAATCCCAATCCCTCCAAGCTACACACTCTAGGGACCTAAACCTTGTCACCACAATAAACAGGACATGCTGGAGGGATAGATTCCTGTCCCAGAGACTTCCTATACTCTGGAACAAGCTACCCATCTATGTCAAACAAAGTTCTTCATTAGCACTCTTCAAGAAAAATCTTGATGAGTGGATGGGAAATAGGAAATACACCCCGGGGTGGCATAAGGTTTGGTACCTTGCTGGCTAGGCTTAAGTAGGCCCTTGGGCCAATAGCCTAGTACCTACCTATGAACCTATGAACATATAAGAACCTCAGGTTAGCCAGATTAGTTGGCTCAGATGGAGCAAGTGTTAACTTCTCAAACACTAAATTAAGATTCCCAAGAAGGGGCTCACCAGTTTACTTGGAGGCCTCTTATGCAAAATCTATTTTAAGAACATTTTGACATACAACTGCCTTGAAAGAGGAGGATCTATGGCCAGACATGCTGAAATGGCCGATAAATTAACCCTGATAGAGGAATAAGAAAGACAATAGGATAGTAACTCACACAAATACTGTAAAACCAGAGAACAACTAGCCCTAAATGGGTGCTGGTTATGTTGTCAGTACCAACTAGAAAACCTTTTCTGTTTGGTAATATATGACTTTTTAGTAGAAGGCATTATTGCTTCCATTAGTACCTGCTGCACATCCCAAGAAAACAGATGCCTAAAAGGAATTAAGACCATATTATCCAGGCAGTCAATTGAATATGATTGATGTTGGGGTGCATCAAACACTACTGATATTGTTTGAGTAGATCCATTCTGTGAGGAAGCTTGTGGTAATTTCCCGTGGCCATTTCCAAAAGAAGGGAGAACCATGGCTGCCTGGGTCAGAAAGGAGTCACCACAATGATCTTGGAGGATTCCTTCTGAATCTTCAAAAGAATCCTGGATATTAGTTGAAAGGGTAGAAAGGCATACAGGAACATTCCTGTCCAAAAAAAGAAAAGGCATCTGTCTTTCAGGTCTTCTTGCATGGAGTCCTGGAACAGAATTTGCCAGTTGATTGTTTGGAGAGGAAGCAAAGAGGTCTACTTGACTCTCACAGATAGATCAAATCTTATAAGATTCCCTGATCAAGTTTCCATTCATGAGAGTCTACCCTAGTCTCGTTCGGCTAGTCTGCCACATAATTTTGCTCAGATGGAATGTAGGATGCCAGTAGAGTGCGACTGTGCTGTGAAGCTACATCCCAAGCTAACATGGCTATTTCTGCAAAGTAGGTAAAACCTGGTTCCCTCCTTGCTTGTTAATGTACCACATAACTGTGGCATTGTCTGTAACCACTTGAAGAGGTCCCAGGGACCAAAGATGTTCAGAGAGTTGAGTGCCTTGATCAGGGCAACAATCTCCTTGACATTTAGGTGCTTGCATCTGTCTTTGGTGTCTCACCCTCCCTGTAATTTTATCTGTCCCAAAACTGCTCCCCAAGCAAAATCCAAAGTGTCTGTAGTGGCAGACTGTTCAGGAGCAGGAGCGGAGAAAGAGAGACCTGGATTTAAGGATGTCTGTTGTCACTACCAAGTAATTTCTCTTCTGACAAACCCCAGTACTGGGATCTGGAAAAAAAAGGTGTTGATGGTGGGATGAAAGAGATTTCAGATCTTTGTCTAGATCTTTCTCATGTAGAGTCTCGCCATGAGTATCATGAGAATCACAGCTGCCATGAGACCCAAAATTCTGAGGTATTCTTACACAGTGACCAAAGTCTGAGTGAAAAAAATTTAGAAATAGATCTAGATGAAGATCTTTTTTTTTTTTTCCTTATGGAAGAAAAACTCTGAATTGAAGTGTCTAGTTGACATCACAGGAACATAATCCTTATGTTTTCAAGTGATTCTAAGAATACGAATGTGTTTAGAAGACCTAGTACATGTATCCCTCCCCTATACCCACTACTGGAAGCCTTCTCCCAGGTATGTGAAAATAATTTGTTACAACAATTAAATAGTTTTGAAAAAGGTGATAGGAGGTTTTATAACCTTGGGAAAGATGAGTATGCAGCTTGTTAAGGAACTGCAAGATGCTGATGGACTGGTTATCCATCCAGCTGATAAAGGAGGGGCAGTAGTGGTGATGGGTAGGAGTTTTTATTTAGAGAAAATTAAATAATTGCTATCAAATGTTGAAACATATGACATTGTCCATAAGAT
Organism: Protopterus annectens; assembly: GCF_019279795.1. Lineage (NCBI taxonomy): Eukaryota > Metazoa > Chordata > Ceratodontiformes > Protopteridae > Protopterus > Protopterus annectens. Next base: position 899,448,480 of record NC_056748.1, read on the forward strand.
GAACGTTAAGGCTTTGATAAAAGATGTGCATTCAAACTTGTATGACTGTTTTCTGAGTAGATATATTTCATATGAACTTTTTAGGTATCTTACTGTCGAGTCCTCTTTAGTCCCTAGTCTACATGGTCTTCTAAAGATACACAAGGAACTGAGAAGCCCGTCTATGAGACCCATAGTGTCAGGGAGGGGAGTGGCTAACAGATCCGCTCTCTATATATGTAGATTGTAAGAAATGATAATACTGTACTGTACTGTAATTAGCTGGAAACACTATGATGAGACTGAGAACGAAAAGTCTTTATCGGTTAATTACATTGCACTCATCCCGCATTAGACCCATTATAGAATACACCGCCCTGTTTGGTATGTACCTTTCAAGACATCTGCAACAACTGGAAAGGCCGCAGAAATACCTCTCTAAAAGAATCACAGGCCTAAAGCAGATACGCTATGCTGACCATCTAAAAAAACTCCACCTACACTCTGTCACATATCGTCTACTCAGAGGCGATCTCTGTTTAACATACAAGGCCATGTCAAACCCAGAGCTGTTGGACATGCTACACTTAAAGAAATCCCAATCCCTCAGAGACACACGCTCCAGTGATCTAAACCTTGTCATCACAATGAACAAAACATGCTGGAGGGATAGGCTCCTGATCCAGAGACTCCCCAGACTCTGGAATAGATTGCCCATACATGTCAAGCAAAGCGCCTCTTTGGCCCTCTTCAAAAGGAACCTTGATGATTGGATGGGAGATAGGAAATTCACCCCGGGTATCACATCAGCTGCCCTGCTAGACAGGGGTCCAGGGAAGTAAATACTGTGCGAAGAAATGGCCAGGGAATTGTTATGGTTAGGCTTGTATAGGCCCTAGGGCCAATAGCCCAGTACCAACCTATGAACCTATAAGTGCCAAGCCTGCCCGTTTTTTTTTTTTTTTAATGTGGGCAATACGTACAGTTCCCTTCATGAACTTATCTATGAACATCTTAACATCTTTGTGAAATTTGTAGAGTATGAGAATGGGAGATCTTCCTAATAAAACAGAGGAATGTAAAATGAGATGGATTATTTTGCTTCAGGCAGATAAGGGTTATGGTCTGAATGAGACTCTACCTTTAAAACCACATGTAAAGTCACATGACCTGTTCAAATAGCTTTGGCGGTTATTTTGTTTCAAGTTGTGTATTTAAGCAGTATGTTTGTGTTATATTTTTTATGCTCTGATGAAGCATCCTTTGAGACGTGATAGTGCTTATCTACTTGTATTATTTGCTTTCTAAGCTGTGCGTTGGGATTTCTCTGCATGTTTTTTTACTTTTGACTGTTTTTGCTGCCTTGAAGGAATCTATATACCTGCATCTGGTGATTTTTTTTTGCTGCTGCTATTCTGTTGCTTGCCAAACTGGACAAGGAAAAAGAAAATCTCTTGGACAATTTGGAAAAAGAGGGCCGAAAAATCTTAAGAGATTCCCTGGATCAGCTTGCCACTTTGAGCACACTTTTTGATCACCTGTGCAGCAGAGTGGCCAAACACTTTATCTCTATCTACGAGATGATTTAAAATCTCATTTTAAATAATCTGGGAGGTTCCGAGAATGCATCCATCAAACTTCCTTAAAACAGTACCAGTCACCATACCGCTGGAAGAAGCACTTGATCAAAACTCGTTGCAAGCAATAAATAATCTACAAATTACTGCAGCACTCAACTTTCCTCACTTGTTAGGAGGAAAACAGTTTTTAGTACACACCTATCCAGGCATGTCTAAGGGTCAGCTCCCAGTATTTTCCCCTGTCCACCTGATGAATCTGGGCATCTTGGGGCAATGTAGCAATTGCCTCATGTACACTGATAACTCTGTCCTCCTACCACCTTACACTACAACCTGTGAGAGATGCACTTATATAGCCAAACTGGAAGGAAAACTCTCTCCAGCCAAGACTGTACTAGACAGTCGAGAGGAGTAGGTAAACACCTGCACCACACCACACTCATCACATAGTCCCTCAAAACCTACACCACCAGTAACACACACATAGCAACACAAAACACAAACCTACATTTGCAAAGGCTCTCAATAAAAATCTGCCCAAACAACACAGACCTCCAAAGCTGAAACACAAGCAATCACCACCCCCCAACACTACCCAAATGACACATAACCCACAAAATCAGTGTGCCACTCAGCCTCAGCCCATAAGGCAAAACAATGTACCCAACACACTAGTCATAGATGACTCTATAGTCAGGCACACTGATGTCCCACTCACCAGGCTAAACAAAGCGAAAGTTACTGTCAGCTGCCTGTCGGGTGCCAGGATCCACTGCATAATGCAAGCACTCAAGTCACTCCACAACAAGTACAAATATGACTCTGTCATTGTCCATGTTGGTGTGAATGACCTGAGATGTACCTCCCTGGACTACATGAAAAGAGACATGGAGGAGCTCTCGGATCATGTAGCCCAGGCAGGTATGACCCTAGCCTTGAGTAGCATCCTGCCATTGCCAAGAATGATACCACAATACAAGGAAAAAAATGATTGACTTCAACAATTGGCTAAGCTTCTGGTGTTATTCTAAGGGGATCAAGTGTCTGTCTTCCTGGGATGACATGACTGACAGACCACAATGCTTTGCCAGAGATGGCCTGCACCTGTCGCCCCTGGAACTCCGGATACTGGCTAAGGCTCCTGCCACCCCTATAGTGCCTTTTTTGGCAAGGTTCAAATGACAAACTCACCACCGTAGCAGGTATAAGCAAGCAAAATCTGAGGATAATGCTACTCAATGCTAGAAGTCTAAACCTCAAAGTGCACTCACTCAAGGCACTCCTTAAAATGGAGAACATCGACATCTGTGCAGTGACGGAGACCTGGTTCAAGGCTCCAGAGAGCACCCATGCATTACCAGGCTATAACTCATACCTCACCTTTCGATCACCTAACCTGGACTGAAACACTAAAGGAGGAGAAGTGTCCATATTCATTAAGGATATCCACACTTCCAGGATAGTTGCTCGACATCATGCATCCAAAATTATCCAAGTGCAACTAACACTGGGCAAGACTGCAATCCAGGTTGTAGCTTGCTACAGATCCCCCGCCATGCCCCAGGATGCCCACTCCACGTTTCTTGATATACTGGGTAATATTAAGGTACAGCCCAATACCCTAATAATGGGCAATTTCAACTACCCCACCATCAACTGGGAAAACTACTCATGTACTAACTCATTTGCTCAACGCTTTCTGGAATTCATAAATTGCAATGTCCTGGATCAGCTTGTCCATATCCCCACCATGGGCAACAATATCCTGGACCTGGTTGTTACCAATATGGGCAACTGATGTTCCATGCCAGAAGTCAACTCCTCGCTGGTCAGATCTGACCACAAGCTAATCACCCTAGACATCAATATCCTGCCCCCACCCCCCATTAAGGAAACCACTGTAAAAAACTTCTCCAATGCCAACTTCATGCTTCTTAAGATAGAACTGGCAAGCTTCACAACACTGATACAGACAGAAAATAGAGGTACAACTGCTGAATCCTATACAAATGCACTGTATAAGCACATACACGAGTGCATGGATTGTGCCATCCCCAACAGAACCAAGACGCTATCCTCCAAAAAAGGAAGTCAATCTGGTGGTCCTCTGATATAAACAAACTCTACTCTACAACAGAAGGAAGAAGCTGTTGCAAAAAAGGGTAAAATCCCCTGATTGCTGGAATTCCCTGGCCAGCCTCAGTAAGAAGCTGAGATTCCTCATAAAATCCTTCAAATTATTATTATGAAAATAAAATCACCACTGATTCTAAAGACAACCACAAAGCATTCTACAGCTATGTCAAAAATATCAATGGCGACAATCAGATCTGCTCTGAGCTAGAGCAAAATGGCACTAGATATACAGAACCAAATGATATTGCCAACATCCTGGCAGATAGGTTCAGTGCAAACTTCACCCCCCTCCATCCCCCCATCACTATACCGGAAGAATGCAAAGCCCCTGTAATCATGGCTGCACAAGTAAAGACTCCACTCTCCAAAGCCAAGAACACAGCATCCATGAGACCTGACAACATCCCAGGCCGTGTTCTGCATGAACTACAGAATGAACTGGCACCCCACCCAAGTACCATGTTCAATCATAGCCTAACTTCAGGTTTTGTGCCTACTGAATGGTGCACAGCAATGGTTATCCCAATCCACAAAGGGGGCACCACCCCGGACCCCGGGAACTACCACCCCATTAGCCTGATGAGCCTGGTCTGCAAGGCCATGGAACATATCATCTTGGAGCTTATAAACAAGGACATAGGTAACCTCCAAACTCTGGACCCCACTCAGTTTGGGTTTGTAAAAGGTAGGTCATGTCTCCTAAACATGATTGACTTCTTTGAAGCAGTCACCAGAGCCGTGGACGAGGGTAAGGTGGTGCACACAGCCTATCTTGACCTAGCCAAAGCTTTTGACACTATCCACCACTCTGGAATTATGAATAAACTCACTAGACTGGACATAAAATCCATATATCACAAGATGGGTGGCTAACTGGCTCACTGAAAGAACCCACACAGAGAAAGTACCCAACTCCAAATCCAACTTCAGACCAGTGACAAGTGGAGTACCACAGGGCTCAGTCCTGGGTCCTCTCCTGTTTGGCATCTACTTCTCAGACATCCAGGCTAATACAGCAGGTCTTTGACTAATAAAGTTCACAGACGACTGCAAACTAGGTGCCATAATAGAATCACCTAATGATGTGGACATTCTACAAAGGGGCCTCACTGACACTGATGCTTGGTGTCAAAGTTATGGCCTCAAGCTCAATGCCAAGAAATGCACTGTCATCCCCTTTGGGAAAAACACTGTACCCATGAACTACTACATAGGCGTTAACCTACTAAACACTGAAAGTGTGATAAGAGACCTTGGGACACAGGTGGGCAGTAGTCTCTCCTTTGATAATCACATGGCCACAGTAGTCAGGAAATCCTTCTACGTGGCACACCTCATCACAAAGAAGTTCACCTCCAGAAAAAAAGAGGTCATTGTTCCTCTCTACTCATCCCTCATCAGACCCATTATAGAGTACAATGCCCCATTTGGCATGTGCCACACAAGACATCTACAACAACTAGAAAGGCCACAGAAATACCTCACTAAGAGGATTACCAGGCTCAAACAGATGCCATACGCAGACCATCTCAAAAAACTCCAGCTCTACTCTGTCACTTATCACCTACTCAGAGGTGACCTCTGCCTAAGATACAAAGCCATGTCAAATCCAGATCTGTTGGACATGCTACACTTTAAGAAACCCCAATCCTTCCGAGCAACACACTCCAGGGACCTAAACATTGCTACCACAATAAACAGAACATGCTGGAGGGATAGATTCCCATGCTCTGGAACAAACAACCCATTCATGTAAAGCAAAGCTTCTCATTAGCCCTCTTTAAGAAAAATCTCAACAGTTGGATAGGAAATAGGAAATTCACCCCGAGGATCACTTCTGTGGCTCTGCTAGACAGGGGTGCAGGAAAATAACTTTCTTGGGTGGCGAAAGCCAGGGAACTTTTTTGGCTAGGCTTATATAGTCCCCAGGGCCAATAGCCTAGTACCTACCTATGAACCTATGAACCTAAGAAGTATCAGCAGAATCATACACACATTGCAAACAATGAATAGTGACCTGTGCAATAGAAAAGTTATTTACAGTAGTTTTTCTTCACAAGAAGAAACTGTAGATAAAACATTCTTTATACTTTCACAATATGTCAGAACAAACTGTAACATACGAGCCCGACAATTTAAAATTCTGAAAATCAAAGTCACAGAAGTATACACTTTTTTCCCACACCTATCAATAATTTTCCCATCCTTATTAGAAAGAGTAGGATTGGAATTAACTAAGTGCTTAGTCGCAGTGGAGTCAACGAAGGCTATAGCTGGGATCAGGTTTGGGAATAGTGTATAAAAATGTAAAATACTGAGGAACTTTATACATCCTACCTGCCTTTTTAAGGGAAGCCAGCTGACATTCAGGAAAATTAAAGGCAGTAACACACACATCCTGTACAGCTGACAGAACAGGAGGTATGGGTGCAGGTTCTAGAAAATCCTTCTGTAACAACTCATAGTATTTTCTGAAGGACTGAGAAACCTCACTGTTCTCCCACTAAAAACACTGGGACATTCTATCAATAGTCTAAGAGAAAGAGAAATCTCCACAGGAAGAAATGAGCTCTCCTCTGAGTCTAAATCAAACCTCTGAAGGACAAAACCTTGAATCTGTCCCTGCATCTTCCCAGACTCAAAATCTTGAATCTCTTCAGAAAAAAATATATCCCTCTTTCTTTTACCAGGAACTACTCTACAAGAAGAATCAATAGACTTGAATTAAACCCTGATCCAGTCCTAGTAAACTACCCCTACCAAAAAAACATTTGAGGAGAAGTAGATACATGCTTGGTTTTCTGTTTCTTTTTGACAGGAAAAATTGGGCCAAACATGTTACTAACTCAGCCATTACTTCCCCAGGGATGGCCATAGCATTCTGACATAACAGGGAAATCTTCCCTGTTCCCTATCCCAGGATGAACAAGAGTGTCTCTCTCTTGCCCACTGATGGGGACTCCAACAGCTGCAGAGGACGTGGCCAACTCCTGGTCCATAGTGGGTGCAGGTGCTACACCAGAGGGATTTGAGATAAATGATGAGTGGTCTGACATACAGCAACAGACTCATCCCCCTCAGGTTGAGGCAAATTGCTAGCCTGCTGTGGTGGCAAAGGATGTTTGCTTATTTATTTATTTATTTTTCTGGCTGGAAGAAGTATGGACTGGGGGACTGATGATCTGTTCCATGGTCAAGCCGAAAATAACCTCCTTCCTGGGGCAGACAAGTAGCAAATGCCAATAAAACTACCAGTCCACCAAAGTTACTTTTTTGACTGAAAAAAAACACAATAAAAAGTACTTTCAAATACTATGGTAGCTCCACGATGGAAAATTAAACACAGGAAATATGTTATTAGTTAGTATACACTACTTTAAAACTGAAAGAAAAAAGCACTCAACATTTTTTGTCATTTTGTCACTAGTTCTACCAATATATCTTCCAGACTTCCTCTGCACTTTAAAGAAATGAGTAGTCTTTTTTTCTTAATATTGCCCATTTAGCAGTTTTAACCTATTCACTCTTTTCACACTCTTCTCCCAAGTTTAGCCAGTACTTCAGGCATTTGCATACTTCATTTTTTTTAATTTGTCTTGGAGTAAACACTTTCAAAATAATATTAAAGTTAGTTTTAGATATTTTGACCTGTTTTTTTTTCTGGGTTAAGGTAATTATATTTAGACCAAACTTGCACTTATCTGACATGTACAGTTTTCATTCATCTGCATCTGTGCATTATAGCCATGTTTCTGACTGAAAAAGGCCTTGGTTTAATAGCCTTATCACCTACTCACCAAATCAGCATAAATTATTTTTCCTGCTTGAACTCTTTGCCCACATCCATACAGCCATATTGTGATAACATACATTAGAAGCTATCTTATGGCAGAATAATGTCCATTCGCATACATTCATATTATTCAACTACTTTCAAAATGGTCTCTATCATTGTTACAAAGTCCTTTCATATCATACAGAGTAAAAGACATGACCCAAAGATCAAAAGTTGACTCAATATAAACAAGAATGATGCTGGAAAACCTGAAGTTTATGGAATCCACATGAATGCTCCAGCTGACACGTATGCACTTGTATCCCCTTACATTACCCCTACTTCTATCCAACAAAACATAATTCAACTACTTTTCTGACTAAGTTTACTCAATGCTTTTAACCACTTTTCAGAGCCACACTACCTTCTATGTGAAACAGCATTTCCTTCAGTTAGAATTCAATCACCCCCCCCCCCTCCAGGTACCACCTAGTACCAATTAAACTTGAATCAGACTTTCTATATAAATAACAAGGTCAAAGACTCTCAGATACAGGTTACACAGGTACAGCTTCAAATGATTAGACAGCATAGCAAACCTAGTGTAAAATAAGCAAAGACGGTTTAAATAAATAAAATTAAGTCTGCTAAATGAAAAAAAAAATCCTACTAAATCCCAATTTCAGGTGAATAGCTTCCTCAGCAATTAAACAAGTCACTGCCAATTTTACTGCCTTATCCTAAAGGTACTAATGAAATGATATTTCCATTTGGAACATTTCACATATTCATTACAAATCTATCCTTGTTGGAGGTACCTTGACCAATTATTTCATAAACTCAAGCATGAAGCAGTATCAGTCCAACAATTTTCATTCTGTCATTTTGCTATAGCTTCTCGACACAGGGGGTAGGATCTGGCTCCCCCTTGTTTGTTACTGTACCAGACCACTGACATATTGTCTGTCTGGATTGCAATACAGTAGAGAGTCAATTATCCAAAAGTCAATTATCAGAAACGTCAATTATCTGAACACAGCTTTCCAAAGTTTTTGGGTAGGAAATATCATAAAGTGTGAATATGTAAACATTATATGTATTCAGTTGTGCATGTTTTTTGAGCTTGTAGCTCACTCGTGTGTGAAAAATATTCTTTATTGTCCACTGGAATTGCCTAATGGTTGAAAGGTGTATTCCCTACATGCAAAAAAAACAAGATTTTAGAAGTTTTTTATCTGGCTCAATGTATATTTGATCATACAAACAGTTTGATTATCCAAACTACCCTAGGTCCCAATTAGTTCGGATACTCGGCTCTCTACTGTAGTCCCATAGAAGAGAATGTCTTGGAAGGCATGCAATGCTAAGAGGACAGCTCTCATTTCCAGAATATTGGTGTGCATGTTGGCCTCTTTGGGGGACTATGTGCCTTGGACTGTCTTTCCCCACCTGATCTGGGAAACATCTGTGGTCACTATGGCCTTGGGCTGAGGAAGAACAAAAGGACAACCTTCTAACACCTGATCTGAATCAATCCGTCATAGAAGATAATTTTGCAAGCCTGTGTTATCTTGACCTGAGCAGATAAAGGTTAATGGAGAACAGATTTTCATGTGATACATTGCTAATGGTACCAGAATGATTGCTGTAGATGTAGATCCCAATGCTTGGAGGATCTGTCGAGCTGAAAGAAAAGAGTTTTCTATGATTTTTCTGACCGACCTGGAACTGAATTGTTTGAACCCTAGTGATAGGGACAGAGGCTGTTATGGAAACTATATTGAGCAAGGCTCTGATGAACTCCAATACTTGAGTTGGTTTGAATTGAGATTTCTTGTGATTGATGGTAATGCCCAGATGAGAGCATAACTAAAGTATATAGTCTCAAGCTTTGATTAGATGAGGCCTGGTTGGAGTGGTTATAAGCCAGTCTCCTAAATATGGGAACACACGGAGTCCTCATAGCCTCAAGTGAGCTGCTACTACTGCCATACACTTGGTAAACATCCTGGGGGCTATGATGAGACCAAAGGGTGGAGCTCTGACTTGGTAATGACTGGCTCCCAGCTGGAAGTGCAGACATGTCCTGAATCATCTGTTCATTTTGATATGATAGTACACATCCTGAAGATCTATCCAGCACATCCAGTCATCCTTGTGCAGAAAAGGCAGAATGGATGGAATCGTGACCATTCAGAACTTAGTGTGCTAAACTGACTTGTTCAGATTACTGAGATCCAAAACTGGTCTCCAGTCCCCTGTTTTCTTGGGCACTAAATAGAATCTTGAGTAAATTCCAGATCCTCTCTGTTTGGAGGGACGTCTTGGATGACTCTTTTCTAGCAGCTTGTTTATCTCTAATGCTGCTGCCTCCCTCTGACTGGGTGTAACATTGGGGATTTTGTTTATTATAAAGGGAGGCGTAATGAAAGGAGTTACTGTCAGCACAGTTAGCTGGAATTTTGTATACAATTATATGCCATTTGTGAATATCAGCTTGATTTATACAAGATAGTTGTGTTACAAATGTATTAGAACTGTAGGTCATACAAGATACTGGTGTTACAAATGTATTAGAACTGTATGTCAAACTGATTTGTACAGAAGTTTGTGTTGAAAAGGTATGTGTTTTAACAGAGGAAACTGATGGGTTAACCTCAGTCCAGCAAATTTTAGAAAAATATCTAAAATAAAATCACTGTATATGCTAGGCTATAAATATGCCATCTCACAGGTTTCAATGCAGCAAGAGACACAAAGTCTGTACTAGGAAGCTTTCTGTATTGTCTTTGGGGTGAACTAATTAAACTCTGGAAGCATGGAGATATGCTATTGCTTTATGACTTCCAACACCTACCAAAGATCTGAGCAAAAGCCCTTGTGTGTGTATTTTTACAGGTAGGTGCTAAGTCCTGCCAGCTTCCAACAATGGGGGGTTTCCTTGGGAACTAGAAGTCAGATGACAAGAAGTGATGTCATTCTGCAAACTATCCCAGCAGTAATATTTTAGATATTGTTTTGAGAAGTCTCTTAGTGAAACAGAGCATTCCGTATTCTATCTTGGGCCTGACAACAAGAAGAACTATTCACCACATCATGTGCCTTGCTCTATTAAATAAGTTATTAGGGAATAGTATAATTCTCTTAAATTCAATTAGGAATATAGTGAAGATTCATTTAGATATTGTTTTTCTTTATTTGTTTGAGCCTGTCTTCAATGTTTAAATATTTCCTGTGGTTTTGAACTCTGATGTCACTGTGAATATATATTTAGTATTGTCTTGTTCTTTTATTATTTATTATTAAATATATTTAAACCTTTGATTGTGGCTGATCTTTGCAGAGATATTTAAATTTTGAGAGTAGTTGCATATTTATTTAGTGACACTGTGTGAGCCATACCTAACAGCCTTGCTCTTGGTCAAACTACCATTTGTATTAGTATTAATATTACACAGTAAAATTAGACACCCTTTGTTAAGGGCCTTAAAGTAGTTGGTGAGGGGTTCTGGTGGCAGTGGTAACTACCTTATAGTCTGGGAAGAAGGGGCATAGCTAGTAAACTTGTGCCAACATTGTGTGTGTGTGTGTGTGTGTGTGTGTGTGTGTGTGTGTGTGTGTGTGTGTGTGTGTGTGTGTGTGTGTGTGTGTGTGTGTCTATAAAACAAATCTCCAAGAGTGTGTGTCAGCTACTTGGGCAGGGACACAAAGCATACAGATAGAGTGTTGGAGGACTTGGCTTGGAACCCTGGCTAAGGACTCAACTCTAGAGCTGTGCCAATGGGGAGTCTTACTGGGTATCTGGAGAAAGAGGGAGAAACCAGCTCCAGACTGGCTGTGGTCTCTTTGTGCATTTAAGGGAAACTGCACTTGATGCAGAGACCTGCATCTTGAAATACTGTGTGTGTACCTGTTATCCTCCCAGTGAATGTCCCCCACAGGGGCCAGTGGTAAGGATAGAGTCTCCTTGATTACTGGTCCAGTGGTGGGTTGTCACAGGGGGTGTTAGGGAAAAAGGGTATTGTGTAACCTCTGGAAATAATTATCTGCACCCATGAATCTTTTGTAATCTCTAGCCAGGCTTTCTGGTACAGGAATAAATGACCCCTGACTGCCTCCAGAGATAGAGAGTAGGGCCTCCTTTCAGCACCATTGATAGAATCTATCAGATAAAGTATTTCTAGATCCCTAGTTCTTCAGACCACCTCTGCAATGGAGATGGCATCTTCCATTAGTTCCCCTGGGAGGGAACTCTATTTCCACGTGGATCTTGGAAGGGACCCTAGGATTTTCTGATCCACATTTTCCATCCACTTTGTTGTTTCCTAAAAAATGTCCATTAAGGGGTTGAAAAACATATGCCCACAGCAAACAGGGTTTTACCTTCCTGCTCACACCTAGAGAGTATGTTTTTTACCTTAGGGTCAAATAAAGAACTTCCATCAAATGGAGCACTGATGAAGGAAGACTTGAAAGGTTCTGCAAAATCACACAAGCACATCCAAGTATATCTCCTTATAGAAATGCCTGAACCCGTCACTTGTGAGGTACCCTCCACTGCATGGGAGATATGCCTCATGGATGAGTTTAAAATAAACTTGGGGGTAGCCAACTGTGAGGCAACAGTACTCTCTGCCTCAGTAGATATGGTCCCAGACAGGGATTTGGTGAATTCCTTAATCAAATCCCTCTGTAGTCTAGTGAAGTGTACCTAATAACTCAGTGACCTACGAGCAAAGATTGCTGAAGCATATACGTGCTTCCCAGATATGTCCAGAGCCCTACACTCCCTGTTGGGGGGTGGACAGAGGAACTTTATTCCATTAGTATCTTTTTCATGGCTGCCACTATGACCATAGCATCAACAGGTACTCCCTTGCTCCAAAACTCTCTACCCTTTGATGGTGCCAGGGTCCTATCTGATCTCTTGGGGATAGGCTCAGTGGTGTCAGGTTCCTTCCATGCCCATCAAGAGACCAAATCAATGAGCTCATTGGTGGGTGGAGTCATCCAGGAGGTAGATGGGCCAGCTCCAAAAGCCTCCAGGGATACCGACTCCTTTTTGGAAGGGTTGATGGGAAACCAACTACCCTTTTGCTTTAGAAATTCTAGAGTGTCTCCAAATGAGACCTCATCAGGTGGTGATTATGAGGACCCTTCCCTATCATCAAAGTCTGTATCCTCTGTGATTGACTCTTGTGGAGAATCTATGTACCTCGTTTTGCACTCTTTATTTCTAGAAATGTCTTCGGTGAGATGCTCTGGAGAAGTATCTGAAGAAAATTAATATACCCTGCTGGAAATCCTGGTGGCTTGTCTGAGCTGGCTGTCCCACTGGCACATGTGACTGAGGCTCTAGACACAGAGATGAATAGTGTTGGAACACCAAAGCCGAGGAGGGGGAAGAAGTCCAGATTCTAGGAACAGAAAAAGCTCTCTCCACTACCTCAAATGCAGAGTGCCTCAAAGGGTAGGAAGCCAACTGTTCAGAGAAAACATGTTTCCAAAGCACAGCCTCCCTCTCTCCCAAAGGCAAACAACTCAAGGAGGGAGATGGAGCCAAGCTACCTGATGCTGAAGCTCTGAGGGGCAGAAACAGCTGTGACAATTTCAGAGTTGACTCCAACACCCTGGATCCACTCAGAGATGCCACCGAGTCGACGATACCATAATCCTCAGATTTGATGTGGACAACTCTGAAATCTTCCTGTTCATCTTCTCTAAAACCAATGGTTGGATCAGAGAAGGAGCCAGAACTGGTGGGTTAGTACTAACAAAGGCCTCCAGACCCAATAATTCAGAGACTGAAGGACCCCCATTTAAATCTGCATGGAGAGGAACTTCCTCATCATCCTCCTGTCCATATCAGCTTCAGTCAGACTTCTGGAGGAATGAGAAGAAGATGCTGTTGATGGTGCTGTTGAATGATGATGTCTAGGAGACCTATCCAAGAAAGGAGATGGCTGGTGGAGATCAGATCTGAGGAGGCTTATCAGATTTTGCCTTTGAATCCAAAGGGGTCGGATCTGAAGGTTTTGAAACTTTGTGAGGAGGTTCTAAGCCCAGAGTCAAAGGACAGGTCAGATCCAGGGAATGTTTTTTTTGCATTCCTTTTATCATATTTTTTTGGGTTTGAGCCCCAGATGATGCTGATGGCTTGGAAGGAAGAAAACCTGTTAAGATCAGTTTATTTTTTTCAGTCTATCAAAGCCCTAGGATTAAAGTCTTTACATATGTCACAATTTCAGTCTAAATGTGCAAGGCCTAGACAACAGACACATTTAGAGTGCTCATCGGATAGGGGTATCATATGGCTGCACACTGTACATTTTTTGAAACCCAAAGGTTTCTGTTCAGACATTGTAAAGTACAAATAAAAAATACAAATAAAAAAAGAGATTTTAAAAAAAGGAGAAAGAGGCTACCAACTATGGTAAACAAAGAAGTACTAAATCTGTACAAGGAAAGAGATACCAGCAATGGTAACAAAAGTTACACACAAAAGTATAATAAGAAAAACAGAGGTAGGATTAACAAAAGACAGAATTAAATCTAGGAGAAAATTTTGAAGAAAAGCTTTAATTTACAAAAAAATTAGCTAGCCAACCTGAGAGTATGCAGTGAACATTTCTGTACACCAAGGCGGCAAACAAGACATGAAGAATGTTAGGGGACCAGGGCATTATTCGGAAGGGAAGAGTTTGAGAGTTTCAGTGTTCCACAAGCTGTGAAAGTGACAGAGTCAGATCCGAGGCTCAGATCCAAACCTAACAGTTGAGGAATAAATAAAAATGACATCAGATCTGCTGACTGTCGGTATGCCTTAGTGATGAGGGTGGTGATAACTTGTGAATAGTTTATATTGTGGACAACCTAAATCTGAACCTTACAGATTCCATCTGTATAATATGTGAGTCCAAGATATTCATTTAACTAGTTAAAATACAGCCAAGTCATCTGCAGAAATGAACCCTCCTAATGTTATTTAAAAAAGAATGAGAGGAAGGAAGGTTCATAATAATGACGTTACAGACAGTACAGTCAGTATAAGAACATCACAACAGTAGAGGTATATGCATCAAATAACCAATTCATTAAATGATGATTCATGTGAGATGCATTACTATTAAATGCAATGAATGACATCTTCCTCAGCATTGTCCAGGTTCAGAGATGAAGGAATTGTGAAAGGTAGACTCCCATGAGAAAAAAGCCTGTTAGTCTGCCGAGTATAAAAACACAGAGTTGGCCCTAGATCCAAGATCATTTTACTCAAAAGGGCAAAATCACAAGCAGCCAACTTCAAATCTGTTAGCTGGGGGAAGAGCTGTCATAAATTACCCTCTGAAACATTGTAACCAGGTGTTGGTCTGATAAACAAATAATAAAGTCACTGCTTGTGTCACAAACCCAAGCTTTCTGTGGTGCAAACAGAACTCACAAAAGATTAAACTTGTTTTCAAAGCTATTAAGTTATAAATACTATTACTGTGTTCCAACTATACTATACACCTTCCTCCTTATAATATGAAAATGATGGACATAACACCTTCCATTTGCTGCCACAACTCCAGGCCTACAATCCCACAAGAGGATTGTCATCTCTTTGCTGGCATTGCTTATGGTTCCATGAATGTGACCACTCTTCACACATCTCAACTATCCAGATGTTTGCAGGATGACCAGATTTTTGGTCTGTTTCTCATAAAATTGTGGTTTTCTGGCAAATCATTGGCAAGTCCTTGAGGATTCAACTCTGAATAGAATGCCAGACATTTAAGTTTCAGACTTCATAACTTTTAGAAAATTCATGCCAACGCAAAACCTGTTATTCTATCAACTTTCTAAGTTTGTAAGAGCAATATTTAAAAAGTGTCCCTATTTTAGGGGCTTTGCCCCCCATTATTTAAGGCTTTGTCCAGATTTCTTACTCTAAGGAAAAAAATGTACCATTTATCTCTGTGCTACTTAAACTTCAGCCAACATGATGTGTCTTACTAGTTAAGATTTCTGTCTCACCGGTACTTAATTTAATTTTGACCTTGTTCACTGTATTTTTGAACTTTACATGTTTGCTTTCTGAACATACTCAGGTTTCCTCCCACCTCCCAAAAAACATGTTGGTTGACTGGATACTTTAATCTAAGATAGACAGATAATGATTTATATAATTAAACTGAGCAAACAGCCACCACATTCACACAAATATGTGTTATAGAAAGGGTTTTAAGGTTTTTTTTCTAAGGTAAACTACACGGTAAGAGCTAGGAGCAGGGTTAAGGTTAGCAGGTAATAATAAGGTGAGTAGGAGGACTTCACCCACTTCACCACTTCACTAATACCTACTAAACCTAATCTGCACCTTATTTTAGAAAAAACTTTCTATAATATTACCTCTACACAAGACAAACTCAGACACAGTCACATGCATCAATGCACAACACTAAATCTATCCCCTTACATAAACCTAACCCTAACCTGCAAATACTCACACAACACTAAATACATCCCTGACATATCCAATTTTTTGGACAACTTGGCCAGTTTTAGTCATTCACCTTCTTTTGACCATGATGACATATTAGTTACCCTTGATGTTAAATCTCTCTTTACATCCATTCCCAATGACAAGGGCTTGGAGTTCGTCAGAGCCATGTTGGTGCATAACAAGTTAGGATCTCTTATGATCAATAGATGTATGTCATTACTAGAAATAATTCTTGAGAACAATGTTTTGTGTTACCAAAACAATTATTTCCTACAAACCAAAGGAGTAGTGATGGGTACCCCATGTGCCAACGCCTATGCTAACTTGGTGTTGGCACAATGGGAACACACATTTGTGTTGAATAGTGACTCTGAGTACATTGACAGCTTGAAATTTTACAATAGATTTGTGGATGATGTGTTTCTCTTATGGGGAGGCACTGTAGAACAACTTTTAGGTTTTGTTACATATCTTAATGCCTCAACAGAATTCCTTAGTTTTGACTGTTCTTACTCTATGGACCACATTGATTTCCTGGATGTTAGGATCATCAAGAGTACCCATGGCTTTAACACTGAACTCCATAGAAAACCCTGTTGGAAGAACAACCTGTTGCATCGTGGGACTATGCATCCTCAACATATATACAAGAACATTGTCAAGAACCAAACAACCAGGGTCTCTAGATTGACATCAGAACAAGTAGTTTATCACAAACAGAAAGTGAATTTAGCCAGGGATTTTATATCTAGGGGCTATGACAAAAGACTAGTAACTGAGGCCATTTCTGAAGGTGATTCTAGCAGAAATAATGAGGGAGCTCCGTTGATAAACAGATCTCATACTCATCCCATTCATCCTAGGAATAGGAACCCACCCACTATCAATAGGATTGTTATACCATACACCAATAGAAATAGCTATGTCATAGATATTTTAAACAAACATTGGAACCTTCTTATGATAGATGAAAAAATCAGTTCCATGATTGATACTAGACCCAGAGTAGCATACAAAAATATGCTTTCACTCAACAGGCTACTTTGTTACAACAGGACACCAACTCAAGTTCAGAAGAGTCACAAAACAGGCACTTTTGCCTGCCACACATGTAATCAATGCAGATACATTGCTAATACTAACAGCTATATACACCCTGAGACCAAGAGGACATATACATTTAAACATCATGCTAATTGCAAATCCACAAATTTAGTATATTTAGCAGATTGTCAATCTTGCCGGACGTTTTATGTGGGGATGACGACTAGATCGTTACGCGAACGTATTAGGGAGCACATATATGCTATAGCAAAAGGAAACACTCTGAATGCATTGGCGAAACATATTGGGGACCAAGGTGATACACATAAGTTTAAATTCTTAGTCCTTGAAATGGTGACTGTAGATGGCAGATTAGGCAATATTAAGAATAGGGTTGAAGAAAGGGAAGGTAAATGGATCTTGAAGCTACAAGCCCATAGATTTGGGCTCAATGATAGGCTTACTATTAAGCCGTTTCTAGCTTCTAGACCCTTAAACCATTAAGCATTATGACATCCATGTCACAATAAGTGCAGTTGATTTTTTAGATATATATATATATTTTTATATACTTTTATACATTTTTGTATGTTTGTTTCTTTAAGAATATTATGATGTCATCATATGTAGGTGTTTATAATGAGGCACTCAGGAACTGTTTTTATGTCTGATGAAGCATTGTATAACAACGCGAAAGCGCTCACATTTTACTGCAGTCTGTCTGTCTGTTTTCAACATTAAACGTGAATTCTGTTTTAAAAGGAAATCTCACTGGAATTTTATTGAAGCTGATGCCGCAGTCTATAGAGCCTTGTTAACCAACATATCAGTAATAATTGGACTTACACAATCCCCTGGAATGGTAATAGGCCCTGTAGGTGGTGAGGGGGGGGGGGGATTTGCACTGAACCTGTCAGCCAAGATGTTGGCAATGTCAGAAGGGTCACTGTATTTTGTTCCATTTTGTACTAGCTCAGAACAGACCTGAGTGTTGCCATTTAGGTTTTTTGACATAGCCATAGAAGGCCTTATGGTTATCCTTGGTGTCCTTGGCAACTTTCTTTTCAAAATTAACTTTAGTTGACTTGATGAGGGCCCTCAATTTCTTACTAATGCTGATCTCTACTTGAGATTTAGCCTTTTTTTTGTATAAGTCTCCTCCTTTTATTGTAAAATTTGCTTATGGCCGGGGTCCACCAGACTGGTTTCTTCTTGCTTGAGGAAGGAGTCTTGTTTTTATTTGGGATAGCATGGTCCATGCAATCCTGAAGATGCATATAGAGTGCCTTGGTGTAGGATTCCACATCCTGGATATCATTATCCTTCTGCAAGGGAATAGTGAAGCTTTCCACTTCGGATGCAAGTAGTTTGAAGTTTGCTTTGGAAAGGTTTTTGACTATGGTTTCTTTGACTGGGGGAGGTGGAGGGGTGAGGATGTCCAGGGTTATCGGTTTGTGGTTGGATCTGACCAAGGAGGGAGTGATAACGGGTGTGGTACAATGGG
>NC_056748.1:899469485-899659485 GCF_019279795.1 Protopterus annectens
CATGCAGAAAGGCCATCTCTGTACAGTGAGGAATGGAAAGATTTCCATCTTCCACACTGTAGTGCGATCTCAGAGTTGATGTATTTAAGTTCTGGGGGAGTGTGGGGGGTGCAGGGGTGCTCCCCCCCCTGCTAGCAATGTGAAGGTAAACGATTGTTGTTTTTTTTTTTTTTTTTACATGGTTGACATTTTGAAAGTCAATCATATGGTCTCAGCCATATGGTCTTCGACTTTATGAAATGTCAACCATGTAAAGTAGACCCATACACATATATATATTTATATATATAGATATATAGATATATATATATATAGATATATATATAGATATATATATATATATATATATATATACTGCATCTGATTACTGTACAGTAACTCTTTATAACACATATTTAGCCTTTGACAGCCTCAGTGCCTAACCCAGTGAAACTCACATGCCATTGGCCTATTCCTTTGCAGGCCATATGCTGGCAAATGGCCCTTCAATCATTAACTACCATACCACCTTTATACATTACTGAACATGCTGACCTTGTCAATTAGTTCCAGTCCAATATCCACCTCAGAAATGATAAGCAAGAACAGCCACAGCATAACAAGTGACTCCCATTCAGCCCCTGGACTTTCCATCAATAGTTAACCCCCTAGATACTCCACCATGACTCCTAACAGTTAATGAATTTCCATTCCATCACACTGATTTGTGTCCCACACCATACCTTCTAATTTTTTTCTATTAACTTGCTGTAAGATATGGAGAATGAAGAAAGCTGCATGCCTTTAAATATAAAGTCTGATGCATCATCTGCTAATCTTAAAAGAATAAAAAAAAACTAATTTATATAGCTAAAGACATATTTTTGTCAACACAATGGATTACCTATTCTCAGCAGTAAATAGTTAAACATCTTCCAATGTAATTCTTACTAAATTTTTAAAAGGATAGTGAAAAACAAATCCTGGATTTGTGGGACATGACATATAATTTATGTTACTGCAAATGCACCCATTACAGTCAGATGGTTACTGAATTGTGTATTTTGAATTGTGATGAAAGATAGCACAGTTGTGTAAGTAAACTTACCATAACAGTAAATGTCTGAATGATCGCTGCTGCAACAGCTTTAGCTATATAGATTATAGCCTGTTAAGGATATAACATCCAGACAGTTTCCAAAGTTTCAGGGCACCTTCCACACACTAAAACCATTAGCCAGCAAGAGCTGAGCTGAGTAAAAGATAGGTTTGGGCACCAAGACCTTCAGAGCTTTCATTCCAATGTAGAGAGGGAGGCTGAGCCCTGACAGGACAACACTACAACAAGAAAAAAAATAGGTGTTTAAACCCTGGCATAAACACACCAAAAAAACAAATGGGTGCTAGAAAGAAGAAATGATTACTACAGTAGTGATCATTAAAACATTTACTGTTCCCAGGATAGGGGGAGGCAAGGACCCTTCAAATGTCATTCTGACTTGTTGGACTTTCCTTGGTTTTGGGAGGGTTCCTGAATTCTTTCTGGAATCCCCCCCTGCCATTTTGTCTTGAACAACTGTTTACTCACATTTTGGTGAGACTCTATTTTATTTTTGCTGAAACTGGATGAAGGGTTAATGAATCCCTTAGAAAATTTGGAAAAGGAGGGCTGAAAAATTTTAAGAGATTCCCTGAATCGTTTTACCTCTTTAATCACACTTTTTTTTTATAAACTCTGCAGCAGATGAAACAAAAACTAAATCTCTATCCAAAGGAGAATTTAAAATAGAATTTTTCAAATCTTTTGGGAGGTTCTGAGAATGCAGCTAGGCAAACCTCCTCAAACAGTACCAGTAGCCATAGCCCTGGAAGAAGTATCAACTGAGTCATACATACACTGTAAACAAGGAGTTGTGACTTATCAAATGGAAGAAACTAAATTATTTAAAGTATTTTTTTCCCCTCAGAAAAAGAAACTGCAGTCGTCCCTCATGTGTTCACAATTAGTCAGAATAAACTTTAACATACGAGCCTGATAATTCAAAATTCTGAAATTCAAAGTTGTAGAAGCATACATTTTTTTTTACCCTACTTATCGGTTATCTTCTTACCTTTGTCAGAAAAGGTAGGATTGGAATTAACCGAATGTTTAACAGCAGTAGGATTAAGTAAGGCTATATCTGCTGGGTCAGATTAGGCATGAATGTATAAAAACTTAAAAGACTGAGGAACTTTATATATTCTGTCTGCGTTTTTGGGGGCAGCAGGCTGGCTATCAGGAAAACTGCAGGTAGTGACTCGCATCCTCCAGAGTTGGCAGAACTGGGGGAATGAGTGAAATTTCTGTAGATTCCTTCTGTAACAGTTCATGGCACATAATAAGGGACTTGAGAAACCTCGTTGTTCCCCCACTGAAAACACTGGCACATTCTGTAAATAGCCTCAGAGAAAGAGAAACATCCACAGGGAGAGTAAGACACTGAGCTCTCATGAGTCTGAATCAGAAAACCAAGGTGAAAACTCTGTATCTGTACCATCATCTTCCTGTCCAGATTCAGAATCTTGAATATCTTCAGAAAGAGGCATTCCTCTTTCTTTTATCAGAAACCACCTTATACGAAGAATCAATCGCATGAATTAAACCCTGAGCCAGACCCAGTAAACTACTCCTGTCTAAGGAAATTTGAGGAGCAGCACTTACATGTTTAGTTTTCTGTTTCTTTTTGACATGAAAAATGGGGACAACCAAGTTATAATGGTAGCAGCAACTTCCCCAGGGATGGGCACAACATTTTAACCAAACATGGAAGTATCCCCTATTCCCTCTCCAATGACCAACAAGAGTGTCTCTCCCTTGCTCATGGAGGAGACCCCAACAGCCGCAGAGGAGTGGCTAACCCCTGTCCATAGTGGCTGTAGGTGTTACACCACAGGGATCCTGGCTAAAAGATCTAAAGAACAAGGTTTGGTCACAGCAGAGTCATGCACCTGCAGCTGAGGCAAACTGCTATCCTACTTTTGTGGCACAGGCTGTTTGTGTAACTTTTTCTTTTTGTGGCTGGAAAAAGGACTGACCATGGGACCAGTAAATTCTTCCATGGTGAAACAAAAATTATACTTCTTTCCTGCAGAAGGCAAGCAACATTAACTGGTAAAATTTTAAAATCTTTAAAAGTCACTTTTTCACACAAAAGCCCAGTAAAAAGCACTTCAATAACCCCACAAACTAAAATAAACGCTATCTTTTAGAATGACAGGATAAAGTGTGCTCCCATTTAAAAGTTGCAGTTTAGTCTTGACAGTTTATTAAAAACACAAACCCTGTAGAAATAACTTTCCTAAGCTGTAAAGTACAATAAAACAAAAAATGTTTAATGTGGAAGGTTTTCCCCCCAAAGCGAACTTACCTGCCCTGCAAAGGAACAGCGGAAACCGACTGACGGTCATCGAAAGCCCGCAGAGACGCGCTCTCTTCATGTGCAGGAAAGCTCTGACGTTGTTGGCGCCCAAACTTGTCTTTTAGTCATTTTAGCTCGGGCTGACAGATTGGGCGCGTGCCGAGTGTCCCGAAGCTTTGAAAGCTGTATGGCTGCTGTATCCTTAGCAGAATATAATACATATTGCCAAAGCTATTGCAGCAGTGATCATTACGATGAACATCGTCAGTATCTCTCATGTAATTTTAACTGCAATAATTTCAGAAACTCTATTAAACGAGTGAACTGTTTAACGTTACTATTTGTTCCGGACCCCAGAAACTATGTTTACTGTATTTATTATTTGATAATCTGTCTGTATTCATATTTAAAAACTAATAAAAATTGACTGTTAAAAAACTCACTAAAAATATTGCCAGATAATGGAACCTGTGCCTTTCCATACTTCATAGGATCAGTTGAGGTCCCGATGGCAATAGAAAACCACTTAAAACAGCAAAATAGTAAAACATATTGATTAAATAAATCCTCTGATCAAGTAGGCAAATAAATATCATTGTTTTACTTGGGAGGCAATATTGTGAATTATGACAGTTATTTAGTACTCGACTGTTCACGATTTACCTAAACACACAGTATTCTTGAGGTAAGAAAAGACTTTACTAAACTTGACAGGAAATGTGTGTGTGTGTGTGTGTGTGTGTGTGTGTGTGTGTGTGTGTGTGTATAAAGCTCACATAAATTATGCGGATTATGTTGTACACGCAGGCGGAATACAAAAGGTTGTACGAAAAATACCAACATCTGCAAATTAGGCAATGTACAAATATTTATATACATACAAGTCCGTCATTACCACCGTCTGTTACCTTAGACTTAAAACAAGAAACATTTTTTCCCAGTGTCCATATACCTAGGCTAGGTCTATATATAGTGCACATATGATATTTACACGACAAAATATTTACAGCAGTTTAGTCCTCTTTTCACTTAAGCTTTTCTGTTCTGGCAAATGAATCCCTTAAATCCAGCTCCGACCCCGATAAAGTGCAAGCTATGGAAACTTAAAACGTGTCCTTTCCTGTGCTCAGGAGGAGCAGCATTTTGGCAATCAGTGGTTGGATGTATGAAATCCTTTGTCATCGTCGATATCGACCTCTTGATCCGAATCATCGGACACGTCCGATTCTAGATCCCCCGGAGATAAGGGAGAGGAGGAAGAGGATGGACACGGAGTTCCCTTCAGGTAGCTCTCTGCGGTTTGTGGGTCGCCTGCTACACAAAGCTCTGATCTGGAGTTGTGGTGATTTGGGTTACTTTCAGCGTCTTCTCTTTTGCCTCCCAGTGGGTTTTCCTAAAACCAAAAAAGGGGCGAAAGAAAGTGATGACTGTCATGATGTGGAGTTAAATGCAGAATTCATAATAACTTAAATCCACTGCTTTCGAAAACATACCGTACAAACAGTATCCATATCTATGATTTTACAAATAGCGCTATGATTTTTGTAGTCAGATTTTGTCTTGTTCATTCTAGATTTAATTGTTTCCATAAGAGGTGTTTAAGACTACACACACATCATTAGATGAATGGACTAAGCTTATTACTACTAACTATAAGTGGCTATAAGTGAAAAAAAAATGTTCCTCTTTCTTGCCCTCTGCTATGAATTTTTTTTTTTTTTTTTGCGCAGACGGTGGTGTACACATGATTGCCATGATTTTTAAAGGCCTGTGCTATTATTTTAATTCTCATAGACTGAGAGGTAATGTACTACCCATTACTCCCAACAAATAATGCAACTAAATCTTATTCCACATCTATCAACTTGATACTTCAGGGTCATCCCTGACTTTGCATCTAAATCTTGCTGTCACATAAAATGTGTTTGTTACCGGAACGCACAAAATATACATTATAGAAAGTTAATAAGACATACTAGAAATGTTATTATTTAATGACGGAAGACTAGACGAGACTTGATGGCGATTATCTGTCGCAATCTAAATGCATGCCCATTCAGATTATGTAAGAGAATAAAACGTCCCTACATTTTACTAAATATGCATGTCTTGTTTTATTAATTATCTGAATGAATAAAAATGTTCCTAATTTCTGGGCGTGAAGACTGTGAGGTAGTAATGTTTTCCTGGATTTAAAATACATAGGTTCACTTGCTATACATTAGCAAGTGTGCCATACCGGGACAGATTTTTCTCCAGCCCACACATTGTAAACCACCGAAACAACTGTCAAGGGAATAATTAAATCAATAATACTGCAGTCTGACTTAACTGCTGCTTGTGCTACAGTGTTTGCAGTAACATCACTGCCAGTTAAATCTGCAGTTTTTGTTTATTTGTCACTTCTCTTCCTTTCGGGCATGCTCATGATTGTCTATTCCTCACATTCAATATCTGATAAAGAAATGAATTGTAAACGTGTCAGTATGAGTACCTGCAACACATTTTCTCTAGTTATGTATAAATTATAACTATTGTTGGAATAAACAGTTGTTATATTTGCACTTCTTGTATCCAAAAGGTCAACTGATTGTGCCCAAATGGATGTTCCTGTTTTCCTAATTGAATGTATTACTTACAGACCACGATTTCATTGTGGATGTATAAAGATTTAATATGATAGCTTAACTTTTCAGAGGAGAAAGCCAGAGTCGTTTACAGACAATTACTTTATCTACCTACATTAATTGGGCAAACAACATATGGGTTTACAAAATAATTAGCAGGGCTTTAATAGCAGCAGGGTGAGAGCCAAGAGTTGGTGATAGGCAGAGAAGCCACATTAGAAGCTTTTAACATTAGTGCTGCCTGGATGACCCATCCTGCGTGCCAACATAACTATTTGCCTTTTTAATCAAGATGAAGAGGTTAACAGTTTTTTAAATTACTTCTGCACACAATATGGGAAAGGTTAACATA
Source organism: Protopterus annectens (assembly GCF_019279795.1). Taxonomy (NCBI): domain Eukaryota; kingdom Metazoa; phylum Chordata; order Ceratodontiformes; family Protopteridae; genus Protopterus; species Protopterus annectens. The sequence continues at coordinate 899,475,842 of NC_056748.1, forward strand.
ACAAAAATAATTCATTAAAATATTACTATAGGAACTGAAACATCGCATTACCTGTTTCAGGCGCCTCCATTTGGCTCTGCGGTTCTGGAACCACGTTTTAACCTAAAAAGACAAAACATATATAATTTTGAAAGAATATAATGATCACAGGAATATATCACTTTGTCCAATACTATATATCTTGCAGTTAGGATGGTGCTATAATTTGAAAGTGTTTATACAAACCACTTCTCAAACATATTTATTCTTAAAAATAGCTGATTTAAAAACTAAAGAAATAAATAAATGACCAAAATACACTCTTTATATATTTCCAGAGTCTTTACTTGCCAACAATCTAGTCTGTGCATTTCCATACAGATAGTCAAAAAATTAAACAAAACAAAGTAGAAACATCACGAAACACAGATAATGAAGTTTGGTAAGCCTGATCATCTTGCTAAACTTATTTTTTCTTCGAATTTTTCTTCTTAAAGTCTAAATGCACAGGACATTCTGCTTACATGAAAATACTGCATGTGAGGGCTAGATGGGGAATAGCATGGTGAGGTGTGCAATGCAGTAAATGAGCGAAGAATAATTACAGACATATTAAAAACAGAGGTATGCACTAAGGCAGCATGAGTATCCCAAACCCCACCTGCAACAACGATTTCTGTTTTCCAAATCTATCTGATTAAAACAGTAACTATTTTTTTTCAGATGTCAACACAAACAAGCAAAACTAGGGAAAACCTAATTATTTGTTTTACTTTCCCAAATATTACAGTTTACTGATACCGTACATATTGAAGAAGACTTGAAAACAATGTCTTAGTATAACGTCATTTCGGTAGCATTTAATATTTTGAGCAGGTAGTTGAAATGTATAAAAAACTGTTTTCACCTATATTCCAGTAACAAAAATAAAAGACGGCATAATATGATCAAGCAAACAATATGGCAAAAAGTGTATAAGATATAATTAAGTTACCTTATTTTAACTGCTGCAAGCAATTCCCCCTTTCCTCAATTACTAAGTAGTCCTATAACCAACAGCATGATGTCAGTGAAAATATCACATAAGAGACACAGACAGATCTGGATATGTACCGTATATACAGTTCTTTGCACAAGTAGCTTGCTGATGGACAGAGAACACGGCATTACTGGCACTGACTGATTAACTTACCAGTTCATCCAAAAGCGTTAACTCCTTTTGTCTGACATGGAAATCATTCCAAAATCTCAGTTAAAGCACCTATATAATCTCTCTCTAAAAATTGCATGCTTTCTCACCTTAGATGCTTCAAGTCCTTCTAAAAGGAGCCTGGCTTTCTCACAAGGAAAGGTCTCCAGCACCATAGAAGGGAAGTACACATCGATGATTAATATTTCTGGACCACAACACACTGGCCCAACACTGCTTTTTCTGTCCCCATTCACTTCTACACTGCTTTCTTCAGTTTCTTTCTACCTCCTAGTAACCCAGCATAAGCTTATTCCCCTCTCAGAATGACCTTGTTTCTCTAAAAAACTATCGATCGACTACTGTTCCACAAAATACCAACAAAGGACAAACCCAACGCTTAAAGGCTATATCCTTAGCTCTTAAAAAACTGTAACACCTTCACGTCTCTTATACAACACACACACACAGCTCCCTATTGAAATGTCAGAATTTGAAATGTTGAGTTCCAACAATCTGAAAAGAGAAAATAATGGTTACCCATACACACAGTCCAACCTCTCTTTTTTTCATTATTGGCACAGTTCATTGGCTCAAGACAACTACTACTGATATTCTAAGCTCTAGACACAGTTGTCTGCCATACAGTTTTTCTACCATTCCCTTGCTAACCTCATTTAAACTTTTACAGTCATACAGATGAAGATTTACATAAGAAGATAAGGTGTTTCCTTTTTTTTCAAATATAATTTTTATTGCATTTCTCTTCTATTTAAATACAAGAAAAGAATGACAGAAAATATACATACAAGCTACTTGGAATATCAAGTTTCAGTCGTCCAAATACAATATACATAACATAAATCATCAATGTTAGGGTAACAATTATACAGAATTGTCTAATAATCAAGCTGCACTTAATGACCTGTAAAACAGACATTTACATAAAGATAGTATACAACATATTGAATATGTGACATTAAAACATTACAACCAGATATTCTAGTCTACCTAAATAAACATTCTGTCTTGCATTAACTATGTACAATATATACATTGATGTCACCTTAATGTTCATCTTATATGTGTTTGCCATGACCTGTACACTGTTATTGTGGGTATTTCTATAGTAATTGTCTTTAGTTTCCCTTAATTATGTAAAGTAATATTGATGGTGAAGTCCCTTGTTCATAAATCAATTTTATCCTAGGATTTCTAAAAGCGTTTTCCAATGTTTCTGATAGTAAGATAGTTTTTTTGGCTTCTTGTAATTAATTTGCTGACTAATAAGTATTTTATAGTCATTCCTTTAAATTCTTCCCATGTGATTTTACTTCTATCTAACCAATTTTGGGCTATATATGATTTGATAATTGCACACAATGTGACTATGATGTGTTTATTTTCATATGAGAAATTATTAGGGAATATATGTAAAATTGCCATTTCTCATGACAGGGTAGATTTGGTGTATCCCTTTTTTTCTAACTTGGTTCTTAGCGAACACCATAGCTTGAAAACATTTTTACAGCTCCAAAAAATATGAAGGGTGTCAGCAACACTGTTTTGGCATATGGTACAATAAGGGGAGTGGGAGGGATTAATTTTACTAAGAAAAAGTGGTGTGTGATATGCATTGTTACTGATCATAATTTGGGTATAAATTAGTTTTTAAGGGGAGTTAATTTCAAAGTAAGTTCAATAGCATCAGATTTTTGTTCATCAGTGATCTTATTATTTTTCTCTTCCCAAAATTTGGAATATAGAATTGCATCTTGATATCTAATTTTGTAGGTTGTGCATCAGGGCCGGCAACTCGGCACGTAAAAATCTATTGCCAATCATTAGCAGACTATGTATTTGATAACATTTTATATCTCAACAGTAGCAGGTTAATAATTTGTTGATATATGCATGTCTTGGTTGTCTATTTTGACATTCATAATAATTGTGTTGATCAGGTATATTAATTGGTTGATTATGGTATTATAGCTTTTATTTACTTCAAGTTTTTGTCTAATATTGTCAACTTAGAAACTTTTGATCTGGTATAGGTCCCGTACAGTGATATTTTTAATTTTTGGATACTGATTCAGGTTTAATATAGTAACTGTTTAATTTAATATTATGATTAAGGTGTACTGGCTGTCCCAATACCAAAGTATCTTTAAGATTTAGGGATGCTACCAGCTTTTGAAATATTACTGTGTTTCTTATTATTATGGGATGAACCTTAAAATGCTTTAAAGTCTTAGAATTTAGAAAGGGTACTGCTCTAGGGTTTAAATTGCATGAGATTAGATGATTGTAATATATTTTAATCCATAGTGGATACCATGCTTTGTTGGATGGTTCAAAATTTGCTATTTCTATAATTCGACTAGCGTTTAGTATGTTGTAGTATGTTTAGAATTCAGGTAGGCCTAGGCCCCCTTTTTGTTTGGGTAATGTTGATTTGGTGTATTTTATTTTTGTACTTTTTGGATGCCAAATAAACTTTCCTAGTAGTGTTTCAAGTTTGGAGAGGTTTTGTGGTATATTTTGGTTAATAGCACTAAAATGAAACAATAGTCTTGGAAGAATATTCATTTTGACTATGGTCGCCTTAGCTAGTGGAGATAGATTGAGGTTTAACTATCTCTTAGTGTCTTCAGAGATGTTAGACCAGGTTTTAAACAAGTTGCTTTTAGTCACATCAGATTGGGAGTGAGTGAAAACAATACCCAGATATTTGAGATTATAATTTACTTTAATTTCAGTTTCAGGGAAATAGAATTCCTTATGTCCTAGAATATTCAGAGGGAATATGATGGATTTATTAGGGTTAATCGCATAATTAGATATTTTTGAGAATTTTTCAATGGAGTTTAGTATCTTATTCAAATCAGTATTAGGTAATTCAAAATAAATGTTAAGATTGTCAGCAAAAGCTGTATACTTTATTGGGACTTTGGAAATATTCATAATATGGTGGTGAGTTCTTTGTGATATTTTAAGCAGCAGAAGTTCTATGTATATATTGAACAGGTAAGGTGATACTGGGCATCCTTGCCTTGTACCGTTCACTATTTAAATAGGCTTTGATTGCTTTTTATGTATAGATAGTGTTGTTGTGGCATTTTTGTATAAAGCCCTAACCATGTTTATATAGCCCTCAGGAATACTAAATTTCTTGAGTATATTTAATAAAAAATCAAAATTTACTCTATCAAAAGCTTTGGTTGCATCTACTGACAGTGTATAGCTAGGGCATTTATCATTTACTTTTAAACTAATGATTGAATCAGTAGTAAGTGTGTTGTCATATATATGTCTGTTGTTCATAAAGCCTAGTTGTTCAGAAGATATAAAGTAAGGTAGAATTTGTTTGATTCTACTAGCTAGTATTGTAGAAAGAATTTTAATATCAATATTTATGAGTGCTATCGGCCTGTAGTTATTTGGGTTTGATGCATCAGATTTGGGTTTTGGTATAAATATAATTTTTGAGTTATTGATATACAGGTCTTTGGTACCGTACTTTATTATGTGTCTGTATACTTTCAGTAGTATAGGAGCTAACTGTTTCTTGAAAGTCTTATAAAATTCCGCCACGTAACCATCAGGCCCTGGTGATTTACCTGGTTTCAACTTATTTACAGCAGCAATGATTTCTTCTACACTTAAGGGAGCTTTAAGATTATTTATTTGTGTCTCATTCAATACTGGAAATTGTAACTCTTCGGTAAATTGATGAAACAGTGACTCATTAAACTGGTCTTGGGTGCCATACAGTTTTTGGTACACCTCTTCAAAAGCTGTGATGATCTCTTCATCTGTCTCTAAAGGTTTGTTATTATAATTTAGTTGCATTATTTTGGTAGGAGGATTCTTAATGTTTATGATTCTTGCCAGTGCTTTTGAGGGTGATTGAGCCCATTCGGCATATTTGTAGAGGAGTTTAATTTCATTGATTGAGTACTGTTGTGTTTGAATTTCACGTAGTTGCCCTTGTAGTGTAACCATTTGACTTTCAAGTACTGGTGAATAATTTATTTGCAGTTCTGACTCTATAAAGATAAGGTGTTTCCTGTACTTGAGCGTCATGCATTTAGACACGATTCTAGTATGCCATAATACAGCAATCTCTGCCCTCTAAACCCTGATTAATACAACATGTAGAAATAGGAATGGGGAAACTAATAGAAATCTACAGTACGTTAACTAACGATTTTAACTTTGTATCACACTCTACTTCTTGTTTTGTTGCAATATGATGATACCTACCACTAATGCAACAGAGTTCACCATCTATTTTGTCAAGGGATTTTTCAGGGTGTAATGGACAAATAATCTTTCTCTCTCTCAATTACTTCACTATTTTCAGGAGTCTTTAAAGCTCCATAATGGAAATGTTGCTCCATCCCACCTACGTAGACCAGCTCACAAGAGATCTCCCAGAACTTTACCCAAAAGACTAAGCAGATGATCGAACCCTTCCTAGCTCTGAGCATCCATCATGATAACCTAACCTGGTACTGATATAGTTAGTGCCACCCACAAGTAAACAACATGTACTATAAGAATCTTAAAAAGTATGCTGAAGCAGGGGACAAACTTCAACTTGCTGTTCTCATTCAGAATTTAATTGTTCATTTTGAGAGTAAACTAAAACTATACATTTTAACATATTTTGGACTAGAACTTCATCCTTCTCTTTACTTTCCATTGATAAATTGTGCAATTATGACAATATGCATTCACTGAAACTACACTTCACTAAACATATGCAGTCAGAAGTCCTGAAACACATTCTAAATCATAGGAAAAGCGTCTTCATCCATATGATTCCAGTGATAAGAACCAACTGATAATTAATACTGGATACTGTAGGAACTCTTCACACACAGTAAATTAATTATTCCTGGTCTCTGCATTCTCAATGTCACATGCAGATGTTAGAAACTGTGTGACTATTGTGTACAGTTCATTCCACAATTTCAGTTGTGTGCACTTAGAGATAGCAGCCAGTCTTCAGTATGAAGCATTTCACAACTTCAGTGGTTTCACCTTTTTATACCAAGCATATAAAAGGCAGATTTATTTATTTATTTTTATTTTATTTTACATTTGTTGACCGGGATAGTCCAACTGGATTCATGTCCATTTTCAGCAGAGGTCCAGGGAGAAAAGCTCCAAGGTAAACAGAAACAATAAAAACAATGAAGACATATTACAGATATGGTATTGACAAAGAATACATGAGCAAACATGAATAGACAAGTTCAACAGGTTAGAGTTACTCCTGGTAACAGTCAGGGGAAAATTAAGCAGTAGTTATTATACTGGGCATGTTGATTTGTGATTTCAAACTATCCCATGAACATTACAGCCTCACTCTGTCTTCAGCTATATAGCTACCAAGCCATTTCCAAAGTTCCTATCCAAATCATTATGTTCCCTAATTGATAAGGGGGGAGTTGGTGTAATGGTTAAGGTGTTTACCTTACAGACACAAGGTGCAGGGTTTGAAACTCATATGGGACAATTGGCTAGGCTTAAAATGGCCCACAAGGCAATTAGCCTAGTATTAATCTATGAACCTATGAACTTATAAGCTATTAAAGTGGGCCATCGCCATTTAACTCCTTTCCAAGGCACCTACATTCTTGTACTCCTCTGTAAAGTCTACCCTGATGTTCTGCATCAGAATAAAGTCCCAGTAGATCTGCTAGATAGACATTATTTAATGTGGCGATGTATCATATCATCTGTCACAGTTACATCACCAGTAGATGGTTAAAATGCAGCAATGTTTTTCTTAAAGATTATGGTGGTGTGAAAATTGGCTCTAGGTGATGATCACTGTTGATGTGACACCCCAATCCAAAGTAAATCCTGGAAAAAGTGGGGGGGGGGTTGATGTAAATCCTGGAAAAAGTGGGGGGTTGATGCATATGCTATACACTACTGCTTCACTATCTAGTTATCTTTTACTTTATTTTCCTCATATCCTTTTACATGGTACTTTAGTCCTAATTGGTACTACATCAGACATACCAGGGTATAAGCCATAACATGTACCGTAGAACATATGCACCCCTAGAGCTTCTGGGGACCTTGCAGTACTCAGATCACTATCTGAATAATGGAATTATAACCCTGATGAACCAGCAGCCAGCTGTTGTGCCCTTACTGTGGGTTTACAAAATAAAATGAAAGCTGCTGCCACCAACTACTGTGTTTGTTTGCACATCTCTCTAGTTTACCTGCATACATTTTTACTTAATACTGTGGTTGTGGCCCCTTCTGGACACCCTTAAAAAGAAACAACTTAATTAATTTAAAATGATCAAATACAATTAATGACAACATAAATACATAAAACAGCATTTTGTAAATAGTGTGTTATTGTGTAAGACTTTCTGCAATACTCATATTTATGAGTAACAACCAAATGGAGGAAGATCTTCTCTGTCTTGAGTTGCTGGCTTTCGGGCACAGTTCATTCAGCAATGATTGTAGTGTGATTATCCTGTTATGTTCTTGACCAGTATCTCATGAAGCACTGTTATGTGATCATTTTCCAGTTGAGTATTTATTTCAAACGATATAGAAAAGTCAAGAAATCTTACTGCAAAAATGTGTTTCCTTCATTTATTTTCTGACTGTGTTATATTACCTATTGCACTCTTTCAATTTACTTACTAATACCTTTCAACCGTCTCTGATTTTTAGCTCTGTCCCTCTTAATCTCCAAAAACTGGCGATTTTTGGAGAAAAGGTGTTGAATTACATTTAATAAATAATAACAATAATTAGAGTTATAGATGTCTTTTAATTCGGAAAATGTATATTAATGCACATTCTCTTATTCTGTCAGTGTCTTAGTTTACAAGTACTAATATTTTAAAATTGTCCCTATTATTTCTAGATTTTGATTTTCTCCTGTCTCTTTTTTGATTTGTGATTCGTTAAGAGCTGTTTCCACACACCCTGGGGATGTTATTCTTGTGTGTATCCTGATATAACATTTCAGAAACAGCACCACTATTAATAAAGGTTCCCTTGCAAATGTATCATCTGAATGCAGGATTCCAACCTGCTTTGTTTTCTAATAATTTACGCCACTTATTCACCCTTCAGTAGTCTCACCCATAACCCAGAGATAACTGGGATGGCCCACATACCTCTCAACTCACAGAATGTCCAGATTTTTGCCTCATATTTTTGGTCTACCTTTCAAAAAATATTGGTTTTCTAGCAAATCATTGAATATTTAAGTCAGAAAATAATGACAGACATTTGAGTTTCAGCCTTCATACACTTCAGAAAATGTATGCTAATGCAAAACCTGTTATTCTATCAACATTGTAAGTTTGTAAGAGCGATATTTAAAATTGTCCCTATTTCTGGGCCTTTGTTGTCAACCCCCCCCCCCCCCCCACACACACACACACACACACACACACATTATGTATGGCTTTGTCCAGATTTCTTGCTCTAAGAGGTTGATAGCTATGATGGCCCAGTTTTCCGGTCTTCTTGCACTTCAAGCTGTTTAAATATTTTATGCACCACAAGTACAGTCGTTATAAACAATTCCTCCGACATACAGTAGTCCACAGATGAACTGAAAACTGCATATATGGTAACTGAACACATTGGAGCAGCAGAGGTTTACAGCTTTAGAAGAGGTCCACCCCCCCCCCCCCCATACATATGCACACATACACACACCGCCAAATTTAATATTACAGTCTTTAATTTACAGATCCAGAAACTGAGAAAACTTGACTGCATCCTAACGTGGTCTATGCAATGATTACTGTTTTGCTGTTGTCTGTTACTATGCACATTGTTTATCTTGCTTATTTTTCCTCCATTTAATTTACGTAACTATGTAGTTTGTTCTCATACCCCTATCCATATTTACACATTCTGCATGACTGTACTTTTTGTTAAAATCTTAATAATGTACGTGACACTTATTAACAAGTGAAAAAAATGATGTCAGCGAGCGTTGAAGGGGGGGAGCTTCATTTAGAACTACAAACAATAGAAGCAGAGAAGGAATAGCAGGGGGTAACCTGAAGCAAAGGAGGGACTTTCAACGTTAGATAAGGGCAAGTGATTGTCAACAACCAGCAAACACACACCTACGTTATACTGTACTATAAATCTAAGTCTTTCAGGAGAAGTATTAGGTGAAATTCTCAGTTTAAATTATTTACGTTCAGAATGCTGGCATACCTCAGCTGTTCCTTATTGTAAGGGATGTCCCTGATTCTGGCTTAGAATTTACCACGCCCTGCTCTTCCTAAAATTAGGAATGTCTTATAAAAGGATGGTGGACTGGAGTCAGTCCGCAAATAATGACTATTACTAAAGACAGGCTTTTTTTTATTTCAGAAATTCCGTGTTAATTCATGTTTTCTTATTCTTTTAGTTTTTTAGGTCTGTACTACTATTTGAAATGGCCCCGATTTAGGAAGTTTGTCCATGACTCTTTTAGCTTTATTCTGATCCTGAAGGTAAGAAGCTGAAATTTATTAATGCAGTAAATAAGTTGACCAGTTCAAGACACAAATCGTCAAAAATCAAAGTGACCCGATTTTAAAGGCAAGCGGTTGAGAACTGTGAATGCAGTAAATAAGCCGAAAATGTCAAGACAAAATAGTGCAAAAATTATATTAAAAACTATCAAAACTATATTCACAGGTTTCAGAACTGCATAAAATGGACGAAACCAGCGAGTAATTGGGAAATACAAAAATATCTGCAGTGCATGCATTTTAATGTGTTAAACTACGTGCTATCACTGCTAGCACTGAATATCTCTCAGCTGTCCCTCGTAGTTTTTGATTGACACAAAAGGGTAAACCGACATTCTAGGAAAACAATTGTTTCAGATAAAGACTGGGATATTAGTCAACAAGGTAGCCTGAAACACAGGGGGAGGTGCACCAGTGTGGGCATTTTTCCTGGAATTCTAGAGCTTGCACTCTCGATGCCAATGTACCAATTTTTCAAAGAAGTGATGTTTTTTTGGTACTGCAGTTAATATTCAACATCATCCTTTTTTAACAATTGTCTATATTAATGTCCTTATTTACGCACCTTACAAAGGCATAACTTGCTAAAGGGATGTTTTCATGCTACAATAATTTTTAACGTTGTGCTTACTCGCTAAAGAATGCAGACAAGGCCAAAATTATTAGGGACAAAAGTCCATAATCAGTGAGTTTTCTTTTTAAACATGGGCATTATTCACTTGCACTTGATAAAATAAAATGTGCGTTTAATACGTTATCTGAATAATTAAATGTATATAACTGTAACGATTAATATTACGTATAAACTATAATACTGTAAGTCACGTCACAATTTTCAAAAGGCAAGATGATGTTTTTTAAGCAAAATACGGGACAGCACTGAAAATCAGAAATAGATGAGGTGCAAACACATAGGCCAGTCCTGGAGACTTAAGATCACAGTTGCGTGTGTTATTTGGACCAGTCTCATTAAACCGTCTGCAAATTACGTAAACTCGTTGTCCACTCAAAACCTATATACTTTTTAATCAGTCGGAAACAGATACAATCAAATTAATTTCATTTCGATGTCATCACTTTATTCTGATATTTTAAACAGGGAGACTTAATGCATTATGCAGCTGTTTGTTATGAACGGCTAGTAAATTATGAATCTTTGTAATTTATAATATTCACTTTTTATAAAATCTGAACGTACCTGTCTTTCACTTAGTTGCAACATCTTGGCAAGCCGTTTCCTTTCAGGTGGTGAGAGATATTTCTGTGTTTCAAATTTCTTTTCTAATTCAATGGTTTGCTCATTTGAAAATCGAACTTGCCCTCCTTTTCTTTTATGTAACGGCCTTTGAATAAATGGGCTCCATACCAGAGGTTTACCTACAACCGTGAAGTGAAAACACAAAATCATATTCGGAATGTGTTTTTTAAGCCAATAAAAGTGGTTACATGAAGCAGTTTATTTAACATAAAATGTTGATAACAGCAATGCAGCTGAAGCATGTAATTTAAGTGGACTACAACTCTTAACAACATTAAGTCTTAACCTCTCCGGCTGTGTTCAAAGGTGGATATCAGCAGAACTGTGATGTAAATGGTGTGGGTATTTCTCATAGCTGACAGTTTTATAAACACACTGGTTAAGAATTGTAACACTTAACTACTATAGTGTAGGCACAGTCTTAATCCTGTGGGAGTTATTTGTACTCAGCAGCCTCGAACCACCGTATACAGATAAATATAGTTAAATAGATGTCGATCCATATTAAACGTGAGCTGTCTCAGTTTCAAACTGGTTTAAATATGGTTTGTGTACTTAGACAACCCTCTAATTAAATACGCACACCATACCCTTAACGACTTATTTTCTAAAGCCAGTACAGTTAATACAACTTCAAAGTTTTGTAAGGAAAATGTATCCTTTTGATTTCTGTGAACAAAGTCACATTAAATGTTATAGCCTCTCAAAGGGTTCTGTCGACATTTCCGTCAATGTGTTTCCTGTTGGTCTGTCTCGCAAAAGGCTTTGGCTTCCTTCTGCTCTTGCATTAACAACTCAAGGAAGCTATCTTTGCATTTTTGAAAACAAATGTTGAGACAGCTCATACAGCTATGAAAAGCATAAAGCAATTTCACGCACAATGTGCAGGGTCATAGTAACAATGCTGATATGTTCTGGGATGAGCAGAGTAATTCATTGTAATTCATGAGATGTTTATAAATCTGTCAAACTGGAACTAAAGCGCAATTAATGATGTCGACAAAGTAGTCTACTGGGCTTATTATATTATAAGAGCCAGCCAGCTACTAGTGGTGCAACAAATTACTAATAAGTAGTTTATTCAAGCAAAATGTGGATATGGGCTTGAGAAAACAGAAATTAAATAATCTGAAAACAAATTGCTTTATAATTACAAACTTAAAAAATGCAATTAACTTTTTATGCAGAAAGGAAAATAAAAACGTGTGCATTCTTTTATTTATCTTGTGTGAATATATATGCACACACCCACACGTATATATGCAGTCACACATATATTATATATATATATATATATATATATATATATATATATATATATATATATATATATATACACACACACACACACACACACACACACACACACACACACACACGCATACATATACTTATAACTGTTCGAGGTTATTCAGTGCCACAACTATTACTTAGAACATCTGACAAAACAACATTTTTTTTTTAATCACAGCTTGCGTCAGACACTGGACTTGGTGCAAAACAGCTTTATACATAGGAAGCAACTGGTTCTCGTAGCTGCCATGAAGTTCCATCCCACACAGAGGAAATGAACAATATCAGAAAAACGGATCCCGGCTATCAGAAGCCGAGTGTTTCCTGAATATGTCTGTATTGAGGATGTCGATAAAATAATCAGCAGTGTACACGACTCCCGGCTTCAAGCAGTCAGGAAAACATCGAGCAGCTTCTGAAACCAGATTTACTCCTATCGAGAGCTCAAGATTTCCTGTATGAACGGAAAGGAGGGCAGCCTTTCTTCACAGCACTTGTTAACCCAAATCCCTTGAGTAATAATCACTCGAATGTGCTGCAAGGGTTGCCTGTCACTGTACTGCAGTTCCTTTCTTTTCAACTTTACGCAGTACACTGGTAAGCTTTCACTAAATCTGCTCATCTGTTTAAAATGCAAACTAGAAATATGAACTTGTGCTCTAGGGACCTGAAAAGTGAAATCCCGCCAGTACTCTACAATCAAATTCATGAAATAAGATATCCTGAAATTGAATTTAAAACAAACATTAAATACGATCTATAGAAAACGTTTTTTTTCTTTCCATTTTCATTCTAAATGTCCCGTTGATGGCCTTATTTAGGGTCCTTCAGAATTGTACTTTATCTTATAAAGCAAGACTTCCAGCACATCTGCACTGCACATCAATGAACCATATATTAACCGAAGAGCAGTACATTTTAATTCTGATTAAGTAGCATGTTGAGAGATTTTCTTAACTGTCTTGTTTTATCGAGCCATTAAAGTAGCGTGTCCTGTTTATAGACATCATCGAAACCAATGTTGCATGAAGTGCCAAGGTGCAAATACAAACCGTCCAAGTTAGCCTCTCTGTAATTTTATTGCACGCATGTAAAACATGCCACCACAGTTCTCAACTTTTTTACTTAAAAGACTAAAAGGTCAAAAAATCAGGACTGATAATATGCATCAAGAAAATTAACAGAATAACTCAATTAGATTAGTGTACAATTTCTGAAGAAATAGAAGACTTAGAAGTTACGCGACATTATATAATGACCACAACACTCCATGTTTTGTCAAAAATTACAGACTTGATCAAGGATAGAGTAAACTTTGTAAGGTAAAATATGAGACGTTTGTGAGAAAGCCGAGAGTATACAACAGGGGAAGACATTAGAACAATTGGTTCCCCTGGTAAAACTTGTTTAATTTTTTCAGAAGTAATAGAATTATGTGCCGCCTTCAAAAATTAGCTATGCAGCGTGAAATAATGCTGAAGCTGGTAAAAGCATCTCCGCTCAGCCAGTGGAATCTGACTTACTATGCATGCAAAAAATTAAGTATTTGCAAACAGTTGTACAAAAAGCCGTGCGTATTTTATCACACTGTGAAATGTATCAAATTTACCTACAAAGGAACAACTGCCTTAAAATGTATGGCTATTGAACTGATTTGTTGTTCCACTAATTGTGTAGTTACTTGTTCTCTCAATTTTGGATGCAGGTTGCCAGGATAATTCAATGTGGAAAGTATCAGACTACAAAATAACTGCCTTTTCCAAAACAGAGCACGCCCTCTCTATGGATATATGATTAAGAAGTCATTTACCCATACCATAGCCGCCCTGTCACCTCTGAAAATAAATATACACTTCTGTAGTGTCTCGCAAAGCAGACTGTATTACTTATTATATTTAAGTTCATAGTTAGACTTACCCAAAGGATCCTGTCTTATTAACGCATGGGCGTAATCTCCCACTGTCCGGTGGAAAGGATACAAAGGGGAAGCAAAAGCGCTGGGTCCATAAGTTGAAGCCAGGGCCGCAGGGTGGGTAAATGCTGGGTGAATAGGCGTAGGCTCATATATGGGAGTTCTATATGCAGAAACAAAGCTTGTGAATGATGAATTGGGGGACGGCAAAGTAGGAGTCGGAATAGCTGGTGTCGATCCAGAGCTGGTGGTCCTTCCAAGAATATCATCAATGTAGAATGGAGTAGGGTGTACAGGCTGAAGCGGGGTGGGAGCATAGAGAGGCACACTCATGCTCACTGCCGAGGACGTGGGGTGTTGATATTGCATAGCTTTCCCAAAGTCTGCTTCTTGTTTCTTTAGGCTTCCTCCTCTTTGCGCTGTGTCACAGATGACTCACAAGTGAAATCTGTCAAGGTATAGTTTAGGGTGGAGGGACTTGATGCTGGAAAATTAGATTCTTACAAGGAATAGTAGCCCGAGTAAGGTAACTTTCTGCCATACATTTATTAACTGTCCGACCTGCCTTTCACCAGGTTAACATTCTACTGGCGTGGGCGGGGTCTCATTAGTTTGATCAGACAGCTTCCTGCAATGATTTCCAGGCGTTGATTTGTTCGACCAGAGATTTGCTGCGGCACGCCATAGCTACGCCTCCATCGACAGAACACGCCTCTAAATAGCAAGCCCTTCCCATCTGTGTTCCATTTGACGCGTCCCCAGCTGCGGAAACTCTGGATAATTACTAGAAGACTGTAAACGAGATGTAACTTAAAGTTTAGTAATAGGGATGGTCCCAGTTCAGATGCCCAACACTTTATTCGCCAATGAGAAGGAGCAGGTCACTCTTGTAAATTTGTAGTGCAAACACTACTGCCCCAATAAATGCTGGCAATGTTGTTACGTACAGTACTTTCACAGGTAATAATAATGAGCAATTATTATCCCGGTGCACAGCGTTTCATAACATAGAGGCGCACTTTGTATTCAACCAGTGCAAGAGACTCTAGCCACAAGGGGTCTGCTTTCACAAAGAAGTAATTTGTGACGCATGTATCAAAGTTTCCTTTCATAACTTACAGCCATATAATTGTTCAATGTTCCTTCTGATTCTCCTGTTGTTACTCCTGTAAATTGTTATATGCTGAAAATAACTGTTCAACAAACTATATTATCATGTATATTGTTTTGGAGCTTTTCTCCCCGGCCCTCCACTGAATATTGGCTCACACCAGCCCAGTGGACTTTCCAGGTTAACAAAAGCAAATAAATAAATAATAAATATGAAGTCATTAATTTTCAGATAACCTGTTTATACTATTCATAGTCACGAGATCCTACCTTTCAACCTTTTAGTACAAGAACTCTGGAAGCCTTAAATAATAGGGGGACAGAGCTCCCAAAATAGGGACATATTTTAAATACTGCTGTAATAAGTTAGAAAGAAGTCTGAAACTCAAATGCCTGTCATTATTTAGTGACTTTAATCTTCAGTGATTTACCGGAAAACTACACATTTTATCAGGAACAAACCAAAAATATGAAGCAAAAATCTAAACATTCTGTGAAAATCTGGACAGTTGAGAAGTGTGCCCGGGGGCATTTCCATTCAATGGGTGTACTACAGCCGCTCGAGCCACAGATGCTTGAGCGAGTGGCCGCGATGACATGTGTCTCGAGCACGTGTTGTAGACCCCCATGTAATTCGTGATTTATTTTTCCTGTATCTGAGTAAACAAATTTCCCAGAAAACTAAACAAACGTTTTATACTAAAAGATCGTATACAAATGTAAATGAGATCTGACTTAAGAAAACAAAAGTAATATGCCCCTCTTCGAAAGTATAGGATCGCATCACAGCTAGACATGCACAACCCTGTAAAAGTTCAAACCTCATAAATTTGATGAATCCAATAGCAGGAATCGAAAACTTAAACAAACAAGAAGTAGACTTTTGGAAAAGCTGTGCAATATCAACACCCACGTCCTTCGCAATGAGCATCAGCGTGCCTGCGCTTTAAACACTTAATAAACTCATCAAATCAGCCTCACCAGACATTGTCTGCATACAAAAAGTATTTACTGCCTCAGCATCAGTGCATCACCATCCTTAATCCAGAAGCGCTAAAGGGGTCACTTGCTCTCCAAACAATTTCCTGCTCCAGACACAAACGCAGGCTGCTGACAAACGGATGCAGAAGTAACACTTCTCTTTATACACATATCCATCCTCCCTGTAGTTTTAGCTCTCATCTGTCACTGATTTTGCAAAATGCCCCTGACTTTGCCTCATATTTTTGTTCTGTGTTGCGTGAAATGTTTGGTTTTCGGGTAAATCAGAGGATTATATTCAATCTGTAATGCCAGACATTAGAGTTTCATACTTCGTAGTGCCCAGAAAATGCATATTGATGCAAAACCTGCTGTTCTATCAATTTTATAAGTGAATCAGAATAACATCTAAATCTGTCCATTATTGGCGGCCTTTGTACACCTCCATTACTTTGGCTTTATACCGAATTCTTAGGGAACACGTTAAAAGGTATGGTTGCCTTTCGTTCATGTTTGATAGACAAAACAATTTCTACCAACCATCACTGCTTGACAGATCCACTGCCTGCCTAGGTAAGGCAGGCAATGGATCTGTCAAGCAGTGATGATTGGTAGAAATTATTTTGTGAGCCTTTCCCACCCCCAGCCCCAATGCATAAAAGCAGATGTTGTTTTCAGAATGCATAATATGGTAAAGTACCATGGTAAAGTACCATCCCAATAGCGTATCATATCTGCGTCTGACAGTTCAATATATGTGCAATACAAAATGCATTATTTACAGCAATGGAGTCTCAAGTGTATAATACCTATTATACATATAACGATGAACTTTTGCCCTGAAAAACTGTATAGCGTGATGTGCGTACTGAGTTACATTATTATATTAACTGAAAATATTTACAAAAAGCTTAATGAAGGGTCATCATTGACAAGTAAACGAACAGAGAACTGCAACAGGAATAAGATATGTAATAGAGCTGGTTAAGAAAAAAGAGAAAACTAAAGAAAGTATAAAATTAAAACCCTTTTCTAGTGAAAGGCAGGAAAAATAGTTTATATGATGTCAGTGATATTTATATTCATTTACAATATTCATAAAATGTATATGGCATAATTGTCAAAACAGAAGAAGTGTATGGAGATATTATTTGAAGGTATTGTTTGTAGAAAGGTAAACAATTCTATATGATACATATGCAAAAATACAGCCAGATACACAAAAACATTTATATATATATATATATATATATATATATATATATATATATATATATACATCATTTTTTTTAATTTATATTTATGTTCATACATAGTTTTCTAAATTGACAGATATTTGTGTGAATCCCTTCTCTCATGGCACAACATGGATATTTATTTCTCAGGGAATATTGTTCTAGCTTATTTACCTCCCATATCTAGCTTCCTTGACCCCCTTTCAGTTTTGAGCCTTTGTTTCTGTCACAGGCTGATACTCTCCTTATCAGCTTTACATTATCTATCCCTATCACCCTTCCTTCTTTTCCTATGGTCAGCTGCCCTCATTGATTATTTTTGGATGACATATTACCTGCATTCCAAAATCTAACAGTGTAAATTTCTTTAATGATTACTACAATTTGTTTCTGTCTTTTTTGTAACAACATTGCGATGCACTCTATGTAAGGTATTCGGCTTTACTGCATCCTTAAGCTAACACATTTAAACCTTATCATGTAACTTTTGCTGTAATTTTACTTTTCAGAACTTTGTGAGCCTGCCTCTATGACATTGTCTTTTATTACTTCAGAAAAACTGTATATAACATCTTTATCCATATTTATTTTCCATTTTTGACTCGTGTTAGTGAAGAATTTTTATACAAAACAATGCTAACTATTGTATAAAATGGTCTTGACTGTTATTATACTGTATTTGTTTATTCTTTTGTTAATTAATGTTGTTATAGGCATGCTATTTAGAGCAATATTTTATGTTCCATTTTATTTAATGGAGTTTTTCTCACTGGTTCCATTCAGTAAAAATGTTAATAAATATATTACACATACATGTAAAGGTTAAATATAAATATAGGTGTATATCCCATTCAGATGATCGAGTTTTCAGAAACTCAAAATTGATATGGTCAGGACCATATTACAGAGTTTCCGAAAACTCGAATATCCCCCCCCCCAAAAAAAAAGAAAGAAAAAAAAAACAGAAAAATTGCCTTCCCAAAACCCTGCAAATTAAATATAGCAGCTCTGAGATTGCACTACAGTGAGGAAAAAGGTAAATTTCCCATTCCACACTGTACCCTGATCTCCATTCAAAACCTTACAGTTATTAGAAACTCGATCAATTGGTGCCAAGCATATGAATTTCGAGTTTCTGAAAACTCAATCAACTGATAGGGATATATACCACTAATAAGTGAACACACCCATAACTGACTGCAAGAACATCAACTGCCTATGGTCAAAAACATGTAAGTCAACAGGTTAGTATGCATGTGTCAAGAACCAGCCTCAACACATTCAGTCTTTTACTTTTTAAAAATTAAATAAAACATCACTTTTTGCAGGGGATAAAGCTCCCACCCCATACTCTGCCAATTATAAATACTAACTTTGAGGTCGCACAAACATGGAGTAAGGGCAAATTTCCCATCTTCTGGATTTGTGTCTAGTCATCCATATGGAGTCAACTGTCTATATATATATATATATATATATATATATATATATATATAGAGAGAGAGAGAGAGAGAGAGAGATCCACTTTACAAGCTCAAAGTTTCAGAACTTCAAACTGCAAATGGTCCTGACCATAAGATCAATGTTTTGAAACTTTGAAATTGTAATAAAAAAATAAAAACAAAAAACGTTGTTTTTTTTAGTTTTTTGCAGTGAGGCAAGCCCCCCCTGCACCCCCACATCTCTTGCTAAATCAATATACCAACTCTGAGATCGCACTACAATGAGGAAAATGGTAAATTTCCCTGTTCCGTGCTGTATGGCGATCTTCATTCAAAACGTTCAAAGTTTCAAAACTTGGATCTTATGGGCTTGACTATTTGCAGTTCAAAGTTTTGAAGCTTCAAGCTTGTGAAGGGAATATATGTGTGTGTGTGTGTGTGTGTGTGTGTGTGTGTGTGTGTGTGTGTGTGTGTGTGTGTGTGTGTGTGTGTGTGTGTGTGTGTGTTTTCTATAGTTGCTGCGTCATTGTTCAGGGTGCCATTCTGGCACTGTGAAATTAATTAACAAAACTCCTCCTTTTAGAATTGTGGATACTTTGAATGGCTTCAAAGGTAGATTTGCACTGGTGCAGGGGATGTTATGTGGCACTCATTTCACTATAGGTTCTTTATATGTTCTCCTGGATTTGTCTGTAAGGGTAATAGGGACCACTCTTACTCAAATCAATGTGTTTGCTGGCATATTTGGTATCAGTATTGAGATAAAAGGGAATATAGTTTGGAGAACAAGAGCAATCGAAGGGTTGTAAGGCCTACCATCCCAGCATCCCTGTTTGCTCAGAGAAACCTAAAGACACTAAGTTGAAAGGCTATAAGGAGTCAAGTGGGACACCATGCTGCATACCTCTCAACCTCTAAGTGCAAAAAATCTGGGCAAAGCCAAAAATAACAGGGGACATAAGGCCCTAAAACAGAAACTTAGGAAGCCACTAGAATAACAGATTTTGTATTAACATGCATTTTCTGAAATATATGAAACCTGAACTCAAATATATGTTGTTATTTAGTGTCTTCAATCCTCAATATCGCCCCCCCCAAAAAAAAAAACAAATATCATGAGAACCAGACCTAAAATATGAGGCAAAGATATGAATGTTCTGATCATGGGATCATTTATTTAACAGACATCTGGGATTTTAAACAAAATTCCACTTACTTTTCTTTTGAGATGGTATCTAAGAGTCCCCCTTAACAACCTTCTGGTACCTAATACACTATTTAGATGTGGGTTGTAAACATCACAAAGTGGAATTACTCCAGAAGAGATTAAATAGTGGCAATTTTTTTAATCGTGTAAATATATTAGGTCAGCAGAATTAAATACTAACACCCATTGTTCAGTAGCTAAAGACACAGGTGGGAAAAGAAAGTATAACATAAAATAAGAATCAGTCAGGGACACCAATGAAGAAATTTTATAGACAATTTAGAGGGCCGGAGGGTGATCCTTCAGTTAAGTTGTGTACAAAATGGGATGAGCTAACAGGAATGGATACTTTGTGATTATACTGGGCAGGGATTTGGCATCATTCTAACCATAAATGCTACCCCAATAAGATTTGGTTTGTATAAATGTTTTTGTATGTGGCAATATCCCCCACCACCTTTTATTGGAGTAGGTTTATGATCTCAAATACCAAATGCTAGTTATATGGTGCCAATGATGTGCGTTTGCATATTATTTGATATTGTGAGATAGTTTCTAATTTGTTGAAAAAAGCTACTGAAGCCCTGAATTTTTCAATGTCTACTCCTCTTCTAGACCCTAATGATGCATTGTTTTATTTATTTGCAATTAAACCACAAGAGGTGTGGCTGGTTATTACAGACTGGGTGTAGCTAAGCACAGCTACAGCCTCAATTCTTATGACAATTTTCAAGTTTTGGAAAAAGAACGACACAGACTGGCTTCAAGAATTACTCATTTTCTTTAGAAGAGCATGTCATGGGTTGCATAAGAATCTTAATCACATTCACTGCAGAAAAATGTCCACCACATTAATTTTTTGTTTCCCAAGCACATTTTGGAAACATCTCTTACTAGTGTTAGGCTTTGATTTAAACACATTGCTTGTTCTTTGTATTTCACTATTTATTTGTGTCATTTTATGTAATTCTTTGTGATTTGTTTAGGATTCCAAAGTCTGGAGGGTATGATGGTGGTTTGTGTTTTTACAAGCTTGCTTAATAAAGGTTGTTTTTACAAAAAAAAATGAACATTCTACAGAAATCTGGACAGTTAAAAAGTATGTCAGGCTGGGATGCACATACTGTTGTAAAGTCCATTTGCTCCTGTGGAAGCATGATGACTTTGTTTTGGGGTTTCAGACCCTGATGATTATAAATTCAGATTATGCTCCCCTGGTAGTTAAAGTAGTATGCAAGGAAGTAAAGCTGCCCAAGAATTAAAAGTGTTACAGCCTTTCTTTTGAGAAGTAAAGAGTTTGTTGATTAGGTGAAGGAAGCTGTGTCCTAGAAAATCAGACTGAGGGGGTGCATCCTTTGATTTCATTGGATACAGTAAATCTGATTATGTTGGGAGAACTGATAGTCCAGACAATTAAGTACCAGCTACCACTGATTGGGTAGAAGTCTGTTTTAATCGACTAGCTTGAGTGTCTCCAGGAGGCAGAGTAGAGGGACCAGCAAGGCTCATCTGAGGTTAGCAGAAAAGTAAAACAACACTTGCAATAGTGAGAGGATGCTAATGTACAAATGATTCCTTGGAGAGTTTTTTTCCACATATTCTTCTGATGGACCCTGTGGTCTGCCATCTATTTTCCTTTGACTTACCTTTAACTGCACATCCTGATGCACAATTTGCTATAATATTAAGGCACATGTGTACATGCTGCCATGTGCACACCCCTACTATGGACAACCTACCTGCTTCCTCGCTTCCTACTGCATGAACTACAGCTCCAGACTCAACAGACGTCTATAGCTAACAAAAAAAAAAAACAATTTCAGAGAAGGAAAGCCACCACAGCTACTTGGTAGCAACAACCCTCTGGTACACAATACACTATTCAGATGTGGGTTACAAAGGGGAAATATTCTCTTTGCATCAACAATGACAGAATCAAACTGTATATTTTTCAGGGGAAGACTGAGTAATGAAGCTTTTGATAGTGGCATTTACTTGGGAGATGGTTTGGCCTTAGATCCTCTGCTTTTCTAATCCATTGAAACAGCTCCTGGTGAACAACCTATTGAAAGTGTTGATGGCATTCTGGTATTTTATAAGGGCCTATATGATGGTCAACACTAAGTGGCAACTGCACAAGTTAGAGATTTTCTAAGGGAGTTGCATTTCTCTACTCTGCAGACAGAGGATCTGAGTGCTTGAAAACTTAGTTTAGAAGTGAAGTAGTAAGGCTGGTTCTTAAGGAAGTCAAGAGGAGAAGCAAAAGACCAAGACTGACTTAGATTTTATTTAGTGGCTCTGGGGAGTGGTAGACAATTTGCTTCTTTGTTTGTTTGTAGATACCTGTAACTGGGAGCTCATGATGGGTACAGTCCCTTCTATGTGGTTGGATGATATACAAAAAGGGAATGTGCCAAGTGCTCTCACCTTCTACCACTCTATTTCTGTCTTAAGTGGTGATTACAAACTGTTTGTGTGTATTTTGACAATCAGAAATGAAATAATATAAAGTGTGACATTTTTATACTTTTTTTCTTTCATATATTGCAATATGTTGGCATTATTCTATCTTAATACCCATCAAAATATGCTGTAAGTTTTTTAATTGACTAGATTACTGAAAGGGATCGGGGATTGTAATGAAATAAAGTTGTATGAGGTTAAAATAGTATATGGATTGTTTTCTGTTATTCAGTAGTGCTCTTGTATTTAAAACAAAATGTGACCCAGCTTATACAAGATGCTTCACAACAAATTGTTTGTATAAAAGGTGGATTGTGTAGGAATACATCTGTAAGTTATTCTCAGATAAAATGTTAATAAACACATTTCCAAAATAGTTATGAGGCTCACAGAAATTACTATAACATATGCACACTTCTGTGCTTTATTTGCATGCTTATCCCCTTGATAATGTTGATAATGCAAAAAAATTTGGGGAGAATTCAATAAACCTTACACAGTAGCAATGAAATTCAGATTCAATATGCACAGCGTAGAGGTGCGCACTCCCACACAAACAAGGTAAACACCATACCATGTTAATTACAGCATAAGCAGCTGAATTGCATGTTAATCAACCAATCCAACATGGTGTAGCTACTCAGCAAGCTATAAAGCATCCATGTAGGCTCCATGCTGGTTTTTCCTGCGAATTCCAAAACATTTGGAATATAGCCATGGAAAGGAGTCTACACGGATAGAATGTTAGGAGTTACTGCTGTTTTAATTCATTTGTATTGCTACAGGCTGAAGCCAATGCTGCTGCTGCTGCTGCCAATAGGCCTAGGCCAAGAAGGAGAAGACTTTTCAGGCCCCATTTAACTTTTCACAGTCTACATGATGTGGAAAATGTAGAGTGCTACAGGATGGACAGGGACACACTACAGGAACTCTTCAACCTCTGCAGTCCTCAACTCAGAGCCAGAACCAGCTGAGGGAAACCCATCCCAGTGGAGATAAACTATGTGTATCCTGTAGAGTTTTAGCTACAGGTACCTTTCAGAGACCAACAGGGGACATGCTGGTGGTGTCACAGGCATCGGCATCCAGGATCCTCCACCAGTTCCTGAATGCTATGCTGCAATATGCCAGTGACCACATATATTTTCCCTGTAGTTCTGAGGAGAGGGACAGAAATATGCAGGAGTTCTACCCTGTAGTACACTACCCTGAAGTACTGTGTGCCATAGACTGTACACATATAGAAATTAAAGCACCATCCGGGGAACAGAGTAGGCTCTATATAAACAGAAAGGGCGCCCACTCTGTCAACTGTCAAGTCATGTGTAATGCCAAGGGAATCATCTTGAACATATGTGCTAGCAACCCTGGCAGTTACCAAGTCTCACATTAGGGCACACCTCCCAACTGTACCAGATGTTTGCTAGGGGGGATAGCCCACAGGGTCATTTACTGGGGGATTCAGGCTATGCACTGCAACCATGGCTGATGACAACCATCAGAAATGCACACACAACCATGGAAGAATGCCATAATGAGGCACATGCTCAAACCAGAAATATTGTAGAGCGTGTGTTTGGGCTGCTGAAGTCACAGTTCTGGTGCCTATATACATCTGGGGCAGCCCTGCAATATAATCCAAGGACATGTACAGAAATATTCACAGCATGTGCCATGCTACACAACATAATCCTGAGGAAACAGCTTCAGCAGGATCAGCAATGGGAAGGAGCACATATCCCACCACCAATGCCAAGGTCACCACAGGCAGATGAGGAGTCAGAGGAGGAACCACCAGCTGCTGTGGGTATAGGCAAATGTAGGTGTGCTCAGCATGGCCCTTCATTGGCTAAGAGACAACGTATACCACACTCACTCACCACCTAGGGGCCTAAAAACATTCCTCCTACTCACATACATATAGTAACATTAATGCCAGGCAACTCACACAACCATTTCTTCCCAATGTATTGGCTGTGTACTGCTTGCATCAGACAGAATCATCCCTGAGCTAAAACTGTGGCAACTGCTGCATTTACCAGGTAAGTCCTGAATGTGGAGTGTATTGTTTAATAATATGAATGTGTGGCATATCCCTGTATTTCATTACTTGGTACAGTAACATACCTCTCAACTGTACAGATTTTCACAGAATATCCAGATTTTTGTCTCATATTTTTGGCCTGTTTCTCATAAAAATGTGTTTTTCTGGCAAATCATTGAGAACTGAAGTCAGAAAATAATGGCAGACATTTGAGTTATAGACTTCATACCCTTCTGAAAATTCATACTAATGCGAAACATGTTATTCTATCAACTTTCTAAGTTTGTAAAAGCAATATTTAAAAAGTGTCCCTAGTTTTGCACCCCCCCCCTATTATTTATGGCTTTCTCCAGATTGCCTGCTCTAGAGGTTGAGAGGTATGTACAGTAAGCAAGTAAAAGGTAAGAGATTTGTACAGAAATTACCTTAACAAGTCATTCTAAGGGGATCCAGTATCTGTCTGTCTGGGACAACATGATCGACAAACTACGAAGCTTTGCCAGAGATGGCCTGCACCTGTCACCTCTGGGATTCCGGATACTAGCTAAGGGTCTTGCCGCCCCTATAGTGCCTTTTTTTAGGCAAGGTTCAAATGACAAATTCACCACCATAACAGGAACAGGCAAGCAAAAACTGAGGGTAATACTACTCAATGCTAGAAGTCTAAATCTCAAAATGCACTCACTCGAGGCACTCCTTAAAATGAAGAACATCGATATCTGTGCAGTGACTGAGACCTGGTTCAAGGCTGTAGACAGCACCCCTGCATTACCAGGCTATAACTCATATCACACTTTTCGGCCGTCTAACCTGGATCAGAACACCAAAGGCGGAGGTGTGTCCATATTCATTAAGGATATCCACACCCCCAGGCTAGTTGCGCAGCATAATGCATCCGAGGTTATGCAAGTGCAACTAATTCTAGGCAAAACTGCAATCCAAATTTTAGCTTGTTACAGATCTCCCACCATGTCCCAGGATTCCCACTCCTCTTTTCTTGATATACTGGAAAATATTAGGGTTCAACCAACACCCTAATAATGGTCGATTTCAACCACCCTACCATTAACTGAGAAAACTACTCATGTACCAACTCCTTCACTCAAGGCTTTCTGGAATTCATAAATTCCAATGCCCTGGATCAACTTATCCACACCCCCACCAGTGGCAACAATATCCTAGACCTAGCCATTACCAGCATGAGTGACCGGTGTTCCACACCTAAAGTTAACTCCTCGTTGGTCAGATCAGACCATAAGCTAATCACCCTAGATATCTGCATCCCGCCCCCACCCACCATTAAGGAAACCATGATAAAAAATTTCTCCAAAGCCAACTTCATGCTTCTTAAGACAGAAGTGGCGAACTTCATGACACCCGTGCAGATGGACAATACAGTTACGACTGCTGAATCCTACACAAATGCACTCTTTAAGCACTTGCACAAGTGCATGGTTCGTGCTAGCCCAAACAGAACCAAGATGTCATCCTCCAAAAAAAGAAGTCAATCTGGTGGTCCCCTGCCATAAACAAACTATACAACAGAAGGAAGAAACTGTTGCAAAAGAGAGTAAAATCCCAGGAGTGGAGGAGCTCCCTGGTCAGCCTCAGTAAGAAGATGAGATCCCTTATAAGATCCTCCAAAGCTAGCTATGAAAACAAAATTGCCACTGATTCTAAGGGCAACCACAAAACATTCTATAGCTATGTCAAGAATCTCAGTGGCAGCACCCAGATCTGCTCGGAGTTAAGGCACAACGGCACGAAAATTACAGAACCAACTGATATTGCCAACATCCTGGCAGATATGTTCAGTGTTAACTTTACCCCCCACTCAACCCCTAAAGGGCCCATATCTAAACAGGAAGAATGCAGAGTCCCTGTAATCACATATATGCAGGTAAAAGCTGCACTCTCTAAAACCAAAAACACAGCATCCATGGGATTGGACAACATCCCAGGCTGCGTTTTACATGAACTTCAGAACAAACTGGCTCCCCACCTAAGCACCATGTTCAGTCATAGTCTCACATCAGGCTTTGTGCCCACTGAGTGGTGCACAGCAACAGGCAACAGTTATCCCACTCCACAAAGGGTGAGCCACCACTGAACCTGGGAACTATTGTCCTATTAGCCTGATGAGCCTGGTCTGTAAGGGCATGGAATGTATCACCATGGAGCTCATAAACAAAGACATTGGTAGCCTCCAAACTCTGGACCCCACCCAGTTTAGGTTTGTGAAAGGCAGATCATGCCTTCTGAACCTGATTGACTTCTTTGAGGCAGTCACCAAACCCTAGACGAGGGTAAGGTGGTTCACACAGCCTATCTTGATCTCACCAAGGCTTTCGACACCATCCCCCATTTTGGAATTATAGCTAAACTCACTAAACTAGGTAGAAATCCCTATGTCACAAGATAGGTTGCCAACTGGCTTACTGACAGAGCCCACACTGTAAAAGTTGCAAATTCCAAATCTGAATTCAAGCCAGTGACAAGTGGAGTACCACAGAGTTCAGTCCTGGGATCTCTCCTGTTTGGTATCTACTTCTCTGAAGTACAGGCTAATACAGAAGACCTCTGGCTAGCGAAGTTCACAGATGACTGCAAACTAGGAGCCATAGTCGAGTCCCCAAATGATGTGGACATCCTACAGAAGGGCCTCGCTGAGACAGATGCTGGTGTCAGAGCCATGGCCTCAAGCTCAATGCCAAAAATTGCAATGTCATTCCCTTTGGTAAAAACTCTGTACCCATGAACTACCACATAAACGGCAGTCTACTTAATGCCAAATGTGTGATAAGAGACCTTGGGAACCAGGTAGAGAGTAGTCTCTCCTTTGATAATCACATCCCCACAGTAGTGAGGAAATCCTTCTATGTGGCACACCTCATCACAAAAGGGATGTCATCTAGGAAAAAAGAGGTAATTGTTCCCCTCTACTCGGCACTCATTAGACCCACAGAGTACAATGCCCCTTTTGGAATGTACCTCACAAGACATCTGCAGCAGCTGGAAAGGCCACAGAAGTACCTCACAAAGAGGATTACTGGCAACAAACAGATGCCCTACACTGACCATCTCAAAACACTCCAGCTTTACTTTGTAGCATATCACCTACTCCGAGGAGATCTTTGCCTAACATATAAAGCTATGTTAAACCCAGAGCTGTTGGACATGCTACACCTAAATAAATCCCAATCCCTCCAAGCTACTTGCTCTAGGGACCTAAACATTGTCAACACAATAAACAGGACATGCTGGAGGAATAGATTCCTGTCCCAGAGACTTCCTATACTTTGGAACAAGCTACCTATGTCAAGCAAAGTTCCTCATTAGCACTCTTCAAGAAAAATCTTGATGAATGGATGGGAAATAGGAAATAAACCCCAGGGATCACTTCTGTGGCTCTGCTCGACAGGGGCACAGGAAATTAACTTTCTTGGGTGGCGTAAGTCAGAGAACCTTGTTGGCTAGGCTTACTTAGGCCCTTGGGCCGATAGCCTAGTACCTACCTATGAATCTATGTGACAGCAGAGACTTATTTGACTTATATGTGTCCATTACTAAGTAGTAGGCCTCAGGCATCAAAGATTCACACAGTCATACCTCTCAAAAGTACTGATAATCACTGCATGCCCTCAATTTAGCACCATACCTTTACACTGGAAAATCATTAGAGATAGATGTTAGAAAGCAATGATACACATTGCAGTTTCTGAATTCACAACTCTCACAAGATCATTCACTATAAAGTTGGGAAATTTTGATGCTATCAACTGTCTAACTTTCCAAGGCCAATATAAGTCAAAGGTACAATTACCACTTCAACACCACAAATGCAGGTACATTAAGCACTAAGTTAGCTATGCACCCTGAGCATCAGACACAAAGCTTATGTATCTCTGAATCCAAAAGATAGAAAACAGGGATATGGCACAGTTATCATTACTTGCACAGGGTATTGTGTGGGGGAAGGAAGCCTAGGCTGACACTAAAGATCAATGAATGTGTGTGAGTAAGAAAGAGAAGCAGGCAGACATTTGGATAAACCAACAAATGGCCAGTGAGACAAAATGAGTAACTGTTGTGTGTGTGTCTGTACGGGTCCTCCAGGTGAAACTGGTGTGTGAGTGTCTGCATGAACACAGCCATACTCTCTGTTGGCTCTACATCTTGATATGTTGGACAGGTGTAAGCCATGCATGGTAGATGTGTCAGTTCATTGCTGTCGTCCCCAACCATGAGAACTGGCTCTGCCAAGAGTTGTACTGGCACGTCCACACCCACAGTCAGATGGGCTACTGCTACCTGAACATGACTGATGTCTGCTGGACAAGCTCCTTTCACAGGGACACTCAGGACCATGACCCCATGGCCTGCCATGGTTCGGTGTGGACAGTGCACTCACTAAAGGAGTAGTGGAAGTACAAGAAAAAACAAGCCAAATGGCTCAAAAACTTGTAAACAATACTAAAAAAAATTTAAAAAGCGAGCCACCAAGGCAATATTTGTGTGAAACACAAGTTTATTTAACATTAAATTCTGTTAAAGTAAAACCAACTAAGCACTTTCGCCAAAAAATAGGAATTTTCTTCATCAGAGTCATTCAGTTGTGATGTAACTTCCTTTATATACTCTAATTACTTAAGCAGTTATTCACAATTTTGCTTGCATCAATGAAATTACCCTGACTAAACTTAAAGGCATACTTCCCCTGAATATGTAATATACAAAACAACATGCTGTGAACCACAATAATCAATGCATTCAAGATAAAAATGTTAGTGTTGGTACTAATTATAAACATAAAAGTATAAAACATTGCTAAAATAGACTTAAAAATACAGAACATAATTGGTCTGTTAGTTGCAGTCAGATAAGTGTTTTCACAGTACACTTGAAATTAAACATCTGCTGCCCTTTGCTTCAAAAAGGGAGCTATTATAGCAATAATCCACGTCTGGGTGTGGGTAATGCGGGATTTACCCACGGTTGGCGTGGTTTGGTCCCGAGGGTGAAGCCCGAGGGACCAAACAAAGACAACCGTGGGTAAATCCCGCATTACCCACACCCAGAAGTGGGTTATTGCTATTATACTATGACATTATTTAAGAAAATAAATAATTACTTTTCTTAAATAATGGCATTGTATAATGCCTCTTTGCTGCTCTTCCGCAGCTGTCTGGTATCTGCGGCAGTTCTGATGTACCGCGCATGCCTACGCAGTACATCAGAGCTGTGGCCAAAAGCAATGGAGAAAGCAAGATCTCCATTGCTTTTTACTGTTTCGCTATGTTAAATGGGTTTAACATAGCGAGACAGCTTTAAAATAAGCAATGGAGATGTCCGTTGCTTATTTTAAAGCTGTCTCGCTATGTTAAACCCATTTAACATAGTGAGACAGGTTTAAAAAAAAAGCAACGGAGAAAGCAAGATCTCTGTTGCTTTTTACACACTGTGTCGCTATGTTAAAGGAGTTTAACATAGCGAGACAGCTTTAAAAAAAGCAACGGAGATCTTTAACATAGCGAGACAGTGTTTTAAAAGAGACTTATACTAATGGAAAAAGTCCGGGCGACAGGACCTTTTTCCATTAGTATAAGTCGATTTACAATGTGGACGCTGGCCAATCAGCATGCAAGTTTTGGAATATTAATGGGGGGGTCATGGTATAATGAACAATAGTCATTTAAACCTGGCTTGCAACAAACATTTTGTCTTAGTTGCCATTTAGTTTCTTTGGCTTCTAATTCTAATCCATCATCCCCACCCCTGGAGTCACTTTGTACTCTGTCAATGACAAAGAATAAAAGTATCTTATAGTTGGGACATTCTAAAGTGTGAACATATAAAGCATTATTCATTTTTTTTATTTTTAATGTCTCTAAGGTGCTTAGTAATGCAATCCTGTAGCCTTTTTTGATCTTACCTATGTAGAAACCAGGGCATGATAAGCATGTAGCTAAATAAACCACCATAGTGGTACTGCAGTTGCACCTACACAGGCATCCTATAGTATGTTCAAAACTTCATATAAAGACATTTATACAATCATTTATATTTTACAGGTCTTGCAAGCATCACATTTGTACATCAAGGACCTGTGATTGCCTTGTTTTCTGTTGGCACTTTCAAGAATATTCTTTATATTACACCCTCTACTGTACACAATTATGCCCCAACTTTTCCATCATTTCATTGTCAAAATGAGTTTCCCATATATTATTAACACTTGATGCCAAGTTTGATGTTTCTGTATTGTATTGTAATACCAGAACATTGGTGATTGGCTTGGCCATGTTGGATCTATTAGTGTTTAGACCTGCTTTTAAAATAGGTTTAAATGTAGTATTTCTTTTAAGCATAACTTCTCTCTTCCCTTTCAGAAAAAGACTTAATGGGTAGCCTCTGTTTTGGAACATTCCAATTAATATATAGATCTCTTTTTGAATATTTTGTCGCTACTAATGAAAAAATATGTTTAGATGAAATTTATAAGGGCTATGATTCTGCAAATAAGGGGAAATGCTTTTTTTAATATGACTTAGAGAGAAAGAAACACTTGAACACTTAAAACGTGACAAAAGTATTGTTATATGCCTTTCCAATAAGGGGAGCCCCATTGTGATTCTAGATTCTTCACGGTATGCTGACAAAATGAATGTTATATTGTCTGACAACTCTTTTTATAGTAAAATTACTGTTTGATGTTAACAACAAGGTAATTCATATTAAAGACAAGTTGAGTTGTAATGATGTCATCTGGGCTGATAGATAGAAATTTGTTTGATTATTTTTTTGTGCAACATCCCTTGATTCCTTTTATACAGGGCCTGCCCAAGTTACACAAGGATCCTGTAAATCCACTGCTTAGACCTATAGTCTCTGGTAAAAATGGAGTACAGAGTCTATGTCCATCTTTCAAGAAAAGCATTTTAGACCACTTATCAATACCAAATCACATAACCTGACTAACACTCGACAATTTCTGATTGATCTTTATGAGTTTACACAGGCTACATTTGATGTAGAGGGATGGTACTTGGTAACCTTGGATGTAAGTTCCCTCTTCACAGTTATACCAAATATGTTAGGTACTGAATGGGTGGTACAGTATGTGCTGGAATAACATATATTTAGTGATAGTAAGGTTGAATTGCTTCGTTATTTACTTGAGTTGGTTTTATATAACAACGTATTTGTTTTTGATGGTAATTATTTTTTGCAAAGAGATGGAGTAGCAATGGGCACATCGTGTGCTAACAGCTACGCCAGTCTCATTATGCTCATCTGGGAACTTAAGCACATATTGGTTGATGCATACGTAGAACACATTTTATTTTACAGACGTTTTGCGGATGATTTATTTTTGATTTGGAAGGGCACTCGAGATGAGTTGGCTAAGTTTATAGAAGAGATTAATGCTAGTACTACATTTCTGAGATTTACAGCTGAGTTTTCCAAGGTAGAAATTAGTTAGATGTACTTATCAGAGTTTCAAACAGTGGACAGATGGATACTTCACTATACACGAAACCTTGTTATAGAAACAACTTTTTACACCGAACAAGCATGCACCCTAAATATGTATTCAATAACATAGTGCAAAGGCAAGGACTTAGAGTCTCAAGGATGAATGTCAGTGATGGCAGTTGTATGTCTGAAATGAAAGATCTGGAGAACAAGTTTGTGGAGAGGGGCTATAAGAGGTGTAATGTGCAACAAGTATTGAATAAAGTCTCTGATGTTAGAGAAGGTAGAGGCAGGACCTTCTTTTCTTCAAATCCACCTTCTATTCACCCCAAGAGACTGAGTGATGGTGAATGCAGGGTACTGGTGACTTATTCATACACTACAGGGTATGTCTTGGATATTATAAGGAAGCAATGGCCCCTTGTAACAATGAATAATGATCTTAAAAAGATAGTGGGTGAACAACCTAACTTTATCCTTAAGAAGAAACAATCTTTAAAACAGATGCTTTGTTATCCAAAATAGTTTATTGATGGTAAAACTACTAGGAATAAAATGGGTTCCACTTATAAAGGAACTAGACCATGTCATACTTGTAAGTGCTGCAGTTATATTGACACTTTTGGTATGTTTATACATCCAGATCAGGGTAAACAGTATATGTTTGATGTTCAAGCTACTTGTACTTCTTCTCATGTGATTTAGCATACTACACTGTCTGCATGGAGTTCTATGTAAACAAGACTGATAGTTGAAGAAACATATAGTAGAACACGTAAGATATCTAAATAATGGTGCTGAGTGCAGTGCTCTTTCTAAACATGGGAAGCTCACCTCACACACACATTGTTTTAAGTTTCAAGTTATAGCACAGGTAGCAGCTACTAAGAGGCTGGGTGATGTTAGGAATTTTACTGAAAGCTTAGAGAGCAAGTGGATAGCTAGGTTATGGCTCAGTACTAAATGATAAAGTCCCTTTTAAACCTTTGTTATAGACACACTCACTTTTTAGGCGAGCTTTACATACACTCATGTGCATTAGTTGATTTTAAGTTTATTTCTTATTTTTTAATTTTTATTAAATTTATTGTTTGTATCCTTTTAAAAGATAATTGTTTAATTGATTGGTTAGTTGAATTTCTGTATAAATTGCTGTGTGTGTGTGACTGCATTTTTATACTGACATCTGAAGAAGCAGCAAGAGCTGTGAAAGTGCTTGTGTTGTTTTAAAATAAAAGATTGTTCATTTTATGCTGAGAGCCTGGTGTCATCTCATCATTCTACTTTTTTGGACTGCTTTATTCTGGTTTATCTGTTTGGTGAGACATTTACACAGCACAGGTTGGTCATTTCTTTCCTGTTAGTTACATATTAGAATATGTTTCCTTTCTGTGGATACTACCAGCCAAGGTGCACCCAGCAATGTCCTTAGTCAACTCAATATCTAAGAATTCTATCTTATCACAATGACATTTATATGTGAACTTAAGGAAAGTGGTTGTGCCATTGATTATTTTATGAAGTCGTTCATCACATGCTCCTCTCCTCACCATAAAATACATTGGCAATAAATGCAGAGGAAAAAACATATCTTCTCTCCCATTCTAGGAGAACCAGATTCATAAAGCTAGGGGGCACATTTGGTCCCCATAGCCACTCCTGCTTCCTGATGATAGAATTCACCTTCAAAAATCATAAAGTTGTTAGTCAAGACCACTTCCATAAGTCCAACTAATTAATTGACCTTGGATTGATCTATTGATTTGCTACCCATCAAACTTTCCCTGAAGAACTCTAACCCTTCATTGTGGGGGATTACTGAGAACAAGTTAACCATGTCCACAGTTAGTAAACAAAAATCCAAGCTCTCTATATTTATTTGTCTTAATAATTCCAAACAGTGTCATGAGTCTTTGGGTATATGCTGTGCCTCACTTACCACTAAACTTGCCCATTTGTCTATATATGCTGCTATTGGTTCAGTTTTAGAACCTCAGGATTCTACTATTAGTCTAAAGAGAGGGTTATACACATTTTATGAATCTTTGGTATTCCAAAGATTACTGGTGCTCTTGGTTTCTCAACTGTTAAATATTTATGTCCACAATTTCGACTTCATTTTGAAATAGAGCATCAAATAAAAAAAACATCAATCCTGGCATAAGATGTATTAACAGCATTTCTTGAAGTCCTACTTTAAATTGTGGTATCATTCAATATTTCAGACATTTTGGAGCTGTAATCTACGTGAGACATAATGAATACCCCCCCCTTCTGGTTTTATTACACAGTATATCTTGTTTCCTGCCAATTCATTCAAAACAGTGACTTTATCTCTCATAGGTTCATAGGTTCATAGATTCATAGGTAGGTACTAGACTATTGGCCCTAGGGTCTATACAAGCCTAGCCAAAAAGGTATCCTGGCTTTCGCCACCCAAGAAAATTATTTTCCTGTGCCCCTGTCAAGCAGAATCACAGAAGTGATCCTCGGGGTGAATTTCCTATTTCCCATCCAATCATCAAGATTTTTATTGAAGAGTGTTAATGAGGAGCTCTGTTTGACATAGATAGGTAGTCTGTTCCAGAGTATGGGAAGTCTCTGGGACAGGAATCTATCCCTCCAGCATGTTCTGTTTATTGTGGTGACAAGGTTTAGGTCCCTAGAGCATGTAGCTCGGACGGATTGGGATTTCTTTAAGTGGAGCATGTCCAACAGCTCTGGGTTTGACATAGATTTTTATGTATGTTAGGCAGAGATCGCGTCTGAGTAGGCGATATGTGACAGAGTAAAGCTGGAGTTTTTTGAGACAGTCTTCGTAAGGCATCTGTTTGAGGCCAGTAATCCTCTTTGTGAGGTATTTTTGCAGCCTTTCAAGTTGTTGTAGATGTCTTGTGAGGTACATACCAAAAGGGGCATTGTACTCTATAATGGGTCTAATGAGTGATGAGTAGAGGGGAACAATGACCTCTTTTTTTCTGGATGAGAAACCTTTTGTGATGAGGTGTGCCATGTAGAAGGATTTCCTGACCACTGTGATTATCAAAGGAGAGACTACTGTCCACCTGTGTCCCAAGCTCTCTTATCAAACTTTCAGTGTTAAGTAGACTACCGCCTATGTGGTAGTTCATGGGTACAGAGTTTTTACCAAAGGGGATGACAATGCACTTTTTGGCATTGAGCTTGAGACCATGTCTTTGACACCAGACATCTGTCTCGGTGAGGCCCTTTTGTAGGATGTCCACATCATTAGGAGTTTCAATTATGGCTCCTAGTTTGCAGTCATCTGTGAATTTAGTTAGCCAAAGACCTTCTGTGTTAGCCTGTACTTCAGAGAAGTACATACCAAACAGGAGAGGACCCAGGACTGAACCCTGTGGTACTCTGCTTGTCACTGGTCTGAAGTCTGATTTGGAGTCTGCTACTTTCACAGTGTGGGTTCTGTCAGTAAACCAGTTGGCAACCCATCTTGTGACATAGGGATTTATACCTTGTTTAGTGAGTTTATCTATAATTCCAGAGTGGGGGATGGTGTTGAACACCTTGGCGAGATCTAGATAGGCTGTGTGAACCACCTTACCCTCATCTATGGCTTTGGTGACTACTTCAAAGAAGTCTATCAGGTTTAGGAGGCATGATCTGCCTTTTACAAACCCAAACTGTGTGGAGTCCAGAGTTTGGAGATTCCCAATGTCTTTGTTTATGAGTTCCATGATGATACATTTCATGGCCTTGCAGACGAGGCTCATCAGGCTAATGGGGGGGGGATAGTTCCCGGGGTCTGTTGTGGCCTCCCCTTTGTGGAGTGGGATAACTGTCACGGTGCACCATTCAATGGGCACAAAGCCTGAGGTGAGGCTATGATTGAACATGGTACTTAGGTGGGGTGCCAGTTCATTCTGTAGTTCATGTAGAAGGCAGCCTGGGATGTTGTCAGGTCCCATGGATGCGTCC
The DNA here is from genome assembly GCF_019279795.1 of Protopterus annectens. Lineage (NCBI taxonomy): Eukaryota > Metazoa > Chordata > Ceratodontiformes > Protopteridae > Protopterus > Protopterus annectens. The sequence goes on from NC_056748.1 coordinate 899,511,919, forward strand.
CATGGATCTCGTAAGATTATTGGTGTTGTATTTGGTCTCTGACTATTTTTCTAAATTGTTTTTCACATAATTTCGCAAAGGACACTATAAGTGGGTGACTGGGGGGGATGAATGTGCTCCTACGTTTGGCCACCAAGTTCTTATCCAGGCCTACATTACTATTTTTGAAATATAAACTGAGATTCAATATTCTACTATACAATTTTAAGTTAATCAAAACATTTGCAATGTCAGTCTTATAATTAGGTACAAAAATATCCCTTTTTTAAACAAGTTAAAATGTCCTTTACTAACAATGACATCACTGTAGTGTTGTAAATGTAAAAATCATCACTTTCCCAAATATTACATTCCATTGCAACACCAGAACAATCATTTTCAACTACATTCAGTAAATATTGGTCAGACATAGCAGTTGTATTAAATAACTCAGTCAATGAAAGTCTCTCCTCCAACCCTGCTGTTGTCCCCTGTTGGAATAATTGCTGTTCCTGTTGCTCTGAACATGTAGTTCTGCCCATCCCAGGGGGGTCCATTTCCCCTGATTTTTCAGTTTTTCGGACCTCCTTAGTTCATCAGAAGAAGGGTATAATAAAAGGCCAAATGGTTAGGTTATCTAGGCTCATTAATAGTGACAAAATATTCAAAAATACTTTTATGTTTATTATTAGTACCAACACTAACATTTTTATCTTGAATGTATTGATTATTGTGGTTCACAGCATGTTGTTTTGTATATTACATATTCAGGGGAAGTATGCCTTTAAGTTTAGTAAGGGTAATTTCATTGATGCAAGCAAAATCGTGAATAACTGCTTAAGTAATTAGAGTATATAAAGGAAGTTACATCACAATTGAATGATTCTGATGACGCCAATTCATGTTTCTTGGTGAAAACGCTTAGTTGGTTTTACTTTAACAGTATTTAATGTTAAATAAACTTGTGTTTCACACAAATACTGCCTTGGAGTAGTGGAAGTACTGCCACTATGGGAACATGATCAGGTATGGCCACATTAGCTGACAGCAGATGATGTGGCTGACCTACTCCCACAAGGATGCCATTCCCCTCCCAGCAAAGGTTCCATCACAGACAATTCTCATTCCATGACAGACACCCCTTGTTCCATCACAGACACCCCTCATTCCAAAGTGTCATTCACCTGGTTCATTGAATCGGCAACAAGGTGGAGCTAGACATGCATGTCAGCCTGTTCCACATCTACAACCCTGAGCATTTGTCTGGAGTACCTATGGGAGCACGACTATACCTCCATGATAGCCCTAAGCATATGCTGAGTTGCACGTGAAGAGACACCTGCACCAGGTGGAGGAGGGACAGCAGGCCCCCCTCCGAGCACCCCTATTAACCCTCCTCCGTGGCACCTCGCCCACACTTTGGCTACAGCCAGAATCAACAGGCAGTGACTCTGCAGTAGCCACACTTCCCTGATCAATGGCTTCGCCCTTCACCTGTCCAATATCTCAAGGCTCACTGAAATGGGTAGGCATAGACCTACTGGCTGTGTCTGATGAAATTGCAGGGGATGGCTGACTGTCAACCTCAGTATCAGATTCAACCTCTTCACCCCCTGTTTGTGCCTCAGTTTGACCACCATCATCATCAGAGTCTGCTGATATACTGACATCAGGTGGCAGAGGGCCCACACTTCCACTGTCATGATTACCTGTGATAAAAAGCAACAGACACAAGAAAAATGAATACCTGCACTACTACAGTCCAGTATATGCTAACAAAGTAACAGTGCTGCCAGTATTACAGACGGTACAGCAATACACACAACAAGCCTGACATCAACAGCACACAATAAATTATTTCTTTAAATTGTTCAGCAGTACTGACATAAAGTTGTTTGGCTTACCCTCTGCAATCCAGATGGTCCTGGAAGAAGTTAAGCAAGAGGTAAGGGCAACATTATCACAATTAACAGTAAAAAAGGGGGTAATACGTTTATCACTTTATATGTCCATTAACTATACTTTCAACAAGAACGTGGCTGGTAACTCCAACCTAAGCTAACCGTAACAATCTTTAGTCCCCCCCCAAAAAAATACATGTGACACAAAAGTAACATACTTCTTTTTTACTATACAACAGTATTCAATAGTTGAGATACCAAAACCTACCTGGAAGCTCCTTCTGGGGCATGATTGCTGTCTCTAAAACTGTTGATCTGACATCCAGGACATGCTGTACAAAAGAACAGTCTATCCTTTTTTTGTGCCGTAACAGTAACTCACCTTTTCTCCCCCCAAAAAACAGTCTATCCTTGTTTGTGCCACAACAGTAACTCATCTTTGCTCCCTCCAAAAGAACAGGCAAATGACACATTTTGCTAACAAACCATCTTTGAAATGCTAAAAGTGTACATATTTATCACACAGCATTCCATTTTCATGCATTGGCAGTCACGTATACCTTTGAAATGGCTTGACAAACATGCCCATGCCATCAGTACACGTCTAAGTAATGTATACAGATAAAAGTGTAAAAGCCTTTGCTTCAGCTTTTTCTTAAATACATTTCAGCATATGCAATATGTAGCTGACAAAATGGAAGCATACCTTCTGAAGTTCAGTACTCTTCTGTATGGGTATATCCTGAAGAAATAGTGTGTGTGCAGTCTTCACAACATAAACACATCTCCTCACCATCAGTTTGCCTAGTTACATGGCTGACTTTTTATATGGTATATATTCAGGGTTGATAGCATGGTGAAGATGCAAATGAGGTGTGAACTCATTAGAACTGCTGAAAACCAAATACTTGGATGTATATAGGAGATGTAAACATAGTGCAGGCAGTCCCTCAGTGTTTGTTTTTAATTGATTGCAACTGTGAATGATTACTAGTTGGGAGAAGGAAGACACAACAGCACTGTAGGCTGCTTTACTTCCACTGGGTGTCTCAGGTTAGATCTACAAAATGTTAGATGTAAGGTTGGAAATGTAAGTAAGCAGCACATAATTCAGTTTGTGTTCCTTAACATCCAACCTGTCCTTCATTTATTGGCAACTGCATATGTTATTATTTCCACTTAATATCCTCACACATTTTATGGCCAATAGTATAGAATGGCTTACACACTGCATATCTCAGATTAGTGGCCAGATAACTGAAGAATGACAACTAAACACAGAAATGTAAGCCAAAACTGTAAATTTGCAAGAAATAATTTTAACAGGTTATGTGACCACAAGGTGCACTATATCCAAAAATAATAAATGCATAAATAACAGTGGTGTGGTTTGATATCACTGTAGATGCTGTTGCAGTTGGATGTATGCAGACTGAGTTCATTTCTTTGCTGCAAAGCTGCTTATGTGGAAAAGATGGATAAGGCACCCATCCTGTGTTCTGAAGGTGCATTAGAGTGAGATTTCAAATCCAGATCTATGTAGACATATCTCTTGTGAGCCATCATTTTCTTGTGTGTATGTCATACATTGATTTTCCTCATTTCAACTACTTGCACATTTTTTCTTTTTCTCCTTTTCTGTCTTTGTTTGCCTATTTTTTTTGGGGGGGGGGCAGTATTTGCACAATGTGGTACAAGCTTCTTATTCATGTTAAACAAAGCCCCCCATTGGCCCTATTTAAGCATAATTTGGACGATTGGATGGGTAACCAGAAATTAACCCTGGGGTTTCCACCTGTGTCCCTCTTGGACAGGGACAATAGGTGCTGATTTTTGTGTCTGTGTGAACCAGACACCCCTTGGGAACACTGGTTGAACTTGGCTAGGCTTGTAAGGGCACTGGGGCCATTAGCCTAGTAACCTCCTATGATCATGGAAATGGAGGAAATGAATGGCAGGTTTGGCTGTGCTTATCTCATTTGTGCAAAGAATGGTAGTGAGCAAAACTGGACAACTGAACCACCCAGGAAGCAGACAGGACCCAGATAGCCAAAAATAGAAACCGGATGCATTCAATTCATACTATTGGGCATCACGCAAACCTGCTAAGCGGCACTGTAAGGTGGTTAACAGCAAGACCTTAAGAATGATTAGTAAAACGCACAGCAACACATTTACTATAAATAATTAATGTCATTGCAATATCACTCTTAATTAAATGTATTTCAAAGTATTAGATACACCTGGATTCAAACTCAGTACCATCTCGCCCCAAAAAGGAATGTATCAATGCATTAATATGCGCTGCCTCAGAGTCTGTCAAGCAGCAGGTGTGTTTCATTGACTCAATACTAACTGTGAGACTTTAGCAATGGGGCTTGTATTTGTGTACTACTTAGCTACACACAAATATCTGTATTTTGTACATGTATACACTTTGCTAACCATCCAGCAAACCCTCTGCCCACCATGCTATTGAAAACTAAATATTATGTATTACTGCTGTTTGCTGTCCATTTATTGTCTATGACATGGCATTACATATGGAAACATTACAAATGAAGGCCCTATCTCACAGTATGTCACATATTTATAATACAGCCATGTCTTGCCATCCCACCAAACACTGCATCCCTGGTGTCTCAGTACTTTTTCCACATATATATCAACCACACTACAAAATGTAATATGAAATGTTATGTGATATGCAATGCACATCAATGTAGTAACATGCAGAACTACAACTATTGACCTATACACCTAAAAAAGCCTTATATGCAACGCTAGAGAACGAATCAGCATGGACAATATCCACAGGGACATAGGTGACCTTCAATACACTTGATCTCAACCATTTTGCTTTTTGTCAAGGGTAGATCTTGCTTATTGAACCTTGTGGACTTCTTTGATACTGACCCCAAAGACCTGGGTGAGGGATAACAGGACATATTGCCTATATTGACTTATCCAAGTTCTTTGATACTATCCCCCATTCATGTCTCATACTGAAGATCCATGGGGGAATTAAGCCATACAGTAGTAGATAGATAGCCAGCTGGCTCACTGACAGAACACACACTCTTAAAGTTGGGGACTGCACCTCCACCACTCATCACTTACTATTAGAATACTGCAAGGATATGTGCTGAGCCCTCAACTGTGTGCAAACTACTTCCCTGTTGTAGATTAGTTGTGGTTTAACAAAACTGCAGATGAGTAGTAACTGAATGCACTCATATAAAGTCCCCCAATGATGGTAACGTATTACAGAAGGGGCCGACACACAGAAATGACTGGTGGCAAACTCACACATTGAACCTTAAAGTATACAATGCCTTATTGTCCCCTTTACAAATGAAGTACCCCTGCTAATTATGATATACACAGCACTCTTTGTAAGCTCAACACAGTGTTGTGAGACTTGGGCACACATGTTGATAGCAATCTACACTTTCAACACTATGTGTCTATAGCAGTGACACTAACATTCTGCATTCCACACATCATACATACATACAGAAATCACATCCAAGACCACAGTAATCATACCTCTGCTGTACTCTGCCCTTATCAGACCACTAATGGAGTGCAATGCTCCCTTCTGTCTGTACCTCACAAGACACCTGCAGCAATTAGAGAAGACACGGGTTTGTGCCTGGGAGAATCTAGGGCCTACAAATATGACATTCATAGAAAGATTGACAGATCTGTCACTGTACTCAATATCATGCAGGCTGCTAAGAGGTAACCTATGCCAGGCCTACAGAGCAGTCTCAGACCCTACCATACTGGAAATGCTGGACATCTGCGAATCAAATGGGACACAGATAACTTGCCTCAGGGTTCCTAGCCTAGCCTGTAACATAAACAGAATATGCTGGTGAGACAGATATATTCCCCAGTGATTTACACTCTTCTGTAATAGGCTCCCACTGTGGGTAAAGCAGTGCTCCTCAATGACCCTGTTCAAGCACAACCTTGACTACTAGTTGGGTGACTGTAAAGTCATCTCTGGGGTGGACCTATGTCCCTCATGGACAGAGCCAGTGGGTGCTGCTCATAAAATTGCTCTGCAAGCAATGAACATCTGACTATGCTCAATAAGGGTACATGTGTTTTTACATGGCTAAGCTTCTAAACAGCCTAGAGCCATTAGGCTAGTAGCGTCCTATGAATTTATGAAGCCATGAACCTATACAGGCCTCCCAACATCTTGTCTCCCACATGGCCTGTGATGTCATCTAGTATAAGTTCACCTGCAATCTTGTAAAAGTCAGACTTGTGCCGTGCTGCTTGCTTAAAGTACTGTGCTCTGTAGTCTGTGTACTTAGATAGTAGGGGTTCTGTTCTCACTACAGTCAACTGTGTGTGTGTGTGTGTGATTTTGTGTGTGTGTGTGTGTGTGTGTGTGTGTGTGTGTGTGTGTGTGTGTGTGTGTGTGTGTGTGTGTGTGTGTGTGTATCTAGTCAGAACAGCAGAAATGTGTAAGCCACAGTTACTGCTCCAATGGTATGGATTGACAGTATCGTGATACTTGCAGATGCCTACACATCCATTTCATGCAGCCCACCCAACATCTTGTTTTCCACATGGCTTGCTGATGCCATCTACTATAAGTTCACCTGCACTCTTGTAAAAGTCAGACTTGTGCAGTGCCACTTGTGTGAAGTACTGGGTTCTGTAGTCTGTGTACTTAGATAGGGTTCTATTCTCACTTCAGCCAACTGTGTGTGGGTGGTTGTGTGTGTGTGTGTGTGTGTGTGTGTGTGTGTGTGTGTGTGTGTGTGTGTGTGTGTGTGTGTGTGTGTGTGTGTGTGTGTATGTGTGTGTGTCAGTTGTTGCTTGACATTACAGAGAGCATTTTACACTATCGTGTGGGACAGTGTCATACTCTCCTCAACAGACACTGCTGATGCTGCTAATGCCATCAGCTATAAAGTGTTGTCCGAGACACTCCAAGTCAGACTTGCACCATGGCACTTGCATAAAGTACTGTGCTCTGTAGTCTGTGTATTTAAATAGGTAGAGGTTATATTCTCACTTAAGTCAAGTGTGTGTGTGTGTGTGTGTGTGTGTGTGTGTGTGTGTGTGTGTGTGTGCATCAGCATGTGTCAGCTGCTGCTTGACAATACAGAGAGCATTTTACACCACCATGTGGGACACTTTTATTACCATATTCTCCTCAGCAGGCACTGCTGATGTCATCAGCTATATCAGATTTCTGGATATGCAGTACTCTCACCAGGGCAGGAGCCGAGATTGGCCTGGAGGCCAGGCAGAAGTCACCTCATCCTATACAATAAAGACTACAGTGACATGGCTTTTAATCTATCCAAATACATCATGGCATGTTTTTAGGCCCTGTGTTATCTTGCTGAGAAAGCCCTGGGTTCTGTCCAGCTGCAGCATGTGTCTGGTGAGGTACATGCAAAAGTGAGCATTATACTCTATTAATGTTCTGATGAGGTTTGACTACAGTGCTGTCATATAATTCTAAGATCTCGATATGATGGCATAGGTTCATAGGTTGGTGCTAGGCTATCAGCCCTAGGGCCTATACAAGCCTAGCCATAACAATTCCCTGGCTATTTCTTCCCACATTATTTACTTTCCTGGACCCCTGTCTAGCAGGGTGACTGACGTGATCCCTGGGGTGAATTTCCTTTCTCCCATCCAATCGTCAAGGTTCCTCTTGAAGAGGTCCAAAGAGGCACTCTGCTTGACATGTATGGGCAATCTATTCCAGAGTCTAGGGAGTCTCTGGGTCAGGAACCTATCCCTCCAACATGTTTTTTTTATTGTGATGACAAGGTTTAGATCCCTGGAGCGTGTAGCTGTGAGGGATTGGGATTTCTTTAAGTGTAGCATGTCCAACAGCTCTGGGTTTGACATGGCCTTGTATGTTAAGCAGAGATCGCCTCTGAGTAGACGATATGTGACAGAGTATAGCTGGAGTTTTTTAAGGCGGTCAGCGTAGGGCATCTGCTTTAGGCCTGTGATTCTTTTAGTGAGGTATTTCTGAGGCCTTTCCAGTTGTTGCAGATGTCTTGAGAGGTACATACCAAATGGGACGTTGTATTCTATAATGGGTCTAATGAGGGATGAGTACAGTGGGACAATGACCTCCTTTCTTCTGGATGAAAAGCCCTTCATGATGAAGTGTGCCACATAGAAGGATTTCCTGACTGTTGTGGAGATGTGGTTATCGAAGGTGAGACCACTGTCCACCTGTGTCCCTAAGTCTCTTATCACACTTTCTGTATTTAGTGTACTGCCACCTATATGGTAATTCATGGATACATGTTTTTTCCCAAAGGGGATAACAATACATTTCTTGGCATTGAGCTTGAGCCCATGGCTCTGGCACCAAGCATCTGTTTCTGTAAGGCCCTTTTGTAGAGTATCCACATCATTTGGGGATTCAATAATGGCTCCCAGTTTGTAGTCATCTGCAAACTTTGTTAGCCAGAGTCCCTTAGTGTTATGATGTTATGCATGACTTATGATGTGCACAACATAGGTTTTTCAATACCAGTATGGACACATGGTGCTCAAAGTTCAGATTGTTATCTACATGTGCTCCCAGTGCTTGCATCACTGGGTTTCTGCATAGCAGAACTGTTGTCAATGCTGTGATTAACAAGGAATTCCACTTTTCAGGTTAACAACATAACAAACACACATTTCTGCATTTATTTCTAGAACGTGTGCCTTTGTCACCATATATCATCTCCCTCTATATTCCTACTATAACCTTCCATAGCTCAGAACAACACTTCCTGACTATTCTCAAACCTAAGTCCAACATAGGAAAAAACCTCTATAGCTGTTACCCTGCTGTGAACTGGAATAAACTACTTTTAAACATTCCATACATCAGACCCAAATCCCAATTCAGAAAGGCTGTAAATATTTGCTTAAAGAGAAATAAACTATGTCTGTGCTATCTTCCCCCTGACTGACTTATCTCTCTAAAGTACCCTATTCTCTCATTCTTGCTTCTACTTCTGTGAAACTCTACCTTTCTCCTAATCTCTCTCTTTATTGCAACACTGCTACCCATTCTTCCCTTCCTCTCTGCTTCTATTCTGTACTTTACAAATTCTTTCATACTTGACCATCTTTTCTACTATTCTCAGCCAGTCTTATTTGCCCAGGTATTTAGCTTTTCAAAAGCTAAATGTCTATCTGTATTATTTCTTGTTTCTCTCCTTTGTAGTCTCCTCATGCTGTTATATATATTCAAATTGCCATGTATGACTTCTATTGCTTATGTCTATGTAAATGTTTGTATTACTATATGTCAAATTAATTGAATGTTTTTCTGTGGAGCTTTTCTCCCGGGGTCTCCACTGAAAAAGGGCTCTGTCCCAGATGGACTAACCAGTTAACAAATGTTAAATAAATAAATAAAATTTCCTCCTGTACTATGTTATCATCATTGGTGAACTCAGTGATTGCACACAATATGCACAAATCAGCAAACTTGGTATGCCAGAGGTCATATACTTTAGCCTGAACTGTCAAACAGAGTCAAAACAGTGAAGGGCCAAGCACAGATCCCTGGGGTTTGCCAGTGGTAACAGCTCTACTAGTACAGGTTGATTCACCAACTTTCACAGTATGTGTTTGTCAATTAACTAATTGGCTACCTATCAACTGATGTAAGGGTTCATCCTCAGCTGGGAGGGTTTCTCAAGGATACCTGAGTAGGGATTGTGTCAGAACCCTAGGCCAGATCATGATATGCAGTATCCACTATCTTACCTTCATCCAGGCCTATCACACAGAATCAATGGGCTGTGGCAACATCACAGAATGTCTATGGGATGACTCAGCACATAAACCTTTCTGATACGGTTGAATACACACTTCAACACACCCTCTACATGGGCATTGTTCCTATACAAAGGTGTATATCAACATGCATCCATCTGAGTTGGGGGGACACCACTTGATGCATGCATGTATAGAGACATCCTGACTCCTCAGCTGTGTGGTAGATGAACATGTCATGATGGACCTCTTGTACATATACACTAGTAATATTCTGACTGTGTACAACAGACCTCTGTGAGTTGTTAATGTTACATCATGGCTGTTACATCTGACAGATGTCCAGAAAGAGGTCATCGAGGGCATGCATGATGACAACAGTATCATCTTGTGGAACCTGAGCAGGTCAAGGCATTTGACACAAATCCACACTGAGGCATTCATTCAAGACTGTCATATGTGACCATAGACAGCTATATCACCAAATGGGTAGATCAGTGTATCACATACATGGCATCTCACTATGTTGAAATGTGTGGCATGACCTATATCTCAAGTCCAGTGATCAAGTCTGTACACCAGGGCTGTCTGCTAGGCCCTTTCCTGCCCATTAGTTAAGGGATGGACATCACAGATGACACAGACATGCTGTGTCCAAACAGCTGCCAGAAGGACTACAGATTGTGGGAAATCATTGACTCCAGATGTGATATTAGTGTAATACAGAAAGTATCAACACATACAAAATTCTACTGTCACAGGCATGGCAACACCTGCATTGACAAGAAACATGGGGGATTTGTTGATTCAGGAAACAGATACACCACCCAAGTATAATGCGTACATATACTCTATAATCAGACCAATAAGTATGTGACCCATGCCCTGGAATAGATGGTAAGTGGTACATCCAACAGCATGTCATCACGGTATTGACTACTCCTTTGAATGTAACACTAGTACTTGGTATGTGAAGGACATGCGCATCAAAGACCATTAAACCTTCATATTTCCCAGCCTTCATCACACCAATAACTGCGGAAAATACACCCTTCTTTGTGTACCTCTCTACACATCTTCAAAGTGATGTGTAAATGAAGTGTACCACCTTTGTCACAGTGTGCTGTTACACAGCTTATTGGCCAGACCTAGGTATTCTTTCTGTGGAATATACATGACTGTCTGATGGTTTGGAAAACAAATAAGTTGTTATACCAGATGCATGTGTGCTACCTGTTGTGCTTATGCACACACTACATACATAGATGTCTGACAACATTAATGGCATGTATATCATTCGTGACAGTGTGGATCATACCATATATATAGATACATACATATATATATATATATATATATATATATATCTGTGTGTGTGTGTGTGTGTCTGTGTGTGTATGTACCTGCGTGTCTATGTATGTATGCCATGCAGACAAGGCAACTAGTCTGTATTGCCCATACTTGCACATCCATGTATAGCAGTGTCCTCCTAACATCTCCAGCAGATGTTGCAATGCCAGGACAGTGTGCGGGGTTAACCTCATAGAGTGTGGATGTATCATAATAGTTGTTCAAGTGTGTGTGTGTGTGTGTGTGTGTGTGTGTGTGTGTGTGTGTGTGTGTGTGTGTGTGTGTGTGTGTGTGTGTTTGTGTGTAGACTCATCTCTTATCAGTCTACATCACGTATGTTGTCAGGGGCATGGGATTACTGGTGGTATTATTCTGATATTATCCATGACTGTGGTTGGTTCTTGTAATGTTTTCCATGATCCTTTATGTATGCCCACTTTGCTGGAGACCTCTGCTGACAGTACACTCATATTCAGGCATATCAGTTTGCACAGCTTCACAATAGGTACCCTACCCCAATTGTATGTCAGATCCCTGATAGATGTCCTCTGTATTATTTGTGTAAGGATGCTCATCTCACACAGACATCCTCCCCATTGTTATGTCACCTTGTGTGACAGTCACATAAAACACATTTTCACTCTACAGTCCCAACTGTACCATATAGATATGTGATTTGTGTTGCTGCTACAACCATCTTCCATTGACATGCCCTCCCCCTCCTCTGCTGTACAGACGGAGTTTTACCTGTCCTCTTTCCCTGTGTTAATTCCTACAATTCCTCTGTGTGTCCCTATTCAATGCACACACTTCCCCTGAGTGATTGTTACAGATCATTAACAGCTTCAATACGGAATTCCAGGAATAAGATATCACAGTTCCCTGCACTGCAGGTATACTGTCCTGTACTGTGTTTGGACCATATACTTCACATTCATAACTCCCAACTGTCCAGAAATTCCCAGGATGTCCAGATGTTTTTCTTATCAAATTTGTGGCTTTCTGCCATACCCCTGGGATGATCTCTGGACTGATGTGACTCAATATTAAATACATTTGAGTGCATATCTCTCAACTGTCCTGATTTGTGCAGAATGTCCAGCTTATGTCTATTTGTGAACTTTTCCTCATAATATTTTAGTTTTATGGCAAATCATTGGCATGTCACTGTGGAGTGAAGTCAGAAAATGATGACAGATATTTGAGTTTCAAACTTTATGCTCTTCAGAAAGTTCATGCTACTGTACAACCTATTATTCTATCAACTTTCTAAGCTTGGAAGAGCAATATTAAAAATCTCTCCTAATTTTTGGGCCTTTGCTTCCCCATTATTTATGTCTTTGCCCAGATTTCTTGCTCAAAAAGGTTGAGAGGTATGTTTGAGTTTCATTCTACCACATTTCTATGCAACATGTATGGCAAATATGTCTCTGTTTCTAATTAATTGTTGGGTTGCACTAACAGATTGACAGCTATCTGTGAAACCCTGGTGATCATTGTGGCATTCCACACAAATCTGCAGACCATAGGTGCTCTACTGTAAACAGAATTGTATTCCCATTCACTTACATGGGTTCATGGCCAGCAACACTGTGCCCACCACAAAACTTAGCTTAGATGCACTGCGCAGCATTAATATGCATTGAGTGTCACCGCTCGCTGTGCACCACCACTCAAACATGTAAACTCCATGTAGGCTTCATGTGGTACCTACACTGAGTTCATTGAATCCCAGGAATTGTGTATTACCTTTTTTATCATTAATTTAATTGTTTTCCATTACTTGATAGCCTAGACCTGAATTATTTATTTAAATATTTTTATACTTTGTACTACAAATTTCTTCTGGTAGAATATGGATGGTATAATTAGGAACTGATAAATTAGAATAACAGACGCCTATATTTGTAGTGTAAACTCTGCAGACACTCTTGAAGGCCTGCAAAGAATTTATCCTTCAGTTGTCAAAATCTGCTTCTCTTTTCTACATGTGGAAAATGATGTCTTAGCTTTATGTACTTCTACTATAAATGTTACATAGTCTAAAATGATTTGTATGTGATTCCTGGAACTCCATACAAACAGGTTTTATTTCAGGATGACATTCCAAGTCACTCATCTGCACATTCTCTCTCTCTCTCTCTGTATGTATGTGTGTATGTATATATATATATATATATATATATATATATATATATATATATATATATATATATATATATATATATATATATATATATATATCCAAAAACAGTAAACTCCCACCGAAAGTAGATGATAAAAATCCCAAGAAGGAGGTAGCAAAAACAGGAACAAAATAATGCCACTAGTCGTAAAATCAGTTTAATACACACCAAAAACGTAAGCGCTTTCACGGAACAGAGTCCGCTTCCTCAGACATTAACATTACTGAACAAACATCTCCTATATATACAACACTAAGTCATTAGACTAATCAATCAATTAAAATCACCATAGTAATTGAACACATTAAAACAGGGTGTGCCTATAAGTTCCTAAAGCACAAAGCTAAAAGCTGTTTTAAAACCAAACCTTAAAGTGAAATACTATACTGTGAAAGATGTAAAAAATATATAAAAAGAAACTAAATATGTTATAGTAAAAAGTAACAAGACATCACATAATTCATCAACCTACCTGAATTGTCTAGCCTTAAGTATAGGTTTAAGGGGCACACTCTCATTAAGTCCACTCCCTCTGTGTGCTCCTAACCTGAGTATCCATCTGACTTCCAAGTTTTCAGTGCTATTCCTAAGATCTCCCAACCTCATGCTCTCCTTTTGGAACTGCAGTATTTGAAAACAAAATCTGTGTGTTATCCCTGCACTTAGTACATGCTTTGCTAAAGCACTACAATCCCTTCGGGTGTTTATACAATATACATGATCCCTTATTCGTTCCTTAAGGGTTCTATTAGTTTTTCCTACATAAAAGGAGAAACATTGTGTGCAATGGGCTACATAAACTACATTTCTGGTATCACAGGATCCAGTACATCTCAATTCCCATAAGTACCCTGTATCTGGATGTCTGAAAAATCTCGATTCATCGACATATTCACACTGGGCACAATGGCCGCAATGCCTAGTGCCCAAGTGTGGTAAAATGGTCTCTTGTATGTTTCGATTGGGGTAACTTAGTTGTTGTTTTAAGGACGTCTGGTTCCAATACACAAATGTTGGACTGTTACCTACAACTTGTCTAGTAAGATCATCTACTAATAAAATATGCCAGTTCTGCTTGATTAGTCTTTCTACTTCCTGTGTATTGGTACTATACGAAAGTACTATGGACAAATGTGAAGAATTAGTCTTGTCCATTTCTCTTCTAGTAGCCCTAGCTGAATAATAGGGCTTAGCTCAACCCTGTCTCTCACTACGAACTTTATCAAAGGTTCTGTTTATTTCAGATAATTCGTACCCTCTATTCATCAGGTCATCTTTTAACCTATTTAGCCCATCACTCAATAGTAACTCATTGCAGCATAATCTGGAGACCCTCATAGCTTGTCCCCTCACAATGTTCCTAAAAACTGATGGATTATGCATACACTCTGTATGCAAAAATGATGGTTTATAGCATGGTTTCCTGTATAGTTTAGTATGACAAACATGTTTATCAACATAAACATTAACATCTAAGTAGTGGATACTAGTACAAGAAAAACTGATAGTAAATTTTAAAAAAGTGCTGAAAACATTGATATATTCATAGAATCTATGTAACGTATCCTCTTCTCCTCTCCACAGGAGAAAGAGGTCATCCACAAATCTCCTGTAAAATATAATGTGTGGATTATCCATTATATGCTCAAACTCCCACACCACCATGACTAGGTTAGCGTAGGAGTTGGCACAGCTCATACCCATCACCACCCCTGTGTTCTGTTTATAACACTTACCTGGAATAGAAAAATATTATTCTCCAAGACCATTTCTATTAACATACACAGAACCTTTGATAAAGTTTGTAGTGAGAGACAGGGTCGAGCTAAGCCCTATTATTCAGCTAGAGCTACTAGAAGAGAAATGGACAAGACTAATTCTTTGCATTTGTCCATAGTACTTCCGTATAGTACCAATAGACAGGTAGTAGAGAGATTGATCAAACAGAACTGGCATATTTTATTAGTAGATGATCTTACTAGACAAGTTGTATGTAACAGTCCAACATTTGTGTATCGGAACCAAACGTCCTTAAAACAACAACTAAGTTACCCCAATCGAAACATACAAGGGACCATTTTACCGCACTTGGGCACAAGGCGTTGCAGCCGTTGTGCCCAGTGTGGATATGTCGATGAATCGAGATTTTTCAGACATCCAGATACAGGGTACTTATGGGAATTGAGATGTACTGGATCCTGTGATACCAGAAACTTAGTTTATGTAGCCCATTGCACACAATGTTTCTCCTTTTATATAGGAAAAACTAATAGAACCCTTAAGGAACGAATAAGGGATCATGTATATTGTATAAACACCTGAAGGGATTGTAGTGCTTTAGCAAAGCATGTACTAAGTGCAGGGATAACACACAGCTTTTGTTTTCAAATACTGCAGGTCCAAAAGGAGAGCATGAGGTTGGGAGATCTTAGGAATAGCACTGAAAACTTGGAAGTCAGATGGATACTCAGGTTAGGAGCACACAGAGGGAATGGACTTAATGAGAGTGTGCCCCTTAAACCTGTACTTAAGCTAGACAATTGAGGTAGGTTGATGAATTATGTGATGTCTTGTTACTTTTTACTATTACATATGTAGTTATTTTTTATATATTTTTTACATCTTTCACAGTATAGTATTTCACTTTAAGGTTTGGTTTTAAAACAGCTTTTAGCTTTGTGCTTTAGGAACTTATAGGCACACCCTGTTTTAATGTGTTCTATTACTATGGTGATTTTAATTGATTGATGAGTCTAATGACTTAGTGTTGTATATATAGGAGATGTTTGTTCAGTAATGTTAACATCTGAGGAAGCGGACTCTGTTCCGTGAAAGCGCTTACGTTTTTGGTGTGTATTAAACTGATTTTACGACTAGTGGCGTTATTTTGTTCCTGTTTTTGCTACCTCCTTCTTGGGATTTTTATCATCTACTTTCGCTGGGTCTTTACTGTTTTTGGATTATATTTTGTTTTGGTGTCTGTTGGGAATATGGAAGGAGCAGTAGCAGGCATAGAAGGTGCAGTGGTTGAGCATGACCCAAACACGAGACTAGGAGAGTTGCTCACAGAATATGTGAACCCATTATTAGATCTGAAATCCATGGACATGAGTTCTATGAAGGTAGGAAATGCTGATACTGAACTAGCCTCTAAGATGCTCAAACGAGACATTGAGAATGATATCTATAAGTTTAAAAGGCTTCAATGCCAAAGATATCATCTTGAAGCTTGTTTAGATTTTAACGTTATTCCACCAGGGCTTAGAGTATGAACTATGCCCACTTACGGAGAGACATACCCGGATTTACTAGTTAAGTGGCAACAGATTAACATCAGTACTAGTAAAGCTTATATCAGGCTGTTGCTAGAATATTTCCAGCCTATTGAGTATGAACTGCAGAATAACATCACTGATAAACAACAAGAGCTACTAGGAATGGATGGTGAAGACCGCTCTGAACTGTTTATGAATGATATAATTGATGAAGTCATGAGATATGAGAAGAGGTTGTTGGATTATAAAAAACATAAGTTAGCAAGAGAAATCAATGATTTTGAGAACCAACAGGTCTTCACTTGGCCGAGAAATACAGCCATGAGAGCAACTAGACCAGAGAATGCAGTCAACAGGTGGGGAAACCAATGAGGTGACTACACTTAACGAACCAGCCTATCCTCAGAGGAGTAGAACTTTGAGGCCCAATAACCAATCGAGACAACAACAGGGGATTCACAATAGTTCCGTTGGGACTGAAGTGACTGAGACCTCAGAAACAGAGGGAAATAATGGTCATACAGCAGAAATTAACATTGCTTCACCATCGAATACCAGTTCAGTGTATTCGACACCGATGGAGGAAACAGAAGCAGAGCAACAGAAAGGAAACCAGGAACGGGCTCCATTGAATAATGAGGTAGTTAGACGGAAGATCCATCTGGAGAAACTACAACCACAGGTTTTTCCTATGCTTCCTCTACCCATATGTCCGGGGAGAAAGAAGTTGAGCGATACAGAAGGAGAACGTGGGCAGAAAAGAAAGGAGGCTCCTGTCCTAATGCAAACACGAACTGTGAAAAGGATATGGAATCAGGAATTTTAGTTTGGAACATCTCCAGTCATGAATTAACTGAAGCAGAGGTTGCAGTACTTAATAAAGGTTTGAATTTTATCCCTACTTAGTGCATGGATATTAGTGACACTCCGCTAGCGATTAGACTCTTCATTCAAAATTTAGCTTTGAAAATGATGTATAAAGACACTGTCTCTGAATACACATTTGAATTTAGGAAGAAAAGCCTTTGTTGTCCGCATTTACCACCTAATCTAGATATTTTTCTTAAAGCATGTGAAAAATCGATTTATGATGATGTGTATTTTACTTCTTTTCGAAATGAGCATAACATGACAGTTGACAAAAGATCTGCATTTATGCAGTCATGCATGAATGACAATATTGTAGTAAGACCTTCTGATAAAGGAGGTCAAGTTGTAGTCATGGACTCTTCATATTATAAACAAACCATGATTGAAATGTTAGATGATACAGCTTATTTAGAAGTTTCTTCAAATATTGTGACTAACATTCAATGGCATGTAAATGTTACTTTACAAGAGTACGTACGCTTAAATCTTATGACGGATGAGCTATTTAGATTTTGTACAGTCGAACATCCACTTATCCCATGCCTGCATGGACTTCCTAAAATACACAAGGATCCTATAACACCTAAGTTTAGACCTACTGTAGCAGGGGCAGGCTGGCTCACCGAGCCAGTTTCAATATATCTAGATAAACAGCTTAAGCGAGTACTTTCTAAGTACAGTCATGTATTGCAAGATACCCAACAGTTTTTGGTCAATTTGTTTGAGTCTACCCACACTGATGATTTTCAGCTAGACCATGTTCTATTTGTCACTTTAGATGTGGTGGCCCTATTCACAAGCATACCCAATGATAAGGGTATAGATATGGTAAGAACGGTGATGTTGAAGGATGACACTATAGATACACGTAAGGCAGATTTTCTGTGTATGTTAATAGAAATGGTCCTGGAGAATAATATTTTTCTATTCCAGGATAAGTGTTATAAAAAGAACACAGGGGTGGCGATGGGTACGAGCTGTGCCAACTCCTACGCCACTCTAGTCATGGTGGTGTGGGAGTTTGAGCATATAATGGATAATCCACACATTATATTTTACAGGCGATTTGTGGATGACCTCTTTCTCCTATGGAGAGAAGAAGAGGATACATTACATAGATTCTATGAATATATTAATGTTTCCAGCACTTTTTTAAAATTTACTATCAATTTTTCTCGTACTAGTATCCACTACTTAGACATTAATGTTTATGTTGATAAACATGTTTGTCAAACTAAACTATACAGGAAACCATGCTATAAACCATCATTTTTGCATAGAGACAGTATGAATAATCCATCAGTTTTTAGGAACATTGTGAGGAGACAAGCTATGAGGGTCTCCAGATTATGCTGCAATGAGTTACTATTGAGTGATGGGCTAAATAGGTTAAAAGATGACCTGATGAATAGAGGGTACGAATTATCTGAGATAAACAGAACCTTTGATAAAGTTCGTAGTGAGAGACAGGGTCGAGCAAAGCTCTATTTTTCAGCTAGGGCTACTAGAAGAGAAATGGACAAGACTAATTCTTCGCATTTGTCCATAGTACTTCCGTATAGTACCAATACACAGGTAGTAGAAAGATTGATCAAACAGAACTGGCATATTTTATTAGTAGATGATCTTACTAGACAAGTTGTATGTAACAGTCCAACATTTGTGTATCAGAACCAGACATCCTTAAAACAACAACTAAGTTACCCCAATCGAAACATACAAGAGACCATTTTACCGTACTTGGGCACAAGGCATTGCAGCCGTTGTGCCCAGTGTGGATATGTCGATGAATCGAGATTTTTCAGACATCCAGATACAGGGTACTTATGGGAATTGAGATGTACTGGATCCTGTGATACCAGAAACTTAGTTTATGTAGCCCATTGCACACAATGCTTCTCCTTTTATGTAGGAAAAACTAATAGAACGCTTAAGGAACGAATAAGGGATCATGTATATTGTATAAACACCCGAAGGGATTGTAGTGCTTTAGCAAAGCGTGTACTAAGTGCAGGGATAACACACAGCTTTTGTTTTCAAATACTGCAGGTCCAAAAGGAGAGCATGAGGTTGGCAGATCTTAGGAATAGCACTGAAAACTTGGAAGTCAGATGGATACTCAGGTTAGGAGCACACAGAGGGAGTGGACATAAGGTTTGGTTTTAAAACAGTTTTTAGCTTTGTGCTTTAGGAACTTACAGGCACACCCTGTTTTAATGTGTTCAATTACTATGGTGATTTTAATTGATTGATTAGTCTAATGATTTAGTGTTGTATATATAGGAGATGTTTGTTCAGTAATGTTAACGTCTGAGGAAGCGGACTCTGTTCCGTGAAAGTGCTTACGTTTTTGGAGTGTATTAAACTGATTTTATGACTAGTGGCGTTATTTTGTTCCTGTTTTTGCTACCTCCTTCTTGGGATTTTTATTATATATATATATATATATATATATATATATATATATATATACTCCCTGACCCTATGTGCAAAATGGGGGGCTGAGGATAGATGGATAGATGGATATATATATATATATATATATATATATATATATATATATATATATATATATATATATATATATATATGTGTGTGTGTGTGTGTGTGTGTGTGTAAAATATCATTTTTATTTTATATTTGTATATTATAGTATAGAAACATTGCCAGCATAAGTCTTTTGGTAGCAATGGAAGCTAAAGAGAGTGTCAGACTGGAGTATGTGTGGGCGGGGAGGCTTCAAGCAGAGTAACTGACAGTCTCATCAATTACGTGAACTATTTACTTCATTTTAACTCCCATCCTAAGTTCTTAAGATAATCATAAATAAATAGGACTATATATCCTTTGTATTAATATATTTCAACTTCTTTTTGATGTGCCTTCTACAATACATAAAATTATACTGAATAGCTCTGTTATTTGTTCTTAAGTTAATATTTAAGTAGTGTAGTATGTTTATCTGAAAATTAGAAATCATCAGAAACACATATCAAATATTACAAATAGTCCAGATGTTTCAATACATGTAATTAACAAGCATCTGAGCCAACAGATTCAGCTCTGCATCTGGGACCAGCAAATCTCTATTAAGCTTAGCAGCTTTAATAGAGTTCTAGTAAATACAAGGTGTTCCATATCACCTGGAACACTAGTGAAATTACTGTTTGTCTATGTTTTAAAACGTGAAAGTTCAAATAAAAAAAGGATCAAAATTATAACGCAAACATTTTTTTATGAAATTGACTCTTCCTACCAAAATATCTTCAAATAAGTTTATTGTTGTGCTTATTTAGATAATTTGTTTAAGTCTAATTTGTTACTTATGAATGTTTTAATGCTGCCCCTTTGGTGTTTTGTCATAAATATTGTAAAACTATAACATATTTTAAACTGTGTTGAGATAAAGGTTATCCCTTCAGATTCAATATCTGGACATTGTTGTAAAAGTGTACAGAGAAATGCATGCTGTATTAGCAGCTGCTTCAAAAAGGTAGGAAAGTATCAGTGTAAATCTGTCAAAGAAAGCCCTAAATTGTCACTATAAATGAATTATTTAATTTCTTGGCCAATGATAGTTATTCCTTTAATATCTGTGAATCAGAAATAACTGTTAAATAGGTTCTAATACAATTACTTTTAACAAATGGCAGAGATTGGGCATTCTTATCTGACACTTTGTACCATATGATTCCTTTAGCTATCTCACCATTATCTGACAATGCAATAGCAATATGTGAGAAAGGAGTTCTAATGATGTTAGTTACTGAATATGGAAACTCCATTCAGGGCAAAAAAAAGGTACTTCAGAGATTGTATTAAATGATGAATGTATCTATGGTAACCACACTTAGACCTTTCATATAATGGATTTAGCTTTAGGGTTCTACCACACCCAACTTAAAAAATGCAATAAAAAACAAGTAACTGAGTCCATATATCTGAAAATACAAAAGTCTGAAAAACATTTTGTCCATATACAAAATGATCAGAAATACATAAAACAAAATACACATGTTATCCATGGTTGGTTTGGACATGTGCTGAGGTGGGATGCAGAGTATATTGGGAAAAAACATGCTAAGGATGAAGCTGCCAGGTAACAGGAAAAGAGGAAGGCCTAAGAGAAGGTTTATGGGTGTGGTGAGAGAGGACATGCAGGTGGTTGGTGTGACAGAGCAAGATGCAGAGGACAGGAAGAAATGGAAACAGTTGATCCGCTGTGGCGACCCCTAATGGGAGCAGCCGAAAGAAGAAGAAGATCCATGGTACATCTTATGGTATGCAGATCCTACATTTGAGACACAACACCCACATGCCCTGTAACCCTAAACTTAGCACTAACCCTAACCCTAAAATAATCCAAAGCAAAACATCCATCCTGACTGTTAACCCAACCTGGTTTTAACCCCCAAATCAACAACTTTTACAAATATGACATTTCAAATCAATTTAATATTCAAACAACTCAAATTCTTATTCAGTGCAACATTTGCATTAATGACAGTACACTAGAAGGACTCAACCAAACTGCTGTTGAACAAATTACATGCAAAAAGGTAACATTACAAAGTAGTTTGCAATGTTTGAGTAAGAACAGTCATCATATAACCTGGAACAAAGCAACACTGAAAAGATAAAGTAATGCATTTTAATTTTAAGACAATGCTGCCATTGTTCAATTTTGACTATATTTTGTAATCAGAATTTAATGTCATGGCTGGTTTATTACCATTTAAATATGTTAATGATCTGTTTGACTTGTTAGGAACTTTTCTGGCATAAGTAAAACAGTTTCTGTAGTCACATTTTATACTAAACGGTGCTTTCTGACATCTTACAGTAGAATGAAATCAAAATTTTTATGTGTGGTTGATAATATGTTGATAATATTTAACAATAATTACTTCTACATTTGCTTCTTTATTTTTGGATAAATCAGAAAGCTTATTATCTTTTACTGAGTTAATATATATTTAATAGTGAAAATACAACATTTGTTTGAGGCCCTCTACAATCCATCCCTGCTACTGAGAGTAAGGAATGTGCATGCAAGCATTGCATCACAGTCCAGTCTCCAGTAGTGGTTGTTTGGCTACAGCAAAAATCCCACCCTTTCTCTGAAGAAGAACAGGAAGCAGAACTCAGTCTTCCCTCTCCTGGTTCCCCTGCAGAAAGAAAGTTGCTAGATGATCTCAGAACCAGCAACACAGTCATATATTTTTTTTCACTATGCCTGTGGGCTAGCTTCCATCTTTTATTATTAATGATGCAACAATGTTCTTGTTTCTTTTTTCTTTTTTGTTTAATTACTGTACAAGAAATTTGCCAGTTTGATCTTTATTTTAGGTGTGTTACTGCAAATCAACTTGCTTGTTCATAATACTTTGATATTATTTTAAAGTTGGCATCTGTTGGCTAAAAAAGGATTTTGTTTACAAAAAAGTCATGCAAAAATAAAACATCACCTATTTATATTCTATTCACCAAGGAGTACTTATTCTATGATATCATATACAAACACACTTATCTAATAGTTGAATCAAAAATCCATTTTTTTTGAAAAAACACATTGTATTAAATCTAAACTTTGTTTAAAATGTGGATGGCTATGTTACTGGCAAAAAGTATTTTTTAATGTACATTTCCCATGGTTAGGACTTTGTACATTCCAATCTCAGAAAAATGAGTAGATCTGAGATTGTTTCATTGAAGAATAAATGTTATACAGCTTGCACTAAAATCGTAATTCATTTAGTAGGTATCCTTGTGCAGAACAACATTTTGATCACAGTATGTAATTTACATTTAAATGTTTTATTTTTTCAGCTACAGTCTAGTTACAACAAGAAATTGCAGATACAGGCAAAATGTATTACAAAAAAGGAAAACTTTTAGTTATGTACTTACCATAACGATAGATGTATGTGATCCATCTCACCTACATTCTAAACTGATGGGCTCAGAGCCGAGAATCGGCTCCGACTCGGCCAGTACACTAGCACAAAGTCTCTGATTGGCTGGGCCAACCCCTATATCCCAGGATGCACTACACCCAAGCCCCCAGATCTTGTTTGCCCACACAAAGTCCCCTTCACATGCACCCAACTCACAGAGATACGTGATCCAGAGAAGAGAATAAGACCTTCAGTGGAAACCCCACAAAGCGTTTCCTCCAAATCCTGCAGGTAGGGGGCCAGAGGGTGGGTATATACGAATGTAGGCGAGATGGATCGCATACATCTATCATTATGGTAAGTACATAACTAAAAGATGTAAGGCGATCCTATCTTGCCTACATTCTAAACTGATGGGACCGCGTCCCTAGCACCTTGATCCTGGGAGGCTCATTGGAAAACACTCCCGAGCACTGTGGAGCCAAATGACGCCCGACTCCTGGACTCCAAGTCTAATTTGTAATGAGCAATAAAAGTGTGTGGAGAAGACCAAGTGGCAGCAGCACAAATTTCATCTACAGACAGTCTGGAGTGGAAAGCTGTTGAAGTTGCCATAGCTCTAGTAGAATGTGCTTTAACTGGAAATGGAAGGGACCTTTCTGTCGATGAATAAATAAAGGATACACAATCCCTGATCCACCTGGCAATAGTGGCCTTAGTGACTGGTTTGCCAATTGTATTATCTGCAAAGGCAACAAATAATTGATTTTATTTCCTGTCCTGCTGCGTTCTATCCAGATAAAGACGTAGTTGTCTATGCACATCCAACTGGTGACATCTGTATTCTGCATCGGTAGAATAGTCAGGAAAGAAGACTGGAAGCTCAACTGATTGCTGAAGAGAAAGAGCAGAAGAAACCTTAGGGAGAAAGGATGGGTTTAATCTCAGGGATACTCTGTCCTTATGGAAAATTAGGTAAGGAGGCTTGGCAGAAAGGGCTTGAAGTTCTGAAACCCTTCTGGCCGAAGTAATAGCTACCAAAAATGCAGTTTTCCATGACAAAATTTTTTTCTCACAAGTTGTTGCTGGTTTGAATGGAGGGGACGTCAAAGCAGCAAGGACCACATTCAAATCCCATGGTAAAACTGGCCGTGATATAGGGGGACAAAGCAACCAAGCTCCTTTAAGAAAGGCCTTACACAATTTGTGACTCATTAGAGAAGGGTCAAAGGCAACATGGTAATTGGAAATCGCTGCTAACTGCACTTTCAGCATAGAAACCGCAGAGCCTTGTCTAAAAAGAGAAGCCAAAAAGTCCAATACTGCTGAAACAGGGGCTGTCAGGGGATCAAGGTTATGCCGCTGAGCCCAGAAGGCTAATCTTTTCCATTTGCTAAAATAAATACTCTTGGTAGAGGGCTTATGTGAAGAGGACAGTATCTGAACCACCTCAGGCGAAAACACATGCTGCCTGACTAAGGTTGGAAGTGGAGCAACCAGGCCGCTAGCTTGAGAGTCCGTAGAGACGAATGGGCCTGCCCCGACTGGTGAGTCAGGAGGTCCAGGACCAGGTCTAGGATCCAGGGACTGTCCACCGCATACTTCGTCAGGAATGGAAACCATACTTGACGGAGCCAGAATGGGGCTATCAAGATCATGAAGCTTCCCAGACGGATAGCCTTCTGAATCAGTCTGGGCAGTAGAGGAAGTGGAGGGAAGGCATAGAGTAGACCGGAGGGCCACTTGTGAACTAGCGCATCCCTGGGTTCTTCCCCTTGGGCAGGAATCAGGGAGAAGTAGTTGTCGCACTTCACATTCAGCGGACTGGCGAATAGATCGCAGCAAGGCAACCCCCACCGGGCGAAGATCCGATCCGTCACTTGGTGGTTCAGGGACCATTTGTGAGGCATCAGAATGTCCCTGCTCAGCCTGTCTGCTATAACATTGGATTTCCCAGGAATGTGCATTGCCACTAGGAACCTCTGGGAAGCAATCACCCATTCCCACACTCTCATGGCTTCTCTGCAAAGGGGGTAAGACCTGGTTCCTCCCTGTTTGTTGAGGTACCAAACCACCGACATATTGTCTGAAAGGATTGCGATTGTCTCCAGTGGGAGAGAGCTGTGAAGTGCCTGCAATGCTAGAAGCACCGAACTCATTTCCAGGACATTGATATGTAAACGAGTCTCGTGGTCTTGCCAAGTGCCTTGGACAGTCCTGCCCAGATAATGCCCCCCCCATCTGGGAAGCATCCGTGGTGACAGTGGTAAGGGGGGTGAAAAGGTCTGCCTAGGTTTAGGTTGGAGGAGAGAAGCCACCAGTGGAGATCCCGCCAACAAGTGTCCATGATTAGAATCGGGTGGGACAATGGGAGTTCCTGAAAGGACCATTGGCTCGAAAGGAGCCACTGTAGAATTCGCATGTGCAGCCTTGCCATCGGAACTAACAAAATAGTGTCCGCCATAGATCCTAAGAGTTGAAGGACTAACCTGGCTGGAGCCTTCCGACGGGGCAATAGGTCCATGACCTGGTTCTGTAAGATCCTTATCCTTTCTGTTGGGAGGTAGGATCGCATTTCTATGGAGTCTAGCTCTGCGCCTATAAAGGCAACATGCTGTGATGGCAGCAATACAGACTTTTCCCAGTTGAATGTTATGCCTAGCAATTGACCTAATTCAATGGTGGTAGTCACAGCCTGAGTGAGCAGATACTTGGTGGGGGTGGTGAGGAGCCAGTCATCTAGATATGGAAACACCTGGAATCCAAGACACCTCAGGTGAGCCGTTACCACTGCCAGGCACTTGGTAAACACCCTGGGGGCTGTGGTGAGACCAAAGGGCAGGGTTCGAAACTGGTAATGACTGGATCCTAGGCGGAAGCGTAAGTGAGTCCTGGACGCTTTGTCTATCTTGATGTGATAATAGGCGTCCTTGAGATCGATGGAGCACATCCAAACTCCTTTTTCCAGCAATGGGAAAATGGATTGTAGCGTGA
The DNA here is from genome assembly GCF_019279795.1 of Protopterus annectens. NCBI lineage: Eukaryota > Metazoa > Chordata > Ceratodontiformes > Protopteridae > Protopterus > Protopterus annectens. The sequence continues at coordinate 899,538,147 of NC_056748.1, forward strand.
CCATCTGGAACTTGGACTTCTTCACGAAGCAGTTGAGATGGCTGAGATCCAGAATAGGTTTCAAGTCCCCTGTTCTTTTTGGCACCAAAAATAATCTTGAGTAAGTTCCTAATCCGGTCTGGCCTCCGGGGACTGGTTGGATGACTCCTTTTTCTAGCAGCTTTAACACTTCTGTAGCTGCTTGAACCCTCTGATTGGGTGGCACGTCCAGGATTTTCCTTGGAGGGGAAGGGGGATGAATAAAGGGTATGGTGTAACCTCCGGCGATGATCCGGAGTACCCAATTATCCTGAGTGATGGACTCCCAGGCTTTCAGGTGCCCCGAAAAATGACCCCCGACTGGCTCCGGAGACGCACAGTTGGGCCGTCCCTCAGGGACATTGGAAGGATGAACCGCAAAAGGATTTGTGGTCTCCTGTGTTGCGGGGGCCTCCGCCGCCTCTAGGGCGATGCCTTACAGAGTAATTCCCCCTTCCTCTGCCTCTGGAGGGGGGTTCACATTGATGAGCAGGGAAAGACCTTTGCGATTTCTTGAACCACATCTTCCCTCCCCTCTGAGCCTTGGGATAAGGTCTCGTGGGAAGCAAAAAACAGGCCCCGACAGCAGACAAGGTCTTGCCCCCCTGCTTGCATCTAGTGAGGGTGTCCTTCACCTTGGGTCCAAAGAGTGAGGACCCATCAAAGGGAGCGTCTGTAAATGAAGACTTGAATGCCTCTGCAAAGTGACACAAGCGCATCCAAGCCTGTCTCCTCAGGGCTACGCTCGAACTCGCTGCTCTACCCGCCCCCTCGGCCGCATATGAAATTAGCCTCATGGACGAGTTAATGACGGATGACAGGGTAGATAGCTGGGTGTTGACAGACTGAGCCAATGCTTCAGGCACATTACCCGAAAGGGTATCTCCCAACTCCTTTACGAGATCCCTTTGTAGTCTTGTGAAATGGCACAAATAATTCAGTGACCGCAAGGTAAAGGTTGCTGAAGATAGGGTATGCTTCCCATACCTATCCATATTCCTAGATTCCTTGTTAGGTGGATGGATAGACTTCGAAGCCTCTGCCACATCCTGTTGAGTGGCAGATGCCACCACCATAGCATCTACCGGAACTCCCTTAGTGAGAAACTGCTTATCGGGGGGTGCAGACAAGAATTTATTGGGACGAGTGGGAACAGGCTCCACAGAGTCAGGGTGCTCCCACACCCTTCGACAAACAATGTCCAGTAACTCGTCTAAGGGTGGAGATACCCAGGAGGCTGAGGGCTGAGCTCCGAAGGCCTTAAGGAACACCGACTCTTCCGCGGAAGGGACTTTGGAAGGCCAGTCGCCTCTCTGTCTCAAGATCTCTAGTATGTCAGAGAACGAGACATCGTCAGAGGGTGACTTAGGGGACCCTTTCGCATCATCCAGATTGGTGTCTGAGGTGACGGACTCATATGGGGAGTCCACGTGCTTCCTCTTGCACATCTTTTTCCTAGGGGTCTCATCAGGCAAGGACTCTGAAGGCCCATCCGAAACTAAGGGACCACACAAGGAGGTATCCTCAGGCCTGGGAGCCCCACTGTCCGAGGAGAGGGGTGCACTAGAGGCTCCAGTCGCCGTGCCCAGGGAAGGAGCTACAGATTCCGGAGAAGTGACTAGGGACTTGGCCAGCGCACTCCTCATAGGCTCGAAGGCGGGTCCACCAGAGTCTGTAGAAAGACCCCCCTCTGAGGCCCTGACCAGAGTTGGGCCCCCCTTGCTGAAGCACCAAGAGGGAGACTAGGAGCTGAGGTCAAAAGCCCCAATGACTCCCCCTCAGGCCCGACCAAAGAGCCACGAGTACCAGGACCTGTCAAAAGTATCGAGAAGGTTGGAGCAGAGGTAGGTGCTGATGGACTAGTAGCGGGTCTCGGAACCGACCCAACAACTTCCCCAGATTCTGTAAACCCTGGCTCTGATGACCCTAAGGTTGTCGAAGGAGGAAGAGACGGTACAGGCAAGGCTGGCTCTGGAGCCGACTGGGCTGGGGCCGACAGCAATTTGGAAAAGACCGGTGACTGTAGGAGCCTCTGGACAACCCTGTCCAGGTCCGAATCAGAGAGCCTGGAGGACTTGGAGGAAATAGAAGGGGCTCGACAAACTGTCTCTATGGGCTCCAATATCACCGTAGGAGTTTGACTCTGAATCGGCTCCAACAATATTGGAGCCGAGGCAGACTCAAGGAACACCAAAGCCTCCCTCGGAGCCGATGAAGTAGGAGCCGATGAAACCAGTCCTGGAGCCGACCCTCTCTCTCTTGGCTCCGAAGCCCTAGGAGCAGAGGGAGGAGATCCCAATTTCGAACCCCTTTCCATCGGCTCCGAAGTCAGTGGAACCAAGGAAGGGGAAGCAGAACCTGGTCTCTCATCTCTCGGCTCCGAGGGCAATGGAGCCAAAGATGAAGACATAGATTTTCCTCTTTTAGCTGGCAGATCCGACGGACTGGTCGGAACCGACGACCTTTTCTTCTTACCACGAGGCTCTGAAGACTGAAGAGCATCTTCAAAAGAAGGTCTGATTACGCCTTTTAAAATCAGTTTATTTTTTTTCTCTTGGAGGACCCTGGAGGAAAAGGCATGGCAAACACTGCAAGACTCTTGCAAGTGCTTGGCCCCTAAACAGTAAACACAGATGTCATGGCCATCTGTGATAGACATCTTGTACCCACACTTGGTACATTTTTTAAAACCAGAAGGCCTATGCTCTTTTCCAGACATTCTGACCAAAAAACACACACTGAAGGAAGGAAAGGAAGGGAATAGAGCTCTAACTTAAACGCTCTAAAGGTAGGGATAAGGCCCACCAAACACCAGGAATTTACCACAGAAATTTTAACTTTAAGCTAAAACAACCAATACACACTCAGACAACAAGATAGCTATTAAAATAGCTGTTTTGGTTAAATGTTAAGAAAAAGCTCACAAAAAAACCCAAATTTGACTAACAAATAGGGTACTTAGCCACAGCCAACTTGAAACCATGTCTTAGCACTAGGAGCGGCAAATGAGATCTGGGGGCTTGGGTGTAATGCATCCTGGGATATAGGGGTTGGCCCAGCCAATCAGAGACTTTGTGCTAGTGTACTGGCTGAGTCGGAGCCGATTCTCGGCTCCGAGCCCATCAGTTTAGAATGTAGGCGAGATAGGATCGTCTTACATCAATCCCTTACCACTTTATATTCCATTACAAAACTACTCAGTAATAGTGCTCTGTATGACTGGAGGACAACAAGAATATCTTTTAACGATTATGAAAGCAATTCTCAGTACAGCAATCACAAAGATGTGAGACAGAGCTTATGTTACCCCTATTCCATCCCAGGTAAGTACAATGCATCAGTGCATAGATATTACAAATTACACTGTAATGAATGCCTAGGATAATTTGTTTAGTGTAAGCCGATTCTTTTCACAAAGGTACTAGAATGTTGAGTAAATATTCTAAAGCAATATTACAGTTATCCCGGGACAGTACAGGTGACCAGTCCATAATGAAAGCTTTACAAAAATGATAATTAATAATCTTTATGCATGAGTAGAAGGCGAAATTCATGTCAAATAATGCTGTGGTCACTAAAACTAGTGTCAGTACCTGTAGTATTCGAACCCTTAATTTTTATTGGTTAAGAGCCCATCATTTATGTGCCTAACTGACCCAGACAGTTAACTAACTAACTATACCCTTTCAATTGCATACTCAAATTGTACTACATTTAAAAATGACCACACTGTAAATACTGTATATATATATATATATATATATATATATATATATATATATATATATATATATATATACATATATATATATACACATATATATACACACACACACACACACACACACACACACACACACACACACATATATATATATATATATATATATATATATATTGCTACACTGCCAACATTTTCATGTTTTATAATTTATGAATTATAATATAGAATGCAATTTCCAATGTTTATAGGTTTCTAGGAAAGTACTATACTACTTCCCTTTGTGGGCCATTTTAAGCTTAACCAGTTTTCCCTTTTGTTCTCAAAATAAATATCCTATTTGGTTATAGATTGGCCTTACCCATCCTGTGGCTCATAATTATATATTATCCTTAATGAAAATAACTGGGATCATACCACAAATGATTTGAGGGGACCCATGCATCTTTTTTTTATCATCTTTTTTCTTACTTATACATTTGTGTTATTGTTACAAATGCCTGTTTCCTATGTTTGTCATTAATTCCTGTCTGGAGCTATTTCTCCCTGGACCTTGACTGAAAAGGAGCCCAGTCACACATCCCCAGTAAACAAATACAAATAAAATAAAACACAATACAATAAAACAAATATGTAAATAAATTAGTTCTTTTTGGAGAGGAGATTGTCTATTTTAAACAGTAGATGGCCAGAAAGGTCACTTAGAAACAAGTTCACACTTTCCTAGCAGAATAAAGTCTCACAAGAGTACCCAGTTAAAAAGGGACAGTGGTGCCATTAAATTTATGTACTTCAACTGACATAGTACAAGACGAGTTTCACTTTAGCTTAAGGAAGGTGACCCTGAATGAGTCACTGACAGATCACCCAGGTGGGATTATGGTAGACTTGTTAAGGAATATAACTAAGAAACAGGTTATCCTTCAGCTACACAACAGCTCATTCTTCCATCAGGTCTCTGGCTATGAAATGACTGTTTTTCTTGCTTGGTGTTAGCTAAAATGGTTAACTCAGACTGATTTAAACTAAGCTTATAAGATGGCAATAATTAAATTTTGTGGAGCACAGTCCACGCTTCTAACATGTCAAATTTGTATTTAATGCTGTGCATACTGATTATAGCAGTTCTGATAATTTTAGCTTCTGAAATTGCAGTCTGAGGGATGTAAGTTCAATTCCATATCACTCAGAAAAGGTTTGAGCATGTATATAATGCAAAATGTAGCCTTGCATGGTACCTAAAACAGTCTCTGTTCTGCTAGAGCCAGGTCAGCAAGTTTATCAAGAGGTTTAGGTAGAACAGAACAAACAAATTTAGAAAAAAAAATGTTTTCCATACAGTCTAAGTAGAAATAATACTTGAAAGGCATTGTCAGGGTGAGGTACCAAATATAAGTTCAGATCCATACTCAGTGTTGATTGATACTCTTAGTGCCGGAAAGCATAATAATGAGCATCAGCCTTGCTATTTTACTAGATGCACAGCAGGAGATTGATGTTACAGAATATACGTTTAAATAAGTACAAAACCTTTAGGGGTATGGGTGAGCTGCACATCGTCCCATAACATGCAGAAATTATTAATCACATTCCTTTACAAGACAAGGAAGGTAGACAGCTCCAATCACAGGATATATTCCTAGGAATCTTCCCTGTTGTCGCAAGGCACTTGTTAATTAGAGGGAGGTAAGATTCAATCTTTGTTTGAAAAGATGGTTTGGTGAGGAGTGGTTGGATCCCAAGGTCACTAAAAGGAAAGTAAAATCCAATAACACATTCCTCAGACTGGTAACAGCATCATACCCTGTATACAGATGCTTACATTCAGCTCTACAATGATGTAAAACATTTTAGGAATGAAATTTCGTCATGTTACTGTGGACCAAACACTGATTATTTGCCCAAGTCATTAGTTCAGTCTTAAACACAATAGCAGTCTCATGTTTAGAATCAGAAAGAAAAAAATAACTACCGTTTTCTGATCCAGTGTCTATCTGTCTGTACCAGTGAAAATGATTACCTCTATAGTCCTTTAACTCTAAACATTATATAAGTTCATGTTCTTGAAGGTGGTGTATAATTTCCAAAATCCTGTCTATGCTCGAGAATTTGAGAGGTGAATACTGACATCCAAGATAAAAACACATAACTAGGTCACTATGATCTGAGAAACCTAGTCATAATTCTTTGTAGTACAGTGAGCTTCAGCAACCCCAGTGTATTACTGGTTGCAAAGAAAGAAAAATGTGGGGGCCTAAAGTGTTTTACAGTTTTGAATGCCTTAAAAAAGTACTGCTACACCCACAATGACAAGAACAAAGATAAGTGTACCTCTGATGGACTAGCACCCTAAAAGTTGCTAACTATGTGTGGCACTAAGAAGTGTTCTACAGTTTTCAAAGTTGTTTTAGCATCTTGTCACTGCTCTGTGGTGGCCACTGTGTTTGCTCTAGCTCAACACTGGAGCATAACAGTCAAACGATACACGTAATAAAACTTACTTCTGTGACATCAGAGAGGTGCATAACAAGTTTGCTTTTTTCCTGATTTCAAAGCATAATCAGAATGTTCTATGTACTGCATATTATGACATAAGTCACACATTGGGAATGGTTTATGAAAATATTTGTTGAAGGTATTTAAGAAAGATTTCAGGATATTAAACAATTTGTTACACTGTGGCAGGGTGACATTTAAATTTCAGAGCTGAAAATTTCAGAGATCAGACATCTAGAGAGACTGGCATGTGTCATCATAATCTGGATGTGCATAATATGTATGACTTAACTGATACATTTTCAATAGTTTTCTTATTTTTTGTCCAATTAATTTAACTTTTTTCCTGCATAGGTACTACATTTTGTCATTCTAAGGCATGAACACTGTTAGGAGTTAAAGAGCGACATTTTCAGGAACTACAGTTGCTTATTCTGCCTTCTCATACATGGAGGGCACATATCATTTAGGGGTGCTGTACAGCACTGCAACAATATTGTCATAGACTTATATTGTGATCTTGGGGACTTTCTTCTTACTAACTGAAACACTGTGAGACAGCACTCCAGAAAATGTGACAAGGAACCACAGAAATATATAACATCCAAGCAATATGCAAAGATTTTTATATTCTAGCTGACTAATTCATATTCTCAATATTCAAAGACAAAAAATCCAAAGCACTTGTAGCCTAAAACAATGTACTTGCTGCCAGATGTGGCAAAATGTATTTTTTTTTACATTGTTATTTGGAATTTTAGCATACTAACACAATGAAAGAGCACTATCAGACAATAAGAAATATTTCTGTTTCTAGTATCAGAAGTAAACAAACTCAATGTTAATATTTGGATTAGCCATTGTGACAGACCTAACCATAACCAGCAGGAAAAACAGTGAAATAAATATTGATACGGGTACTACATGGTTATAATAATATACCAGATGACTCAACGACAACCCTCTGGAAACAGACAGATAACTTCAAACAATGGATTTTTTTTGCCTCTGCATACATCATAAATTATATTGACCATGGCATGTTATAAAGTGACAAATGCTGATATTACTTTTTGTTCATTTGTAAGCCTGTTATATTTTCATATTTAAGGCTCAAAGTAATAAGCTTTGTACCTCATATTATCAAGAGGATTTGATGATTTGACACAATGGGGTAGAACTTAATGGATATAACACTCATTTGCTTGTCTCCCAGTCTCCCAATGGTGTTATTTAGTTGTGCTACATTTCCTGAATGTTCTCCTCAGCTAACGTACCCTACCAGTATACACCAGTGCCACAGTAGGAGGGTTAACATCATTCTTCAATGCTGTGATCATTAATTGGTGTCAGGCATACATTTTTTGCAGGATGAATGACCATTTTGTACCATGGAGCCATTTTTTGTCTGAAAACTAGGATAAAACTAAATTATTTTCTGCAGTACAGCACATAATAATCTGTGGTCACTTTCATTAAGTTTAATTATACCGTGGGGCCAACTTCATTAAAAAAAAATCTATCTTTGGACCTGGTCTATAAGGATAAACCCCTGATTGTGACCCAGATGGCCCAAGAAATCAGTAGTTTAGATGCTGAAATATCTTGGTGGAAGAGGTATGACCTTTTGGTTGATGCATGCAGTCACTGGGGAGGGATATGTTGGCTCCCAGCCAGTGTACCTATCACTGTGAGTAAAGTCATGGGCCATTTCTTAAAGCAGATCACAAGTCAATGAGGGATGTGGGCATGGGACCCAAGCTGATGATGAGAGCCCTTGTGGGGGTACATATGTGACAGCATGTGTTTCCTATTAAAGGGCATATGTAACTGTGAAAATGATCCAGGTGCATACATCATCACTAGGAGCAGGGCCTAGAAAAGTATAGAAACTCCCCTCATGTCTGCCTGAGTGATGGCTGCTTCTTGGCTAGCTATCACCCAATACCAGGGAATAAATGGGTCCAGATAGCTTTTACCCTTTAGAAGAATGAATGGGAAAAAGATCTCTTGTCCCAGGGTGAATGAGTGGGCAGCTGTGGCAGCAGTTTGATGGACTGCTGCTATGGGAGAGTACAAGTAAGATATACATGGAAAATTCTAGCATTAAATCATTTGTTACTGCATTCCTTGGAAGATATAAGATACAATGCCACATACGTGGTTTATTGTGACATATGCTCATGAAAGCAGATGTAATACAATCCCTGTACAAACTTTGTGATGTACTCAGTATTGGGTAGGCATGCTTTACTGAAACTGTTCTTACCATAGTGACAGTTTACTTGCTTATTGTGTGCTGTCTTCAGCCTTGCTACAGTTGTATAGGGGAATTTTCCCATTTTAATAGTGTTGTCCAAACTCTAAAGTTGTATTTCCCTGCTTTGAAGATAAAGACAGAACCCTAAATAGACAGACAAGAAGTGTGTTGTCTTTCTAGCTTTAGAATCAATGGTTGTTTTAAGTGACTATTTGGAGAAACTATATGCTATTTACTGTGCATTCACCCACATGTCTGTAGACAGATAATATCTTTTACAAAGAAAGACAAACATGTTGTCCTAGACAGAGATTTAAGACCAAAGTCATCAATCAATTAAAGAGCTGATGAGATCATGATAGCAAAACACTGTGTGTGATTAAGTTGTAGAAGCTAATCAACGCATCCAACGCAGTAGTTATGTAACAGCCTTTGTCAGGCTGTAAGGATAAATCAGGAAAGTAATGCAGAAAAGTCCAATCCAATGATACATTGCTTGCAAATATATATAAACTGTAATTTGAAGGGAAAAAAAAAACAAAAGGAACAAAAATGTTATATTTATTACTTTAAATCTACCCCCAGAAAACACATTAAAATACATAGACAGCAAAGCTCCTCAGTCTCTGTTTATAAGTCTGCCCATTTTCCTGTGTGCATGAGTGTGTTTGTGTGTATATATATTTTTTTCATAAGCATATGCTTATGAATGTTACGAATGGATATGTATATGTATACACGTGTGAATTTCATTTTCAATATCCTCATTTTAACTATTAGTCTCCATCTATCAGTTTCTCTATGACCATGAGATTTCCTTGTTTTACTGTGGTCCACGTAACACAAATGAAATAAAGCTTTAACCTTGTACTTATTATAACTCCATCCAAATAATTTCTGCACCTGGAGCAAGTGCTGACATATATAATTATATAATTATGCAACCATACAAGTACTGAGTCTTCCTACCCATTACAACACACACACACACACACACACACACACACACACACACACACACACACACACACACACACACACACACACACACACACAATTTCTATTTCCTAGGATGCCTGTCAACATATAAGGGGACATGGAATCTCTTGAATAGATTGAGGTGGATCCCATTGATTGAGGTGGGGGTTGGGCAGAGTGATGCATAAAAAGGAGCGCATACACCAACTGACGCTCTGAGACAAAAAGACTGAAGGAAAAGACCACTCTAGTTCAAATAGTGACTTGAGTGCCTATAAGAGCATCTTAAGGGAGGATGTTAGTGAGCAGCCATTACTGGCTAACTCTAGCAGAACTATGTGTTCACCCCATGGAGCTCAAGCCATGTGGAAGTCACACACTGAGCCAAGGGGAATTCAGCATGTGAATGCAGACTTTTTCTCACAGAGAAGCTATAGTGGAGCTCAAAATAGTTGCCACTGTGAAGCAGGGTGGTCTGCTAGCCCACTCCTTACCAGCCATCAGTCATTGTAAGCAGATGAGCTCATTGTGGATTCCAGGACAGGAATGAATGGGCTGTACAGCTTTTGTCTCACCTGGGGATTTCCTGACTCCTGTGACCACTGAATGAATGGGCCAACTGGGTGCAGGCAGAGGGGCCATTGAGCTCAGTCTTGTGTGGAAGCATGGAGAGAGAAAAAGGACAAAGAACACTCTGTCCTTGTACTCACACCTTAGGGCCCTGCTAACTGCAGTTAAGCAGCCTGCCTATCTCTATGCCTGAGGATTGTGCTAAGGATGTTTGATGAATCAGAAACAAGAAAATTCTATAGTTCTTGTGGAACTCTGCACTTTCAGAATCATATGCATTAGCTGAGTCTTCAGTGATGCACCCCCACCCCACCCCACCCCGAGTCAGGGCTGCAGGGTACAAGGTAGTTATTTGGTTTACAATACGGAGTTGAACATCAGTAAGTTATGGTGGCGTACAGAAATCATTGACGGATGAATATAAATGCATTGTACTGTAGGTGTAGGAGTGGGATCTGTCTGATGCACCATCCACAAGTAAACTAAAGTGCTTTTCTCAAAATGTTCTTGTACTTCACTGCCAAGGTATCTGAGGTCCTGAAAGAGGAAATTGTTGGGGACACTGTTTACTGCATAATAATAATAATAATGATTTTATAGAGTTAATGTACTTAGTGAGCCATAAGTATGTTTCTTCTTCAAACCATAAAAAAGACAATTCTCCATATATAGAGAAACATCTAATTTGGATGCGTGGGTCAGACTCCCACTCATACAAAACGACCAGTCTGTCATCCTTCCTTTTCAGCGCTACTTTTGCAGATTTTGTTTAGTTTTGCTCACTTGTGTTCATGTGTGCATTTCTTTCTTTTTTATGTGTGTGTGGGGGGGTTTCATTGATTTCACATCAGGCAGCAATCACCTATAATGTTATGATCTTGTTGAACTTAGCCTTACATGGCCTGGATACCTCCAGTCTTCAGGATTTTCTGTTCTGCCGTCAGCTATTCCATTTCAGTGTGGTTGCAGTCTTCAGGTATTCAGACTGATAGAAGTGATTATACCCAGATACTTAAAAGTTTAACCTGACAGACATATTAGCATTGTCTATTAAGAAGACAGACAGAATGTTATATCAGGGACATTGTCTTTGTAAAGAACAGGTAAGTTTAGCTCTTTTGTACCTTCTTAGTTGCCTGTTTTTAACCAGTAAAATAACTAATCCAGTGAGAACACGGAATATGACTAAAAGTCAAACAATATGTGAACATAGAAGCTTCAGTTAACAACATGGTGTGATAAGCAGAATTATACTATTCTAAGATATGAACCCTGGAGAAAACAACTTCAGCTTCTACCTTTAAGAGAGAGTATGGAAGCATTCATGTAAATAGTGTAAATATGTTCTTAAGAATATTGTTATTAATACTGTATAAAGGTCACCTGTGTTTTTCTCTTGTGATTGCTTTGTAATGAAAAAAGAAAAACAATAAAAAAATATTATTGAAAAAAAAAAGAATAAACAAAACACGTATCCTGCATACAAATACATTTTACTACTACAATGTACTAATTCAGTGCAAAATCATCTATAACCCGTTAGAACAATGACTGACTGTATTTGTGAGCATTATGTTTGGCTTTGAATAGTTTAGGGTAAGTAATCTTTCTCAAGTAGGAAAGGAAGGATTTTTCAGGAGGCTGAGGGTGAATTGGATTCAGAAAGGTTATGTGAGATGTACTCCTGGTGTAAAGCTCACAGTAACCATTTCTAATTCTGAGAACATCCTACCAGAGTGCCGCACCATGAAGAGGACTGTCTCCATGGCCTATCACAAATGTTAACAAGGCATTCTAGGTGAGAGGGTTACGTTAATTAGCTATGTTCTGTCCCCCCAAAATGCCTACAGTAAGGCATTTATCCAGCTGAGTGATTCCCTTGTCTGTGTTAGTTACATCAGCCACCTATATCAATGAACATGACCAAAAGTTAGTGTTCACCTGATTATGCCAGAGGTAAGTGCCAGGCAATTTAGCAGACAGGAAATGGTGTGTGTGTGTGTGTGTGTGTGTGTGTGTGTGTGTGTGTGTGTGTGTGTGTGTGTGTGTGTGTGTGTGTGTGTGTGTGTGTGCGTGTGTGCGTGTGTGCGTGTGTGTGTGTGTGTGTGTGTGTGTGTGTGTGCCTACCTGGGTAATCACAGTAGGAGGGGTAGTTAGAGAATAAGTAGGGTAGGTGGCTATGTGTGTGTGTATATGTGAGAGTGAATTAGTGAGTGTGTCCATGAATGCAATTGGGTGAGGGGGGGGTCTGTGCATTTGTATGCATGAATGATGAATGCGTGTCTATGGGGACTCTCATACCTCCACCCTTACCTAGACTAATGAGCACATTCTGAAATGTGTGTGTGTGGGGGGGCTCTAGACACCAGAGATTACTCTATATACCATGCCTTAAAGGCACTTAAAATATAACAGAACAAAAGTTCTGGAACATGAAAGATGTGTTTTTTTCTTTTTACCTAATAAGAAATATGAAATGCTAATGTCTGCCATTATTCACTTCTTTCAATGGTCCTTGAGTTATGAGGAACAGCACACCTATAAGAGACAATAGCAGAACTTTTCTGTAAAATCAGGGACAGTTGAGAGGGAATGGCGTGTGTCCTTGTGGGGGTGACGCTTTAGTAAAAAGCCAAGAGAAACACTAGACAACACTTGGGAGACTTCTTAAACAATTAGGAGGATTCACTTAAAAATGAATAGAGCAAGAGGTCTAGCATCATGATGCACTTTAAGAGCAATAAGAACTATAAAACAGTAATTTCTGACATTAATGACTGACTGTAAAGATCTGTAATTTGTAAGGAAAGAGTCAAAAATAAGAAGAAACATCAGAGATGGGTCTACAACTGAGGAAAAGTAAGAGATGTTTGTGTGTGTGTGAGTGAATGTGGATTACCTATACTAATGTGATGCATGGACCACAAGTGCTGACTACCACAGGAAAGTGCTGATTTCCACTTGCTGTAGCTAAGGGCAATTACTGTGTCAGTGGTAGATTAGCAAATAATGAGGCCATTCCTCACTGCAGCTAACATGTCTTTGAAATGCAATTTCCTGAAATGAGTAAACTATCCCTATTTGCCACACCTCTTACCACTAGTAGTGGAGTTCTTTCTAAATTCCTGGAAATATCTAAGAAGGAGGGTTTAGAAGCACAGGTCGGAAGAGGGTAATAGCATCCTCACTAGTTGCAAAAGTGATGAGATGAGTGATTAATACAAAGCTTGCAGAACAGTGGGGAAGAAGAACCTCTGCAGTAACTTAAGAATGATGATGTAAGGAGGAGAGCAGGCCTTGATGAAATAAGGAAGCAATGCATTCCATCTAGAGAATGTCGATGATATCGGGATGAATTAGAAAGAGACAGGGATGAATCAGCAAATATAATTAAGAATAATTCAAAGCCTATTAAGAGTAGATGTGTGAGCTTTTTTCAATATGCTTTTTGCCTTCCCACTTGTTAGACATGAGCTTCCTGTTATAGTTCTTGACCCCATTCACTCCCCATACAGGCTGCTCAATAGGTGAGGCAAATGCCAGTGAGAAAGGAGGTGCAATCCTGAAAGGTATGATGGGGTTTGTGTCCCACTCTACCTTTGTCAGTATGATCTGTTCTTAGGTGAGGCATGTCCTCATCACAGAATTTTGTTTCATTCTCACAATCCAGGGCCATCCACATTTAAGGATGGACCAAAGTTGCCCTCAGGATGGAGGATAACCCAACACCACCTCCCCTTTGAGCTGTATCATTCATGTTGCAGAGTTCAGGACTATTTTTGTTGGCCCGTAACCCCTCTTCTTGAAAAAGATGCTTGCGCCAATGTCACTAAAAAGGCTTGAAATACCTCCATGCATGCACTGCAGAGGTTACTATTACTGGCACAAAAGAACCAAGGACATTTTCTAGGTTAGCACTGCATGCCATATACATACACTTCATCAGGGTCAGTATTGCAGTAGTCAGACTACCTTCCTTCCTTCCTTCCCCAGGGTGGGAAATCTGGTATCAGTCATTCACTCCCACTCACTCCTACCAGACTGTCCAGGTCATTAATAGAATCCATCTTCATCACAGTGAGGGCTTTATTCCTCCTCACCATGAAGCTGGCAAGGTAAGTGAGTTGATATAACAATATTAAGGCTTTGTCAAGTTTTGACAGAATTATGTTCTTTCCAATTGCTGCTCGTATCTCAGGATTACTAGTCTGCTAATTGTATGAGACAGAATGAGCTGTGTTTGAATAGATGAGCAGCAAAGATTAATATAATAAGAGATTAAAAGAAGTTAGTCTTAACCAAAGCCTGGATATTTTAAGAATGGAACATTAGAGATCATTGAGTGAGAAAGGTCAGTGAGATAGGGTAATGTAAATAGACTGCAGTTGTTTGGCAAGGCAAAATCATTGTGTAAGACTTTTTAATATGAATTATACTTTTTGGTTTGTTATATATATATTTTTGTGAGCACCTGTACAAAAGTTTATTAAATCCATCTTGCAGGGTTTGTTCTATACAAATGTTTGTTTGTCTTTTCGCCACAATGGAACTCCGGTCCACTAATGATTGGCAGTCAATTTTTATGGTGCCGAGTTGCCAACCCGACGCCCAACCTTCAGTGAAGGCACGCCTATTCACGCATGTCTTTCGGAGGCCACTCGACCGTGGGGAGGACATAAAGACTCCACACAGAAGGCACTCCAGCCGAGAATCGAACAGGAGAACCTCTTGCTGTGAGGCAACAACGCTACCGCTGTACCACCGTGGCTAGGGTTTGTTCTATACAAATAAGATCCTGAAAAAAGAATGCTGAATTGTCTTTGAAATCCAGGCTGTCTGTTTCTGTACCAGAAATAAATGAGCAAAATAAAAAGTTAGAGGAAAATAAAGCTCCAGTTAATGATGGCATCATTACTAAATTATATAAAATATTAACTCAAAATGTTTTTACTCTTGTATAGAAAAGTATTCACAGCAATTAAAATTGCATTTAACATACTCCCATCATGGAACTGTACAGTAATTTATTCTTCATTAAAAAAGATAAATATCCATCTCTGATTACACAGTATATCATTACTGAATGCAGATTACTGCATTTTTATATCAATTCTCACCAAAAGAATAAAAACTATACTACTTACATTAATAGAGGAAGATTAAGCTGACTTTATATTAAATAGGTAAACAGAGCATAACATCAAATGAATCATTATACAAATTAAGTATGCTAATAACAGTAAACAATAATAATCTATAATTAGCCTGGATATAGATAAAGTCTTTGGTTCAGTAAGATGGTCTTATTTAACTGAAGTATTAGAAATAAACAGATTTCCAAATAATTTTATATCTCTTATTAATCCTCGTTATCAAAATTCATTCTCATATGTTATACTAGGATAATGTATTTCTCATTCAACAAAGATAATTAGAGAATAGGCAAACCATCTGTTAAATCATGATTGGAGAATAGACGTTCTCCAGCAGGGTGTTAAGGTACAGTTAATGCCCAATGAAAAATGAGTCTGACACTTCACGGCAGCATTTTAAGTTGTCATGGTGCTCAGACTGTAAGAAAGCTAATGGCTGCCATTATTTAGTGCTCGCTAAGCAGCACTTTTGTTGTTTAGCAAATGTAAAATTAAAACAAACAACAAAGAGAACAAACAACAAACAGAAGACAAACAACAGAGAGAGAGAGAGAGAGAGTCAGAGAGCAATTGAGCAGTGGCAGCAGTTAAAATTAAGAGGTATGCATATCTCTCAAATTCTAAGCTCAAGAAATCTGAATAAAGCCTAAAATAAAGGGGGATCAAAGGCCCAAAATAGGAACAGATTAAAAAAAAATGCTGTCATAAAATCAAAATGTTGCTAGAATAAAATGATTTGTTTTGGCATGCATTTTCTGAAGGAAATAAAGTGAACAAAGACTTAACAAAACCACCACGGCTTCCAGTGCGATAAAAATCCAATTTATTGCATAAGACAAGCGCTTTCACGTAGACACTCAACGCTTCTTCAGATCCTTAAAACAATGCCCCAATACAAAACATTTTATAGCAGCAAAATCACAATCCAAGTATCAATTAAATAATTAAACAATTAAATAATAGAACAACTGACATTAATTACCCTCCATATAAAAGGCTAAAACCATTTACTTAAAGTGCTGTGCATCCAACTCTGGTTTAATACAAATGCTACTGTTCAAACCAGGATAGATGTGTTCTTGTAGCTTAAAAATTAATTTCAGTTCCATGCATTCAATAAAATTATTATTATCACCACCTCTCTTATTCATTGCAACAGTTTGTAAAACCCTAAAACTAAATATATGAAATGAAAATTCTACTATGTGCTTGACTAAAGCATTGCATAAATTCCTATGCTTAATATCATATAAATGGTGGTACATTCTATCCCTAAGATAATTTGTGGTTTTGCCAACATAAAAACAGCTGCACCCATCACATGTAGCCAGGTAAATGAGGTTAGTAGTATTGCAGGAGGCACGAAATCTCAGTTCAGAATCATTACATAGAGTTGGATGCTTAAACTTTTGAACTCGTGTCATACTACTACACATCTTACTCTTCTTACAGGGGAAATTGCCAAGTTCTCCCTCTTGAGTTAAAGTGCAAGTTCTATTACCACATAATATCTGTTTCATATTCTGATTGTTCTTATATATAAACTTAGGCTGTTCTCCAATCAATTTCATAGTATCCCTATCCACCATAAGAAAATGCCAATTTCTATTAATAATTTCACGTACCCTCTTATTATCTGTAGTATATCTAGTTACTAAACGAGTTCCATATTTTCCTTCACATCGTATGGTACCCCTATGTGGTAAGTTATCACTGTCAGGGGAACTCACCCTCTCATTGATAATCTCATCCCTTAACCAAGAAAAATCAGACCCTCTGTAACCTCTATCTGAAAATAACTGCTCCAAAGTATTTACTTCCTGTTGCAGAACAGATCTATCTTCACAAAGCCTCTTCACCCTATTCAATTGACCCTTCATAATGTTTGGGAAAATGTGTTTTGGATGCATGCTGCTATGATCCAAGAAGCTATTACACCAACATTCCTTACGGAACAAGCCTGTAGCTATTTTCCCCAGGTTATCCTTATACAATTTCACATCCAAAAAATCCAGGGTTTCAAATGAATACGTAGCTACAAACTTCAAAAAATCTGTTGTATTTCCCAAATACATAATAAATTAATTGAGGAGGGTTATCCCCCCATCCTACAGCATAAAAATATCATCCACAAAATGTCTATAGAATTTTATATGGGTACAAAACTCACTAGTAAACAAACATTGTGTCTCCCAAAAGTGTACCACCAAATTTGCATAGGAATTAGCGCAAGGGGTGCCCATGGCAACACCCCATCGCTACAAATAAATTTGTTCTTCATACATCAATGCATTGTTTGAAAGAATCAGCTCAAGCAAAGTACATATCAAAATAGCCTCATTACTACCACAAACCACATACGAAAAAACCAATGACACCGTCTTCCTTTCAATAAATAGAAGTCTGTTTATTCCACAATGAAGTAGATAGCAATGAATTCCACCATAAAATCTCTTAGCGCCTCGGCCATAACAGCCTTTACAGAGTAAAAGAGTAAAATACTCTTTTACTCTGTAGAGGCTGTTATGGCTGAGGCACTAGGAGATTTTATGGTGGAATTCATTGCTATCTACTTCATTGTGGAATAAACAGACTTCTCTTTATTGAAAGGAAGAAGGTGTCATTGGTTTGTGATACTGAGTTTCATCGAAGTGTGGTTTAAGCTATAACTTCATTACTGTCAAACATACTATGCATACTTAAAAGTGCTCTTATGGCTTCCATGCCATACACATTCGGTATGGAAGTAAATAAACTTTGTACATCCATGGTCACCATCAGTATATCCACTGTATCCACATTCTCTCCATATTTATTCAAATCATCAATGAACTGTGTAGTATCCTTTAGGATGGTGGAAATCTCTCTCACTAAGGGCCCCAGTTTACCTTCCACATAAATGGAAAGATGTTCCATGCACCATCCCCCCTCCATCCACTATGGGTCTCATTGGGGGGTTCTGCATCGACTTGTGAATCTGAGGCCAGGAGTGGCCTTCGGTCAACTGGTGCCCTAAGTAAAAGGGCTCCACGGTGCACCCACCACACCACCCAGTGCCCCCATCCTGGTCTACCTATACCAAATAAACACTGAAAAAGCCCCCCTGCTAGAGCGGCACCCTAGGCAGCCCCCTAGTTGGCCTATGCCTGAAGCTGGCTATGATCTTAGGCAACCCTTTGATGCAGGGAATTAATGGATATTCCACATGTAAAAAGAATATAAAGTATCATCAATTTGTCTACACATAAGTAGATCATAAAGCGTATCATTTACATTACTCAAAATTTTACAATCTTCAGTGTTATTTAACCTTGTTTAGATCACTCAATAAACAGTGCATGGCTGCATCATAATCTCCTATGTTCATTAGGACTATCGCCCCTCCTTTGTCAGCTGGTCTGATAGACAATGCAGGATTGTTCATCAGCGAATAAAGTGCTTGTCTCTGAGCTACATCTAAATTATAAAATTCACCCCTATGTTTGTGATATAAGGTGTCATATATATCCCTCTCACAGGCTCTAATGAAAACTTCAACATGAGCCGGTGGTAGGGGAGTGAAAGAACTCTTCCTCCTATGCACTTTACCATTTACATTGGATTGATCTGAACCATCTTTAAAAAACAATTTTAAAGCAATGTTACGCCCAAAAAGTCTTAAATCAGTCAGTAATTCACTTATATTAGCAGTAGAAGAAGGAATAAATGTCAAACCTTTATTCAGAACAGAGATCTCCACTTCGGTGAGCTCATGGTCTGACAAATTCACCACAATGTTATTTAATATTTCTTTCTTCTGTTCGAAGCTTGCTTTTCTCTGAAATTCTTCCTCTTCCATCTTCCCTGACTCATTGATCTCGATTGCTGTCGATCCTCCCATTGTTTTACTGGGAGGGGTAAAAAAACGATCCAGAGTACATGGAGTGAGCTGTTTCAGTCTCGCTCCCATGGACACAACAGTGAGGGCCTGTTGGTTGGGTGGAGGGGTATAGTCAAGTTCAACTGATGGTGAAGGTATAACAGATGTTTCCCCTCCAGCCCTCTGTGTGCCCGTTATCAATGCACTCACTTCCGTATTATTCAGGAATGGGATTGGTACTGGCTCAGAATTTAAGGTGGCTTGCCATGGCTCAGGTTGTGAAGTCATCTGTGTTGAAATGTTTCACCATGCAAATACATTACCTGAAGTAAAATCAGTAAAATCCCTCTGCAATTTCCGTTGCTTCGTTTGTTGCAACTTCTTCTCATACAGGGAAATATTCACACACATATTGCTCAATGCATTATCAAACTGTTCCCCCTTAAATTTTTCAAGAATGTTACCATGTGAACGTTGCGTTTCCTCTAACAATTTTTGTTCAATGGGACGAAAATAGTCAATAATAAGTATCATATATTTGTAACTTAAATCAAGATTTAATTGCTGCCATTGTTTGATTAGCAACGGATGTGTGTGTCACCATATGAGGGCATGCATAGCACTCTCATGCCCCTTGGGATCACACAAAAATGTAGGCAGGCTTCCAGATGCTGTCTCTGCCAAACATAACGTTTGAGCTTATACAAGTCATTTTCCATGTCCCTTACCATAGCAGAAAACTGTTGACAATTCTCAATTTTATCCAGTACTTTACCTTCAGTATTTCCTTCAAAGTTCATAACCAACAGAGGGTTAAATTGCTGTAATAAAACATTTTCCCAAGTCAACCACTGCCTGACAACAGGCAGAACAGAATTCCTTTCAGGCAAGGTAGTATCAGTCATGTGGAGGTGTGGATGCAAAACAACCAGAAGAACAAAAAATAACATCACAACCACCCAAAGGTCTTGTTAAAGAAGACAAATTGTAAATGAACAAAGACTTAACAAAACCACCATGGCTTCCAGTGCGATAAAAATCCAATTTATTGCATAAGACAAGGAAATAAAGTCTAAAACTCAAATGTATATCATTATTTAGTTACTTCAATCCCCAATGATTTGCCAGCAAAACACAAAGTTTACGACCAGAAACAAAACTGAAGTAAAAATCGTGACGTTCTTTGAAAATATTATAACCCCATTACTACAAGTTTGAAATATTAGGTGGAGGAACTATTTTACATCAAAAATTAAAAAAAATAATAATATAGTAATAACAAAATAAATAAGTAAAACAAACAAAAAAAATATAGCTAGCCCATTCACTAAGTACATTAATGCCCTCCAGGGTGTGTGTTAATGTGTTAATAACACCCTTCCAGAGGTGTACAGGCCCTCTGCCTGTAGCGTTAGACCTCAGAACACCTTTGGGTGTATGTTTTTTAAACTATAACAAACACCCTGATGAGCATTATTGCTTGAGTAATCACACAAAACAAGGTTGTGCCTTGTCTCTTTTATTATTTGCTTTGGCTATTAAGTGTCTAGACAATTACATAAAACTTAGCAATGATGTAGTAGGATTTCAAATAAATTATCAATATACTTCCAGAATTTGATTATTTGCTAATAATATAATGTTAATATTAGGTAATTTACTGATTTTTCACTAATAAATACAACAAAATATTAAAATATTTTGAATTGATATCAGGTCTAAAATTCAATCAGAATAACAGTAATACTTTATTAATTAACAAAGAGTTAAATTATTTGATGGAAACTGATAGTTAAATTAAATTGGATAGTACAGTAATTAAACAGGTTACCATCTGAAATGTCAGGAACCACTTGAGAGAGTCCAAAAATGCAGAGACTGAATGGCCGAAAAAATGGACTCGTGTATATATATATATATATATATATATATATATATATATATATATATATAGTCGAAGATGCCATTTCTGTGAATATTCCCTTTTCTCTGAAGTATGGTGATCTCAGAGTTGGTATATATAAGTTCAAGGGAGGGTAGTCGCCCCCCGCCCCCCGACATAAGGAAGTTTAGAGAAGGAAAGCGATTTCTGAGACTCGCTCTTCTCATGTGTTTTCAGTCTTTTTTTTTCAGCTTGTTGGAATTTGGCATTTTGAGTGCTGACATTTCAACAGGGAGATGATTAAACACTTAGAGGTTACTCTTTTATGCAATTGTAAAGAAATAATAACAATGAATTATAAAAAAAATGAGACAATAATAAACAAATGAAATAAGTTATTATTTGCTGTGGAAGGGAGGTTGATTTTAATCAAAATGGTTATTTGACAAAAACTGCTATACATTCAACACACATTCTTCTTTTGTTCCCTCTAAAGAACAGTCTAAATCATGTCATTACATTTATTTGAAGTTCTTATGGCAACCTTACAAACCTAAAATAGCTTTGGGATATCATGTAAGTGAATGGAAAGATAGTAGAATAGGATATCCCAATCTAGAAACTTATGCTATAGTCTCTATTGAAAGAGTAGCTTTATGGTTACATTCTGATTATTCATCTACTTGGAAAAATGTATGAAACTATTTGGTTAAATAAAGAAAACAATATTACTATACATCATATACAAATCTTAAATAATAATAATAACAACAATATGAAGTGGCTGTTAAATAATTTTTTAAACAGCAATAGTCCAACATAATCTACTTACATAAACAACATATACAAACGTTAAAAAGTTCACATCTAAATACCCAGATATAAAGCCTTGATGTTTCACATTACTCCCCATAGTATTTATTTATTTTTATTTATTTAACTTATTTTGAATTTTTTAACTGGGGTAGAGCACTGATCCCACTGGACCTATTTCAGTCCCAGCCCAACACAATAGATGTGTGACATTATATTCAGAGTTAATACAAAATGCAATATATACATATATTATGTGAAAAGTGAATAACATAGTTGGTTTGAGGGAATAAAGGCATTAGATAAATGACATTATATACAGAGTGACTGGCAAAATACACACTCTGTATACATGAATTATATACAGAGTAGAAATAAGAGTTGTTTTGCTGAAAGAATCACAATCAAAAGTAGAATCAGAGCAAGGTATGCAGAGGGGAGAAGGGCGTTAACAGGTTAAGTCATGTGACCCAAGATATAAGAGTTGTATTTTCCTAGAGTATTGAATGTGTTTTTATTTATCATCAGAAAATAGTGTAAAAGGAATGACCTTTAAGAAAAAAAGGGGGAGATTCCCACAGTTTGGGACCAAGGTCTGAGAAAGCATGGTCTGTGCAGTCACCCTAGTTGGGGGAGTTTGGAGGAGAGGACAGGAGTAGTTAAGATTTCTAATTTTGTATGTTTGTGCATCGCTGAATAGTCTGGAGGCTAGTGGGGAAAGATATTGTTCTTAAGTTTAAATAGCTGAGAGGCAAGTGGAAAGTCAGAACATTGTTTCACAGGTAGCCAGTTAGCTTTTTTAAATGGTTTTGCAGCGGTGCTCATTTCTTGGGGAGAGAGTAATGAATATGCAAATTGCATTTGAGATGGAATGAATGGTGGATACATTTCTTTTAGAGTCTGCAGCAATTAGAGTGAGTCAGTATTCTAACTGAGCCAGTAAGATACCTTTGCCTATACATTTCTACAGGTCTGGATAGAGAAAGGGAGATCCTATTAGGACAGAATATGAGACAGCGGTTTTTGTGTATGTAGTCCAGGTGGATTTGGATATTTAGGATGGGGTTCAACCAATTCGCTAGGTATTTAAATGAAGTGACATTTTTAATAGTGCTATTAAGATGATTGAGGATTTTTAGAGGTCTAGAAATAGAAGTGAGCTTTTGCTTATTGCCAAAAATCATTGTTTTTTTGTTTGAGGAGTTTAGCAGTAACTGATTATCACTGACCAATTGAATAAGAGCATGAAAATCAGCCTGAAGTTCACGTTCAAGAGAAGAGACAGAGTTGTTGGAGTGGAATAGGACATTGTCATCAGCATAAACTGTAGAAAAAACAAGGTTAAGTCAAAAGAAAGCTTATTAATGTAGATAGAAAAGAGAAGAGGATAGGTGCCAGAATAGATCCTTGAGAGATATCTTTGTCTAGAGGGACTGATATAGAGGTTGATGAAATGAAATTCATTGAGAAACAGTGGAGAGTAGTAGTTTGTGAACCAGAGCAGTGTCTCTTCTGTCAAAATGATCACAATAATCAATGCGGAACAAGTTTATTCAACACCAAAAACAAATAAAGGTTTGTTTCAGCTACATGGAGTTTGAATGCTCATGACTTTTTTAGAATACAAATCAATAGACAGTTTTTAAATCTTTATGGTTTCATTAAAGCCAGTAAAGCCATATCCCCCTAGCTATGGTGATAAGGTCAATAAAAAGACTGAAACATGCATATCCACAGCTAGTGGGATTTGGCTTTATTGGCTTGAATGTAACTATAAAGACTTAAAAAGTAAAAAAAAAAAAAAAAAAAAGTCATGGACATTCAGAAGCCATGTAGATGAAACAAACCTTTTTTTTGGTGTTGAATAAACTTGTTCAACATTGATTATTTCAATCATTTTGGAATTTCTTCACATCCTTTCTAGAGTTGATAGCTGTTTTTCCATTTATGCTGGTGTACCTTTTTTGAGTTTTAAAACTGCAGAAAAGCAGGAAATTAAGGGTTTCACTAGGACCATCTGGCTGTTGAAGCTGATCTACTGTAATTTGCATCTCACATTTGCTCGTGTGTGTGTGTGTGTGTGTGTGTGTGTGTGTGTGTGTGTGTGTGTGTGTGTGTGTGTGCACGCGCACGCACGCATTTATGCTCACTCACGAGTGTATGTGTCTGTATCTGTATGTGTCACCATGTATGTAGCTATATTGCTGGAATCATTTGGGCCTGGTGATTAGCAGGATAATCAGAGGAGGTTTGGCATGAGTACACTCCCAAATTAATGAAAACAGCCATTATAAGATCGTTATGAAAAAAAATCTTCATCAGGTTCTGATATTCCAATCTGCAGGCATCAGAAAATTCTCTGTACTAATAAGGTAATTCTGAAAATGGTGGCAACATGTCTAAGATAACACCTTGTCTCTTAAATACCTGATACATTCCAGTCTCCCTTCAGAAAGAGGCACAGCATCAGAAGGGCCCTTAGTTATCTGTTGTTTGGTCTTGAATTGAGGAGCTTGAACTCACTGCACCATTTATCAGTGAAGATCATGGAGTGTTTTTAGAAAATTATTCTTTTGCAAACCAGGATGGGCTGTTTTGTAATGCAGGTATAGAAATCTTCCATTAAACTGGTATTACAGATCCCTGAAGACTCTAGTGTTTCTTCCATAATATCTGCATTCTGCAATATATCACTAGAAGATAATGTCCACCCAGTTTATAACTGCTACACAGATCATATTTGACTGCATTTGTCCTTTCAGCAGGACAAAATGAATCTAATTCATCTAAATCGTGGGTTTCACAAATGTCTTCTTGAAGCCCCATGCCTAGGTGTTTCTCATTTACTTGACACTGAATCTGTGCAATGCATCCATGTTGGTTGTTCACTGAGCATGTTTGAGACCAAATCTCTGCACACCTACCTTACCATTTCATTTTCACAAGATAAATTCTGGATATTCTGAACAGAATACACAACCTAGGCACCTCTTTTCTAATATGTACCCTATTCAAAACATTATGTGCCTGCCAAATATGAAATGTATTTTTCTGATATCCAAGCACTGTCCTCTTACTTCACAATATCTGCTGTGTGCCTCTTTGAATTAAAGTACTGCTGCATTCTCCATGGTATATTACCTGAAAGGGAGCTAGTTAGAATGTGACTGGTGTCAAATGCCACCCCATGCTTAATGAAGTCCTCAGAGTAGACTGCCACCTCCATTTCAAGATAGGCATGCTGGTCTATGAAGGACTTTAAACTCTCTGTTGGATCTATAACTCCTTTTTGGCCCCCCTCTTTGTTCAGATGGGACATTTCTGATGGTGCCAAGACAGCAGCTACAATATGCATCTGTGCATGCCCCCATCTGTTTAGAACACCTTATCTCATGGGATTCAGCACTGATACCCAAACCAAAGCAGTAACTGCATGGGCTAAGAAAACCACCCTTGCTCTACCTGGTTCAAACAACACAGTTCAAAAATTATGACAAGCACAACATGTGATTGTAGAGGTATATGAAATATTTATCAATATTCCATAAGCTGTGGGCAAGGTTTAGCGCTGATGAACTACAGAGAGACCTTTTTCAGTAGACGGCTCCATTTTCAAAAGGTGAAACATTTCAACTCTACAAAACCTGCAAGACCTATGCACTTTAGATATTGTTACATTTTATCTGCTTTTATGCAATTCAGGGTAGTACATTGTATTTGATTGTGTGTGTTTTGTCTTTAAATTGTTTTGCTTTTGTTTTTTTACAATAAAGTGTAGTATAAAGCAGCTTATAGATAAAGGTCGACTACTTCTGATGCAACTACATTTCTGATATCATCCAGGCCTGTGATATAATTTGACCCTCTCTATTTAAAAGCCAATATCAGCTAAATAAATTGATATCTGAAACGAGATTATTATAGATCATTACCTGAATGTTGTAAAGCAGCTCAAACTGTTTTGCATTTCTATACAAATATAATTTTTTGATTCTTCTTGAAGACAGCATTACAATTAAAGCACTTGTGATTGTTTTCTTCACTCTTTGACTACTGAAAAGTCAGTTATAAAGCTTAGAACAGATTAAGGGCACTATCTGATCATTCTCTACTAATGTAAAGAAGGATTATGCATATTCCTATTTGCTGGGAAAGTAAATTAAAGTTGTGTCAGACGATAAAGCACTCAGTGTGCCAGTAAATAAGTGCTAATGGCATTTGTTTCTACAAGACTGATAAAGTAATTCAAAGTGGGTGAAAGAGATACAAAGAAAAAAAAGAGAGGAGGAGAGAAAGAGATAGGAGAAAAAATAATGTGCTGGTAATTATACTGACTGCAAACTCACAACTGCAGCCCTGTCTGTTGGATTTTACTGGTGATTTTTTTTCAAAAAGTGTTAGTTTCACTAATGTTAGTCCATATTTTTCAACACTGTTGACAAGACAATTGTTTTGTGTCATACTGAAACCAAAATATATCTAGAAACAAAGAGCAGCAAACCTTAATCTTATAACAAGCTTACTTGATTCAATGAATATAATATGACCTACCCATCTCCAAAGTCTTGGCTAAGGCTTCCAATACTGGTTTATCATATCTTGCTGCTGGCTATATTTCTGATGTGTCAGATTGCCACTTTACCATATAGCTGAGAAATATTTTATTTACTTATTTTTGAGAAAAGTGGTTTCGTGTCATTTTTATTTACATGAACTTGATGATGTACTGATAAAGTATTCATTACAGCGTAACTGCCAGAAATGGTTGGTAAAACTGAGAGCAAAGGTGAAATGATTGACAAGTTGGCTGTTTAACAGTCTAGTTAATATGTCTGTCAGACAGTAAAACTTAAAAAATTAAGTTGCGTTCAGGATGAAGGAAAAAAGAGAATGGAAGCCTGGAAAATTTGTGAGAGACATAAGGGAGGAGATATAAAAGAACAGTGGATATTGCCTAATAATTCTTCCTTGTTAATATGACACACTTGTTTTCTTATAGCAAGATTTATTTGCAGTGTATAAATAAAATGGTCTTGGTCAAAGCAGTTTGGATGTGGACATTAGTCTCCATAAGTAAGACTATATGAAAACAGAACAAAAAGTGCTGCACTGACTTAAAGATCTGTTGGTTATAAGTGCTGCCTTTATGGGTTATTCTTTCATTATTGGTTACATTCATTAATCTGAAACTGTTTTACAGCACTGGTGATATCTATAACTGCCTAGTGTCGGGTAGCAATTAAAAAATATCACTAAGCAAAACAAAGTAAATCTTAACTTTGTAAAATCATATTTGATTCAACAAATGCAACACGATCTGTCTAGCTACGAATATTTAATTAAAATTCTTACTTTTGCTAAGATCACTTTGCTATATTTTGCTGCTGGTTCTGTACTTGACAAGTCATACTGTTATGTTACACTTGAAACTCTACTATATTTAGTCAATGGTTTTATTTGTGTATGTGTGTGCTTGTTTGTGTGTGTGCACGTGAGTGCATGCATGCATGGTCAGGATTCAGAGATAGGCTTGACTGCAAGTGTTAAGGCTATGGCACAAAGGCCTGTTAGTGGGATAACAAATACCAGCAATTGAGAGGCACATTAGCTGCAATGAGGAAAACCTCATTATCAGCTAATTTGCATCTCTTTCTCTCTCTCTCTCTCTTTTTCTAAATCACTCAGTAATTATCGCTAGCGCTAACATGCCCTTTTATGCTGTGCTTGTGGTAATCACCTTTGGCGGCCAAAGCATTATGTTAACATAGGCACCCCTCATTCATTCCCCTACACATGTACACACATTCAAACACACTCGCACACATGCACACAGCCATACCTATTACCTGCCCCTGATTTAAAAGAAGATTTAAAAGAACATGCCTTATTTGTCATTGATGCTCACGGATAATTTCAGTCAGTTAATAACGCAAGACATTAGTGTGTCATACATCTTTGTGTTCATATTTTGGGCTGAAAAACCTGTAATCTAAGTACTTCTTAAGTGTATTAATATAGTACTAAAGATTAATGTTCCCCTATATGTCTTTCATGCTGCAAAACCTGAGTTCTATTAACTTTTTGAATGGATTACAGTAATATTAGGAATGGTTCCCTTGTGTTTAGTACCCCCCCCCCCTGCATATTACATCCATTGCTCATTAGTCTAAAGGGAGTTGAGAG
Organism: Protopterus annectens; assembly: GCF_019279795.1. Taxonomy (NCBI): domain Eukaryota; kingdom Metazoa; phylum Chordata; order Ceratodontiformes; family Protopteridae; genus Protopterus; species Protopterus annectens. Next base: position 899,566,080 of record NC_056748.1, read on the forward strand.
ATATGGACATCTCCACCCTCAAACAAACAAATACACACACACACACAGACACACACACACACACACACACACACACACACACACACACACACACACACACACACACACACACACACACACCTACCTGTCCCTTAACTAATCCCTCTTATGCAACCACCCAGGTGGACACACACACACACACACACTCACTCACCTGACACCACTCATACCTCTACGTAATGCAGTCTCATCCACTGAAAATAATGAATAAACATGAGCTTTTGGTTGAGTTAACTACATTATCTGGTTGTGAGGATTTATGCATCCAAGCAGTTCTATAAATCACTTAGCTGCATAAGGCACTTACTGCAGGCATTTCCATGGGAAGAGCTTATGGCTAATTACCATATGTTACTCCCCTGGAATGCCTCATTAGCATCTGTGGTAGGTGAGAGAGGCAGTCCACCACAGTGCAGCACTTCTTTAAGGTAAGCACTGTGGTAGGACTGTCTAAGAATCAGAAACAGTTACTACCATTGGTAAAAAGGCCTTACGACTGTCCGTAACCCTTCTTAATTCCAGTGTGTGTGTGTGTGTGTGTGTGTGTGTGTGTGTGTGTGTGTGTGTGTGTGTGTGTGTGTGTGTGTGTGTGTGTGTGTGTGTGTGTGTGTGTGTGTGTGTGTGTGTGCGCGTGTGCGCACACGCCCATGCCTGTGTCTGTGTGTATGTCTGTGGTTATCTGCAAGTTCATAAGTATTAACTTCTGAAATATTGCATAATATAATGTAAAAAGAGCTTACTGAGTTAGCAAACCATTTACAGCAGTGAATCAGAAAACAGAATGTAATGTTTTTGGCTCCCAGTCCCTTCATCCTATTGATCAATAAGACTCTTCCCTGTTACCACCTCGGATTTCTGCTGAAAAGAGACCATTAGTCTAGTGGGACTAACCATGTCAACAAAAAATAAATAAACAAATAAATAAACTAAACCAATGTATTCCTTATCTTCTGTCAATGGCAATATGCCAGGACAGAGAGGAAAGAGCTGGTAATGTGCTAACTTCTTGCAGGGCACTAATACATTTTATGCTTTATAACCTCCTATTTCTGGCGGGCAGGATAATGCAAGGCTTTTCTATGCTGAACCTAGGGTGAGAATGTGTTCTCACATACCCATGGGGTGCACTTCTCAGATACAAGACACATCTTGGCTGTCCATGTTACCCTGTCTGCCTGCCTCTGTTTAAAGAACAGTCTTCCAAGCCATGCCCTGGAGAGCCCTCCTACAACAGAACTTAAGCAAACCACCCTGTACCACCTCAGGATGAGAGAGCCAGTCTTAGCTACTTACTACCATGTCTTCCTGGCCAGCTCATTTAGCACCATAGTTCTCTACCTCCATGATTCTGCAGAACATCACCAACTTTGCCTCATATTTTTGCATTGTCCCTTCAAAATGTTTGATTTTCTGGTTATCACTGAGGATTACAGTCAGCCAGTAATGCCATATATTAGAGCTGCATATTTATGTTCAAAAAGTGCATGTTTAAGTAAAACCCTTGGTTATATTAACTTTTTTAGTGAATTAAATCAATATTTAAAAATTGTCCCTGATTTGGGGTATTTGTCCACCAATTATTTTTGTCTTTGTCCAGAATTCTTGAGCATAGAAGTTAAGAGGCATACTAATTTTTGTTTTTCCTAAGATGTGTTGTGTCTGTCTGTTAGCTCTGTCTTAGATTAAGTACTCTTTAACTTTTCTCTTAGACGTCTCTGATGGAAAATAAAACAGGATCATCCTATTCATGGATGACACAATGATAAGCAATGGAAGAATAAGGAAAAAAGTCAGTAGAAGGATCTGGAAAGACTAAACAAGTGACAGAAAAGGGGCAGCTGTGATTCAGTGCATCTAATACAAACTACTTCACTTTACAGTCTTGGTATGATGTATAAGCTGGGAGAGAGAAAAACTGTTGGCAACAGAGAAGGAAATGATATAGGGTATGGATCACACCTACACTGGACCACAAAGAGTAAAGTGGGAGGGTAGTGGTGGCAAAATGAGAATGATGGGGTATATCCTCATGGGGAAAGAATTCTGAAGGAAGGAGAGCATACTTCTAATCTACAAGGCCTTGGTCTGACCTTACCTTGCATAACATGTGTAATTCTGGAAGCTGTACTGCTGTATGACTTGCTGTTCTCTGCCCGAATATTGCTGATATCTATCTACATTTGATTTTGTATTGGAGTTGTTCATTTAAGTTTTGGCAACTTCAATTTTTTATCGTTACTCTTATATTGTATTTTGTTTTGTTTTAAGTTTTTTGGTCCTTTTTGGAGTTTTAAGAGGTCTGGGCTAGGGTCAGTTAGAAAGGAATTATTTTGTAGGCAGTGAATAACATCCAGCTAGTTACTGGGAAGAGATGAAAAATAGCATTCCTCATGTTAAGTACACCCACCCACCCTACAACTGTTGTGCTTTTAAACATGATGGCGTATGAGTTGCCTGCCCCTACTATAAATCTAACTTTAGACACTCCCCAGTCTCATCTCATCAATGCATTCTACTGAGTACTGAGAGATCAACTGGGAAGTACCCCACTTAATTTCTTAAACTTGAATTATCTTCTGTTTATTTAGCTTTTTTGCTGCACATTCTTAAACTGTTGCATTTAATCTGCTGCATTAATTAGTGCCTGTTAGTACCCTGGTTACATTGTAACTGTTATTCTAAGCATCTTAGCTCTAATTTAAGCACTTGGGTTCCAAACTACTTATCTTATATTAGGAAGGTTTGTGGTCTACACTCTTGTGGCAGGACAGGTAGCTTACACCTTTCCGAGTTAGGAATTGCTGGCTGAAGGCTTACTGTGTCTGTTATTCTAAAAGTGTCTTAGTTCTGGTTTAAGCACTTGGGCCCCAAACCGGTTATTTCACATTAAGAAGGTTTGTGGTCTATACTCTTGTGGGAGGAGAGGATAGCTTCCACCTTTCTGAGCTGGGGATTGCTGGTGAAGGCTTATTGTGCCTGTTATTCTAAGTATCTTTATTCTGTTTTATGCACTTGGGCTCCAAACCAGTTATTTTACATTAAGAAAGTTTGCGGTTTAAAATCTTGTGGCAGGAGAGGATAGCATATGTCCTTCTGAGTTGGAAATTGCTGGTGAAAGTCTTATTGTGCTTTTATTTGATTGACTAGAAGGATAAATTGTTTACAAATTTGAATCGCTGTGCCTGAGGCTTTAGGTGAAGTTTGATGACCACACTACTTGAAAAGAAGAGTGTTGCTGGTTTCTGCTAGAGTCTGCAAAAGCTAAGACTTACATTACCATAGCCAATGTTTCGGCACTTGATTTTTACTGCATTAAGTTAATGTTTCTGTGTTGAATATCTGCATTTTTTAACCCGTTTTACACTCTTTAGTTAGAAGTGCCTTGGTTCCACTTTGGTGAAAGTAGAAGGGACCCGAGTCTTTTTGTGGCCTGGGACTGTGTAAAGAAAAAAAAGAGTGCCGTGTTTTTGACTGGCAACAGTGCATTGTTTGTGTTTTTTTTATCGAATCTGAGCTGCTGTTTAAGCATTGCAGTTCCACAATGCCTGGCTCGTAACCTACAAGCTCCGAAGCATTTGGCGACCACACAACTTGTGAAGAAGATTGTTGCTGATTTCTGCTAAACTCTACAAAAGCTAAGATTCACATCACCATAACCATTGTTTTGGCACTTGTTTCTTGCATTGTTTTTGTCACAGATGCATTAATTGAGTGTTTTGAATATCTGTACTTTTTGACCTTTTTTACAGCATTGGTTCCACTTTAGTGAGAATAGAGGGGATCTGAGTCGTTTTCTGGCCCAGGATTGTGTAAAAGAAAGAAGTATGTGCAGTTTTTGATTGGCCACAGACCCTTGTTTGTTTTTTTTTTGTTTTTTGTTTTTTTTTTTACAGCATCTCCTCTGCTGTTTAAGCACTGCAGTTGCATAACACTTGGCTCATAACGTATGAGGAAGCTAAGACTTAAATTAATATATCCAATGTTTCAACACTTGTTTTCGGGTCTATATCATTTAATCAAACACTTAATTAAGTGAATTGCTATTTTTCTAACTGACTTAAGTGAAAGCTCAATTAAGCGAATGATCGGTTAAGTGAAAAGTTTCCTAGGGGAAAAAAAAAAACAGTTGCCCGCCCTCTAACCATGACAAACAAAACAAAATTTAAAATGCTGCAAAGTGGGGGGCTTCACCCCTCACCCCCACAACTAAATATACCAGCTCTGAGATTGCACCACAGTGGGGAAAAGGGCTAATTCCCGATGATGGCCAACCATGTCCTTTCCCTGGGAAAATATTCGGTAAACAATCATTCTCTTAATTGAGCTTTCACTTAAGTCAGTTCGACAAATAGTGATTCACTCAATTAAGCATTCGATTAACTGATCTAGATCCCTTGTTTTTCACATTTTTTCACAGCTACAATAACTGAGTGTTTTTTGCATTGAATATCTGCAGTTTTTGACTTTTTTTACAATCTTTAATTAGAAATTCTGCTCTCTACACAGTGGTGCCTAGCACTGATCTGTAGAGTTGCCAGTATCTCACAGAGTAATTTCCTTTTGTAATCTGTGCAGATACCGGTCTCTCACAGTGTAAGTTTCTCCTAAAATGCCCTTTTTGTCTAAACAGATATTTTTAACCACTAGACCATCTAGTTTGCACATAGCTGACCACTGCTCATCAAGTTCCTTGTGTTACTGACCTATTCAATATTTAAATTTCTTTGACTCCTCCCTCGTAGATCAGTAGCCATGGATCTGCATTTTCTGATTCTCTCTGTGGCCATTCTGTTTGAGATAGGTATTCTGAGGAAATGTAGCAATTGCCTCATGTACACTAACAAAGTATGCGAGGGGTGTAAATGCTCTTTAACACTAGAGGCAAAACTATCTCATACAACAAAAAATAATCCTATAGAGGTTGTCAGTGACACTTGTACCATGCCTACTGCACATGGCAAAGACCCTACACATAAAACTACTTACGCTGACGCACTTACATGTAACCTTCCTAAAACACTAAGACCTCCTGCACAGCACAATCCAAAAAAGGGTCCACAGCCATCACGTAAACTCTCTGTTAAAACACCACCCACAATTACACATAGTAACACTGTATCCAATATCTCTACTGCTAAGCCCTTAAGGTAAACCAGCAAACAGCCAAATGTCCTGGTCATCAGTGATTCTATAGTGAGGCACACCAATGTCCCCCTCACCAGACTGAGCAAGGAAAGAATCAAGGTTAGCTGCCTTTTCAGGGTTAGGATCTGCCCAGTCCTGCAGACACCCAGGTCAGTGAACTACAGGTACCAGTATGACTCTATCATAGTCTATGTGGATGTTAATGTCCTGAGACCTACCTCTCCCAACTAAATGAAGCAAGGCATGATTGAACTCACTGAATGTGTGTTTCAGGCTGGTATGAGCCTTGCACTGAACAGCATGCTACCTTCTGCAAGGATGATGCCACATTATCAACAGAAAATGATCAATTTTAACAACTGGCTTAGTTTCTGGTGTCAGTCCAGGGGAGTATAATATTAGATGGCCTGGGAGGACATAGTTGACAGACCATGCTGCTTTGGCAGGGATGGTCTGTATTTATCTCATCTATGCTTTCAGATATTGGCAAAGATCTTTTCCACCCCCATCATGACTTTTTTAGGCAAACTGATAAATCTCCCAACTTAACTGAGCCTATGAAGGAATATCTGAAGGTAGTACTGCTCAATGTTAGAGGTCTTAACAAGAAATTTCACTACCTGCAAGCTTTCTTCTCCCCGGAGAGTATAGACAGCTGTGTAATAAAAGGAACATTGTTTAAAATCACAGAGAGTACCATAGCAATGCAAGGTTATAATGAATTACACACCATTAGACAAGCAACTGCACAGGAGGAAACTAAAGGTGAAAAAGTATCAGTCTCTATTAAAAACAACCTCACATTCATGTTAGTTAAAGTATGTGATCCACTGGAAACCCACACTGTCTATCTCAGTGTACCAGAGTCCCTCACCATTAAACCCAATATGATATTCATAGGGGATCTCAGCTACTACTCTATAACTTGGGAATCCTACACCACTTCTAATTCACAAGCCCTGCGATTCCTAAACTTTGTTAATACCAAAATCCTGGAAGAGTTAGCCCATTCTCCTACCTGGGGTACAAACATCCTTGACCTTATACTCTTGAACAGAGGGGGAAGCAATGTTCCTCACCCAATGTAATATCTTCACTTGTCAGATCTGTCCATAAGGCAGTATTGCTTGAAATAAAAATTAAATCCAGGGACCCAGCGAAACCAAAAACCTTTAGGAACTATTACAAGGCTAACCTCTCTCTACTAAGCGACACCTTGGCTAAATTCCAAGCTATTTACAAAATCTCTAGACAGGCATATTGATAGCAGTATACAGCAAGCTGTGCCCACTCATATTAAGAATAAGACAAACTCAAAAGACAAGTCACGCTGATGGGATCACAATATCAATCAGTTATACAACAAAAGAAAAAAAAATCTTGGCGAAGCATAGGAGGAACAAAGCCCTGCATACTAACCCCCCCGACTGATCTAAACAGGCAGCTGAGAGGGTTAATTTTTTAAGAAAAAATTGTTTCTCAGGCAAAGTACAACCACAAAGCTTTCTACAGCTATGTCTGCAACTTTGAGGGAAATAAGCAACGATGTACAGAACTTACTGTAAATGGCATCATCCACACTAAACCGGAGGCCATTGCCACCCTTTTGGCTGGCAGGTTTAGCTCAAATTTTTCACCCACTCCCCTCGATAGTCCAAAGTCCAAAGGAAATACTGCATACCACAATCTCCCAACCATTACTAGGGAGCAGGTTATCAATGCATGTTCTAAGGCCAAAAACACTGCATCATTGTGCCCTCGATAACATAGCATGAAACATGAACTCTCTGGTCCATTTGAATCTCTTTTCAACTGGAGTCTATGTCAGGTTTTGTGCCCATGGAACAGAAGATGGCTACAGTCATTCCCTTACACAAAGGAAGTCCAACCACTGATCCAGGTAACTACAGGCCCATAAGTCTGACCAGCCTCATATGTAAGGCCATGGAAAAAAATTGTCATGTATATGATAAAAAAGGGCATAGATAACCTACAAATGCTGGACCCACCATAGTTTGGATTTGTTAAAGGAAGGTCATGCCTGTTAAATCTGGTGGACTTGTTTGAGAGGGTCACCAAAGCAATGGATGAGGGCAAGGCTGTGCACACAGCTTACCTCAACCTGGCCAAGGTTTTTGATACAATACCCTACTCATGCATTATAGATAAGCTCAATAAATTAGGTATAAACCCTTTTATCACCCACTGCATAGCCAAATGGCTCACTGATAGAACCCAGAAGGTCAAAATAGGTGAGACCAGTGACTAGAGTGACCTCAGAGGTTCCTTACAAAAAGAATACAAGGCATAGCAAACCAGCCTTACACAGATCACCTTACAGCCCTTTCCCTCTACTCAGTCTCCTATAGATTGCTGAGGGATGATCAATGCCTGGCTTACAAGGCATCCACAAACCCCACACTTATGAATCTCCTACATATTCGTAAGTCAAACAGTACCAGATCTAGAGAACTTAATTTTGTCTGTGACAAACAGAACATGCTGAAGAGGCATATATGTGTCCTGGAGATTGTCCCTCTTATGGAATAGGCTTCCCATCCATGTGAAATTGAGTTTGTCTATTAGCCAATTTAAGCACAACCTAGACCATCAGATTGGTAATTGGAAATTTATACCGGGCCTGGCACTTATAGCTGTCATGGGCAGAAATACCTTATAAATGCCTGCCCTTAATGTCAAATTTGGATACAGTACATCATTATTATTTCAGGAAAACTTGGCTAGGCTTAGAACCACCACCATCCCCCACCCCCAGTCATTAGCCTAGCAACAATCTATGAATTTATGAATCTATGATATCAGGATGCTCAATGAAATGCAGAGGAAAACCAGCAGAAAGATCTGTAAAATGAAGGGGAAGGGATATGATCAGGAAGTAGTGGATTTAAAACTCTTCTCATTTCAGACCAGAAGGGACCTAGGAGATACAAAAGGGACATCTTAAGCAAAAAAGATGTGGGAAAAGGACAGGGCATATGCAGTAGATTGCAAGGTCTATCAACTCTTTGTATCTCCAAAAGTACTTCACAGAAAGAGTTATAGACCAATAAAAATGGACAATTGCAATGTGCAGCAAAGAGCAAGCAAATCCATAGAGACATTCAAAGGTCATGAGGCAGGTGGAAAATGGTAAAGGGGAAGTTTGGGGTGAAGAGGACGTAGAATTTTAATTGTACTTAATGGGAAGACCAGATAAGTTTAGTGTCTCTTCGTGCTATCAGACAAGTGTAATACAGTATAAATGTGTTTGTTGGAATGCTATAATATATTTATTTTTTAGACATTCCTTTAAACCAGTTATTCTAATATTATTTCTTCTATATCAGTTCTCTAAATTACCAATATTATTATACAACTGAGAGGTCAGATTTGAATATTCTAAATGCAGGTGTTATTAACTGGTGTATTTATATTAACAGACATACCCAAAACATCATTTGCTTTAAGTAAATCAATTAAAGCTTTTATTTTCATTATCGAAAATCCACTTTATACAAGTCAGGGTGCTGGGGAGCTGAAACCTATCCTGCCCCTTACTGGGTACAAGACAGAGAAACTAATCCCTCCTGGGATGCCCGTCTCTCATAGGATGCATACATAAACACACACACACACACACACACACACACACACACACACACACACACACACACACACACACACACACACACACACACACACACACACACACACACACTCACACACACACACACACACACACACACACACACACACACACACACACACACACACACACACACACACACACACACACAGCATCTGGGGGACCACTGATTCTCTTAAAGCATATCTTTTGGAAAGTGAGATAAAAATAGTGCATCTGACAATAACCTAGGTGAACACAACAAGGTTATGCAGATTCCACACAAAAGGTACTCTGCAAGGACTCCAATTAGAGAATCAAGTGCTATCAGGTAGCAACCTTTAACTTTTTCCATCAGAAGAAATACTGAGCAATGCTGATTTGTAAGTCAGAGGCACCAGAACATACTTGTAATACATGGAGCTGAGTGATTATGCCCCATAATCAGGGGAAAAGAAAGATGCATGATAAGTGTTGTTAAGCAATCCTAACCTAGTATCATGCTAGAGCATTAACAGCAGCCAGCAGCCATCGCAGAGTAGTGGTGGGATGCTGCTAAAGTCTTCATTCAAACTTTCACAACTTTCACTTTTTTTACCTTTAGAAAATTCTTTACTGCGGTGGTGGTGCTGCGGTAGCGTTGTCGCCTCATAGCAAGACGTTGTCCCGTTCGATTCTCAGCTAGAGCATCTTCTGTGTGGAGGCATACGTGAATGGGGCATGCCTTTGTTGAAGGTTGTGTGTCAGGGCTGGTAACCCGGTACATAAAAATCCACTACCAATCATTAGCGGACCGGAGTTCCGCTGTGGAGGCCCCTAACCGGGAAAAGCCGAAAGACACAAACAAACCTTTAGAAAATTCTTTATGACAAACTTTATACTCCTAAGTGATCCTTTGGCAAGCTTCAAATCCCACTAAACTCATTTAACTTTACTAAATATGCAGAAATGTACACTACCACACTATACCAGCATGTAAACAGCTGCACAGATGCAGCTGTACCCCTTATGAACAAGTGTAGGGTAAAACCCAGAATCAAACCCACATGGTGGAACCATACGTTGCACAGATGCAGCTGTACCCCTTACAAACAAGTGTAGGTTAAACCCCAGAAACAAACCCACATGGTGGAACCATAATATCAATTAGCTTTATGATTATTTATTTATTTTACATTTGTTAACCGGGATAGTCCGTCTGGGTGTGAGCCCATTTTCAGCAGAGGCCCGGGGAGAAAAGTTTCATAAAAAAACAGTACTTACATAGGCAATAAAATAAAAGGAACAACTACAGTAATAGTTTGAAGTAAGTATAAATATACATTAACATCATTAGAAGTAACATTGCATCTGTAGGATAAAAAATAATATACACTGATACAAAAATAGCATCAAATTGTTAGGAAGGAAGAGTTATTTCATAGAGGGTAAATTGAGAGAAAGTAAAGATTATTAGTCAGGATTAGTTAAAGTGGATAAGAAATAGGAGGAGGTTAGAAGAAGATATCAAATAAGAAAGTAGGGGGTTAAAGATAGTGGAAAAGGCATATACCCTGGGCTGATACAGGAGCAGCTGCAGATCCAGTGGCTATATAAGTAGTCCTTTAGTTTTTTTTTTAAATTGAATTATATCAGTGACAATTAATATGTGTTGGGGAATAGAGTTCCAGATTTTAGAGATATAGTGTGAATAGGGGGAATCCCCAGCCCTGTTGTTACTTTTGGAGACTTGCACGAGAGTTTTATGTGTAGATCGGAGGAGACAAGTATTATTATAAGGCCTGAGTAAGTGTTGTAATGCTGGGATTCTGTCAGGCTGATTTACAAAGTGATGGGTAAAAATGAGGTGAGTGTAGGTTAGGTAATGGGGAAGTTCTAACCAGTTTAATTGGCATAGGGAAGAGCAGTGGTGTGACCTGTGAGGGGAGTCAGTGGCAAATTTGGCTATTTTATAATAACAAGAGTCAAGTTTGAAAAGTTCAGTTTTGCTAAGTGTAGTAAACATGGGAGAGGCATAGAATAGAGAAGAAAGAAAATGAGTCCCAGTAATGTCTAATCTGGATTGATTTGTAAGAAATGGTTTGATGCGGTAGAGAGAGTCAAGTTTGATATGAGATTTTTTGATAGATTGAGATAGGTGAATATCGAATTTCAATTTATCAATGATACCTAGTAACTTAGTTTGTGAGGTGGTGTTTTTGATTGTATTGTTAGAGGAAAGTATTTGAAAAGAAGTTGTTGGTAAAGACAATTTAGTGGGGTGAAAAAACATAAGCTTGGTCTTGTTAGAGTTCAGTATAAGGTAAGCTTTGGAAAGCCAATATTCCACTTGAATAAAGGTTTGTTGTGTGATTTCTTATAGCAGTGGGCTGGAGGATGCATTACATATGAGAATAGAGTCATCTGCATATTGAACGACTGATGCTAACGGAGTGGATTTATTCAACTGGTTAGTGAATTTATTGAACAACAAAGGTCCTAGTATGGAACCTTGTGGGACACCAGTATTAACAGAGAGTAGAGATGATAGCTCTTGTTTCCACCTAACAGCTTGTTGCCATTTGGATAGGTAACTGTGGAACCAAAGTAGGGTAGATGGAGTCATGTTTAAGGTGGCTAGCTCTGATAGTAGTTTTTGATGTGAAACTGTATCAAAGGCCTAAGAGAGGTAAAAAAAAAGATAGCAGTGACAAGCCTGTTTTGGTTTATGTGGTGATTTATAGTGGTGATAAACCTGAGGAGGGCAGCTGTAGTGCTATGGTGGGGGCAAAAGCTATGTTGAGTGTGAGATAGGAGTTTGTTGGATAAAAGGTGATTTAAGAGTTGGGTATGAATGCATCTTTCAAGTATTTCTGAGAGGGGAGAAAGGATGGCAATTGGTCCATAGTTTGTGTGAGTTCAGTGGAGTTTCCACCTTTATGCAGGGGAGTGATGTAGGAGATTTTCCAGAGTATTGGAACATAGTTTTCAGTGATAGAGTGATTGATAAGGATGGATATGGGGTATGCAATGCTCTCTGCAGCAAGTTTATGAAATTGTGATGATAGATTATCTGCAGCAAGGCTGGTAGGGTTGAGTTTTTTAAGAGATTTGCATATGAAATGAGTTGGTACAGGTTGTAAGGAGAAGGAATTTGTGAGATGATTATTAGCAGTAAGAACCCTAAGTGATATATTTTGGTTACATGTGGTAAGAGAGTGTATTGAATCTATGAAGAAAGAATTAAACTGAGTTGCTATGGTATCCTCTAAGGAAGATGTGGTAGGGGTAGGGGAGGTGTTATTACCAGGTTGAAGGAGCTTGCCAATGGTAAACCAGAATTTTTTGGGGTTGTTATGGTACTTTTGTTGTGCAGTGATGTAATATGTTTTTTATCTGCTTTTAGTTGAGATTTAGATTTATTTCTAAGTTGTTTGTATTGAGTTAAGATATCCTGGTTTCTGTGAGTTAGCCAGTGTACCCATGCTTTATCCCTTTATTTTAAAAGGGTATTATGAGATACCCATGGTGAATGATGCATTTTTATTCTAATTTGACAAGGGGCTAAACAGTCTAGGATTTTTAGGAAAGTACTGTTAAAGTGTTGAACTGCAATATCTAATGGTAATATTTTTAGAGGAGGTCAATCTAGCTGTTGACATAGATAGTTGAATGTGTGGGTATTGAAATTTCTTTAATTACGGATTAGTCAGAAGGCTGACTGTCTAGGTGGACTGAGATTATGTCTAAGCAAAAAAGTTGGCAGATGGTCAGTGATGTTGTTTGGAAGACAACCTGCTTGGAGAAAAGAAGGAGATTTGTTAGTGAGAATCCAGTTCAGAATCGAGTGTCTATTAGATGTTTTATCTATTCTTGTGGGATCTTGTATAAGGTGGTAGAAGCCATGTAGATTAATAAAATTAATAAAGTTTGGAGAATTATTTGGGTCATAGGTGTATCAATCTATACTGAGGTCTCCTATTATGATAATTTCCTGATGATAGGTTGAGGAAAGCCAGTGCAGAATATCTTCAACTGTACTTGAATTTTCACCTGGGGGTATATAGATAACTACAATGACTAAAAACAATTAAATAATTAATTAGAATTAATAATGAATCTTCTTCTTCTTCTTCTTTCTTCTTTTTTTTCGGTCGGTTCAGCGGATCACCTTTCACCTTGTCCAATTGGCAGGCAGCAGAGAGTTTTACAGTCGCTCAGGTTGCCAGCCCGCCCAACCCTTCCACAGAAGGCACACACACACACACCACCTAGCCAATTTAGAGTGTCCAATCCACCTGAAGCATGTCTCTAGAATTAATAATGAATAAAAGGAAAAAAAATTGAGTAAAGTAAGAAGAATAATTCCCATAATGCCCTTAAACAACTCAGGATCTTAATAAAATCCACCAAAGCCAAGTTTGAGGCTAAAATAGCTACCCAAGCCAAAGACAATCACAAGGCATTTTTATTTATACTCATAATCTCAAAAGTACAACACAGCAGTGTGCTGAGCTGATTGTGAATGATGTTGCCTACACTGAGGCTGAAGATATAGTGAACCTACTGGCCAATAAATTTAGTTCTAACTTTACCCCTGTCTCCATTTGTTTCTCAAGATATATTCGAAACTGGCTTGCCTCCAGCTATCACGCAAGACCAAATCATAAAATGTGACTGCAAGCTAGGAGCAGTCATTGAATTCCCAACTGACTTAGCCTGCATAAATGTTTGTCTCAAATAAATAATTAGTGCCAAAATTATACTAAAACTAAATGCCAAAAAATGCATTATTGTATCCTTTGGGAAGTCATCTACCCCAGGGAACTACCACATTGACAACATACCCCTAAAAGTTGACCCAGTTCTTCAGGATTTGGGAATTGATGTGGACAGTGACCTGACTTTTAATTAACACGTCTACTGTTATAAGAAAGTCCTTTTTTAATTTCTCCAAGACTTTTGGGTTTCTAATACCATGACAAGAATGGACCCCATTCCTAAGTCAAAGTATGATTAAAGTTCATGAAATTAGTATTATTTCAGTCTTTGATATTAGCCAAAAGTGCTCTTCACAGCACCCGCAATATGCCCAGAGCTGACTCCTTCTGCAATTCATAAGGAGTTATGTGTAACAGTAACATATGTATATATGACTTTAAATTCTTTTTTTTTTATGAGACCCATTGCTCCTACTACTATTGGAACTGTCTGGGTATCCTTCTTCCATATTGCCCTAATTTCTGCCTGCAAATCCTGGTATTTTATGACTTTGTGTCTCTCTGTATGTAAGACACTGTAATCACTGGGTGTAACAATTTCAATGATCAATGTTACTTTTGTCTTCTTTTCCTCAACTATTATATCTATTTACTTGGATCTATTTTTTGAACTGTTGGTAATGGGTGATCCCATATGATATAAACTTCATCATTTTCTATAATACTTTGTGGCTCATGTTTCCAGTGCTTCTCAGCAACGTCAATATTATAATGTTTGCACAGTCCCCAATGTAACAGCCTTGCCACATTATTATGCCTTTCAGTATACAGGCCTTCTCCCATTAATGTTATCACACCCAGCAACAAGATGCATGACTGTTTCCAATTCTGTTTTACAAAACATGCATTTTCAGCTCCTCTGACAGTTTCAATGGACCTTGTAAACCAAAGTGCATGTAGTCCACTATCTTGGGACGCCAATATTAACCTTTTATCTTTTAGTTTAAATTCACCTTTCTTTAACCATTTGAGTGTTAAATCCTGATTGACATAAGGTTGTTCCAGGAGTTTTCTGTGCTTACAACTATATGCATTTTCCACATTTCTTGACATCTTATTTGATACGTCGCCTTTTATTCTTTCTTTTATTTTTGGCACATTCAGTTGCTGCCTGATTTTTATCTACTTCTGGTTTGATTTCCATTCCCAAATGACACGGATATGTTTCTGCTAAACTAAACAGAGAAGTCATCTTAGACTAGTTCTCCTCATGTTTTAAAACTTTATGTTTCTCAGAGCTGTTATAAGTATTAATTTTAGTCTTGTAAAATATTCCTTGCCAAGTTTTCTTCACATTTGTTCATGTTTTATTGTTGATTTTACATTGATTGCCAAATATTTATACACTTCCTGTTGCTCAGGTTCTTTTCTATCACATTCCTGTCCCAGATTGATATTTTCTTGGTGCTGCATCTTTATAGCTTTAAAGGTTGCTATTGCACATTTATCAAGACCAAATGACATTCTTATATCATCTGAGAAAGTTTTGACTATTTGTAGTTGTGCTTTCTGTTCCGCATCTGATGAACTATATCATTTTAAATCATCCGCAAAAAGAAGATAAGTCTAAACTTTGTTGTTTTTTGAGAGCCAAATTGTAGCCATAACCTAATCTATTAAGTAGACAGCTTAATGGGTTAAAGGTAAGACAAAAGAACAGCAGTGACAATGAGTCACCCTGGAATATCCCCCATTGAAGTTTTATCCTTGGGATAATAATTTGTCCACTAGCATGATTTAGCTGTAAATTAGTCTGACACTGTTTCATGGTCACTGTAATATAATCTATCAATGTAGGGGGTATTTTATACATTTGTAAGCACTCTTTCATCTGTGAATGTGGGATGCTGTCAAATGCTTTTTTTGTAGTCTATCCATGCCATACTTAGATTCTTCCCCCTTTTTACAATTTTCCATTATGACTTTATTTAACAACAAATGATCATTTTCCCATATTTATTTTATTTATTTATTAATTTTATTTTACCTTTGTCTACCAGGAAAGTCCGACTGGAATGAGGTCCATTTACAGCAGAGGCCCGGGGAGAAAATCTCCAATAACAACACAATTTCAACAAACAAAAAAAATTCCATACAGTGGTGTGTGTGTGTGTGTGTGTATATATATATATATATATATATATATATATATATATATATATATATACAGTCAAAGAGATATATCATACATTAGTTTGTATGACTTTCTTTTGTTACCCTTTTGCTCTATTGCCATGATTCAGTTTTCTTCTAAATGACTATAAATTCTGTCTGCATCATTCCAGTGTATAGTTTATACATCGTTGGAAGGCAAGTTACTGATCTATAGTTTTTAGGATATCTTGCAGGTTCACTTTAAAGGAGGAGTATTATTTTTCTTGTTGTTAATCAGGCTGGCGTCTCTTTGTGGTGCGCATATTAATAGTTCTTAATCTTGGTTAAATCTTCGTGTAAAGATGTTAACACTTGTAGCCAGAACCTAAGTACTGCATCTGGGATGGGGGTTTCCATTTAGGAGCTTTTCTTAATTTTGTTTCAATTTCTTAGGCCATTACTTCATCCCATTTCATATCCTGTACATTTGAACTTCTTATTCTTTCTTTCTTTTACTTTTATCCATTCAGTATCTTTGTTATGTCCCACAGGATCTTCATAGATATTTCAAAGAGTGTATTTCTTCTTTTTTTGCTGGTGTTTCTATTCCTTTTACCTTGTTTCCCAGTGCTCTATAAAACTTTTTTTGGATCATCAATAAACTGTTTATTTTGTACTTTTCTTTTGTATTTATCTGCATATCTTCTAAGTTTTCTGCCTGTGTTGATATCTTTAGTTTATTATTTGCAATAGTGTATGACAGATCTTGGTCTGTTCTGATATTGCATGTTGCTTTTATCATGTCTATCTTTCTGAGTATTTTGTTGATCTGCTCCCTCTTCTATAGTCTTTTATATTAAACAGCTGATAAACAAAGGGATTGAGTCTAAATTTAGGGATATCTTTGTCACCTTTTATTTAATCCTCATTAGGCCAGTCATTTAATATAATGCCTCATTTGGCATGTATTTGTCCAGACACATGCAACAACTGGAATGTCTGCAGAGATATCTTACTCAGATGATATAAGACCTAAACAATATGTCCTATATGGACTGACTTAAAGCCCTGTCACTATACTTGGTATCCTACAGACTACTAAGAGGTTACCTGGATCTGGTATACAGGGCGACCACTAACCCATTACTAATAGATTTACTGCACCTCAGAAGGTCGAACAGCATCAGAAATACTCAGTCTAGGAATTTAAACCTGTTCTGCATCATCAACAGAGTGGTTTGGAAGGAAATATATATTTCATAGAGGACACCGTTGCTGTGGAACAGACTCCCTATCCACATAAAACAAAATTCATCCCTGTCCATATTCAACCATAACTTAGATATATGGATGGGAAATAGAAAATTTACCCCAGTACTGCCCTTCTGCTACTAATGGGTGGATGCAGCTCCTAAATGCTTTATCCAATGCATAGGTCCCCTCAAATTATCTATGGTATGATCCGAGTTATTCTTATTAGGGCTAATATATAATTATCGACCATGGAATAGAAAAGGCCAATCTATAACTAAATGAGATAGGCCATTTCAGTTTACAGAAAGGGAAACTGGCTAGGTTTAAAATGGCCCAGAAGAGCAGCTAGCCTAGAACTTACCTATGAACCTATGAGCCTATAAAAGTTTGAATAAAGTATTTAACAGCTTCCTGCCGTACTCTGTGTGGCAACAGTAAGTGTATTACAGCTTTCAGCAGCACTGAATAACACTTAGCACTACTTCATTTTCTTTCAACTTTTGCACTACATGGAAGCAGATAAAGCTCAATGCACAATAAAGGATTATGATCAGGTCTGTCCAATCATAACTCACGTTATGTGTTCTCAATATGGATGTCAAGAGTCACCGCTAAACCTTCACTCTCCAGGTGAATTTCCTGACATTCATATCTTCGACACAAAATAACCTACCTGGTGATAATCAAAGACCTAATCATAGTTCTCTGTATCTCAGATGTTGATATTTTGTAGATGTATGTGTTCTTAGTGATGTGGGAAAGTCAAGACTTTAAGTGTTGATGACTACTGGTTGTGAAACAACAGTTCACACCAAGTTTTAGGAAGGTAATTCCTTATGTCATATCCATTATTTTGCTTACTTTTGATAATCCACATAAAAGCATTCAAGGTCCTGCTTATGCTAGGATCATGCCTCTAAATGGTTAGTACTCTCCGATGTTGTCCGTCCTGAAGTATATTATTGCACTTACAAAACTGACCTTTTTTTGTTTTAAGGTTAACTGAAGAGAACAGTGTTTTTTTATTATTTTTTAAATATTTTTCTTTAGTTAATTGTCAAAATTTAATAAAAATAATCTCACTTATAAAGCATATTTTTCTGGATTTCTGGCTGTTATGTCTGTGGCAATGCAGTTTTATGAATCATTAGTCCAAAAGAGATGTTGTAATTGTGTCCTAAGATCATGTTGTCTTTAACAGTTGCTCTTGTTTGATTTGAAGCTGCTTGTTTGTGTAAAATGATTTTACATAGTATTTTGTGATTAATTTTATAGAGGGTACTTATGTTTAGTATTTTATACTTTGCATGTTGAGCATCTTTTTGTTCATTTCATTTTCTTTTTAAGTACTTGTGTTATTCATAAGTTCCTGGGTTGGGGCTGGAGCTAAACTTTCAAAGGAGCTATACATTTTTCTGCCTGTTATGGATATATACAGGAATACTGATGACAGCTGGTATGGATTTTGGACACAGTAATAGTGATTTTTTAATATGTCTTTCGGCTTTTCCCGGTTAGGGATCGCCACAGCGGAACTCCAGTCCGCTAATGATTGGCAGTAGATTTTTACATGCCGAGTGGCCGGCCCTGATGCACAACTTTCAATGAAGGTATGCCCATTCACGCATGTCTCCACACAGAAGACGCTCTAGCTGAGAATCGAATAGGACAACGTCTTACTGTGAGGCGACAATGCTACCGCAGCACCACCACCACAGTATGTATGTCTGGAGGGGGACTCTATAATTTCACCAAATGCTTACTAGACTGAACTACAAATAGTTAAACACAAATGACAGAAAATTCATTTGACTGAATCACAATTGATAGAAAACTGTAGAAGTATGGACAGTATGTGATGGTATAATTTCTGATTGTAGCAGTAATTTGGTGAGTCCAGAAGAGTATGTGTGGATTAGCAGTGGACATTATCATGTCACACCACCAGATCTGTAGAGGTTTGTGTTTGTGGGCCACCACTGATTCACTGTGTTTGATTTTTTTTCTTTTCTCCATGGTTATACAACCATGCAGCTAGTGTGTGTATGTATATATATATATATATATATATATATATATATATATATATATATATATATATATATAACAAAAGTACGGGGATGAAGTAGTGTTTGCCCCTCTGCAAAAACTTTTTTATGCTGTATGTGTTGTTTAGAGTGTTTTCTATCAATTCTGATTCAGTGAAATAACTTTTCAGTCACTGTTTTTGGATGGATGTCAAATGAGTTTCTGATCAAAAGACATGAATCCATACATATACGATTGTTATATATGTTATTATTGCAAGCATTTATCTCGTGTTGAAATTTAAGAAAAATTCCCTGCTGGCATAGTTGGTCGAATTGTTTTACAGTCAAACTTCAGGAGAGGGACCATAACATAATTCAAGAATTTTCCCTTTCTTCACATTTCTACAACCTGGAGTTAGTTTATTTAAGTTGCATCTGTGTGGGGATGGAGCCTGCACATCAGTGGGTTCTGTGGTGAACCCCACCTACATAAAAGCAAGTTCATTACTATTTTTTGGTGATTGTACATGAAACTCATTAGTTTATTTTTTTATCACTTTAGTTAGATTATTTTACCTGATAATGAATATTATTGACAATGAGGTTGTTGAATATCTTTACATTCAGTCTCATTGGCAATAATTTATTATGTACTTATAATATACTCATATGAGTATACAATGAAATATCATATATGTAATTAATCAAAACACAAAACATCGAGCAATTAACATCTGCAATCTATCGAAAAGCAAAATAATTGGGAACAAACTATTGCAAATGTAAAAAAACTGTTACATTAGCAATCACTAAAAACAGAAACAGAAATAACCCAACAACAAAAAATAAAGCTAAATCCAACACTACATAAAAATACATCCTGCACCTCCTTACAAACTTACTTACACAATACCAAATACCACCCCTATGAAATCTACAAATACAATATTTTAATGGAGGAGTTTTGCCCCCACTCCTCCCAGCATAGAGGCCCCACTCACACATTCCTGGAAATTTAATTGATGCACAACCATGAAGAAAGGGAAATATAATGAATTGCACTATAGCTATAGTTGATACTCCTCATTTTGACTAAAGCATTATTTGATCTACTTCATCAATAATAAGAAGTTATGTTCTTACTAGAACATTCCATCTGTGTTGTCAGTCTTCATTTATCCTTGACCTTTGGACTCAGTTTTGATCCTCGGAACCAGCTCACTTATTATACCCATTATAGTGGGAGGGAGGTTGGTATAATGGTTAAGCTGCTTTCCTTACAGATGCAAGGTGCAGGGATTGATTCTTATGTGGGGTAACTGACTAGGCTTAAAATGGCCCATAAGAGCAGTTAGCCTAGTACCATTCTATGAACCTATACAGCTCATGCAAGCCAAAAACTCTCAAGCTAAGTCTCTACCCACAATACCCCTCTCCATATTACCTCAGATTAAGTTTGCAGCTACACAGGAAGGCAGAAGAATATGCATATGGAATTGAAGAGGCTATGTCCAAGGTTAAACCTGATAAAGTTAACAGGACAAGTGTCTGATCCTCCCAAGAGTCTGTAGGAGAGGGAAGGAGGGTGGGGCCCAAGGATAAATGAAGATCGACAACACAGATGGAACGATATGGTAAGAAGATAACTTCTTAATCTGATGTTGTCAATCTTCATTTATCCTTGACCTTTGGGACAGAATCCCCAGCTACTTTAGATCTTGGGTGGCCCTTGCGACCAGATCCAATTTGTAATGAGTGATAAAGGTATGCAGAGTAGCCCAGGTTGCTGCTGTGCATATTTCAACCATGGAAGCCTTGGAATGGAAAACAGCAGACGTGGCTATTACCCTAGTAGAATGCACTCTTACTGGTGCTGGTAAATGGAGATTATTTTTATTGTAGATGAAAGTAATACAGTCTCCTAACCACCTTGACAAGTTGACTTTTGAAACAGATTTCCCCAGAGATGGATCAGAGAAAGAGACAAATAACTGGTCCAATTTTCTAAATTCTTTAGTTCTTCTGAGGTAGAAACATAATTGCCTGTGAACATCCAGCAAATGTAAGAAATATTTACCTTGGTTGGAAAAATTTGGAAAGAAAACAAGTAAGTCAATGGTTTGATTGATATTAGTTTCTGAGACCACCTTAAGAAGAAAAGATGAGTTGGTTCTTAGTGAAACCCATATAAAAATTAAATATGAGGGTTTTGAAGATAGGACTTGTATTTCAGAAATTCTTCTGGTGGAGGTAAAGGCTATCAGAAAAATAGTCTTCCATGAAAGAAACTTTAAGTGACAGGTAGCTGCCAGTTCAAAGGGGGAAAGGACCAAAGGTTGCAGAACCATAGTCAGACCCCAAGGAGCTAGAGGGTCTTTATATGGTGGTTTCAACTGCAAACTTCATTTCATGAACACTTTACACAATCTATGGGAAATTAGTGAATGGTCTTCAAAGGCATTGTGGAAATTGGAAATAGCAGCTAGTTGGACCTTAATAGTAGAAACAAAGGCTCCTTGTTCAGAAAGCATAGCTAAAAACCTATACCTTTTCAACTGGTGTGGAGAAGGGGTTAAGACCATAATTGTGCACCCAAATAGAAAATCTTTTCCACTTGCTGTGGTAAAGTTTCCTGGTGGAAGGTCTATGGGAAGCCAGTAACATTTTTTGGACTAGAGAAGATAATTTTTTTCTGCCTGGTGATTAATGGAATTGGAGGAGCTAAGCTGTAAGCTTAAGGCCTTGAAGATTGGGGTGCACCAGTCCCTGTGGATGAGACAGAAGATCCAAAACTGGATCCAGAATCTATAGGTAGTGAATTAAATGAGGCCACAAAAAACGGGAACTAGACTTGTCGAGGCCAAAAGGGTGCAATGAGGATAACCTTGCTCCTCAACCTGATGGCTTTCTTTAAGAAGAGAGGAATCAGTGGAAAGGGGGGAAAGGCATAAAGAAGACCAGAGGGCCAATCATGAAGGAGACCATCTCTCGGGGACTCCCCCTGTGGGGGAATTTGGGTGAAGTAGCTGCTGCACTTGTTGTTCAGGGAAAATGCAAACAGGTCGCAGCAAGGCTGGCTCCAGTGACAGAAAATCTCCTCTGCCACTCTGGCATTGAGAGACCACTAGTGAGGCAGGAGAATGCACCTGCAGATCTTGTCTGCTATCACATTTGAGCTCCCCAGAATGTGCATTGCTATCTGAAAATGCTTGGAAGAAATCACCCATTGCCTTACTCTGAGAGCTTCTTGACACAGAGGGTAAGACTTGGTTATACCTTGTTTGTTAATGTACCAGACTACTAACATATTATTTGATTGAATCAAAATTGTTCCTAGGGGAGGGGTATTTTGAAAGGCTCACAATGCTAAGAGCACTGTCCTCAATTCCAGAACATTGATATGCAAATTGACCTCTGTAGGGAACCAAGTGCCTTGGACTGTTCCACCCAGATAATGCCCTCCCACCCCATCTGGGAGGCATCTGTGGTCACTATGGCCTTGGACTGAGGTGGAACAAAGGGATGGCCTAAGAGGATCCCTTTGGATTCCATCCACCAGGATAAGTCCTTCTTGCAATGACTGGTGATTAAAACTGGATGCATGACTAGATGGGTCAGGATGGACCATCAGGATGCCAAAAGCCACTTTAGCAGCCTCATGTGAAATCTTGCTAGTGGAACTAAGGTAATGGCTGCTTCCATGGACCCTAAATCTTGAAGGACTAAAAGTGCAGGTACCTTGTCGTTGGAGAGAATGGCTTGTACCTGGGATCTTATCTTCTGTAGCCTGTGTAGAGGAAGGGAAGCTGTACAAGTGATGGTATTTAGATGGGCTCCTATGAACTCTAGATCTTGAGTTGGACTTAGTTGAGATTTTGATTGATTCACTGTAATGCCCAGATGAGCAAACAGGCATAGAACAAAATCTGTTGCATGAAGCAGTAGATGCCTGGTGGGGGCAGTGATGAGCCAGTCATCTAGATAAGGAAACACCCAAAATATGTGCTGTCTCAAGTGAGCTGTCACTGCTGCCAAACACTTGGTGAACACCCTGGGGGCTGTGGTGAGGCCAAAGGGCAGCACTCCAAACTGAAAATGACTATCTCCTAGCCAAAAGTAAAGGAACCTTCTGGAGTGCTTGTCCATTTTTATGTGTTAATACACGTCCTGAAGACCTATAGACCACATCCGATCATCTTCCTCTAAGAAGGGGAGAATAGACTGAACTGCAACCATCCATGATTTTGCTTGCTGAACAAACTTGTTCAGAAGGCTGAGCTCTAAAATTGGTCTCAAGTCCCCTGTCTTTTTTGGCAGCAAAAAGAATCTTGAGTAAAATCCCTATTCTATCTGGTCTGGTGGGATTTCTTGGATGGCTCTTTTTTTTCTAACAGCTGCTTGATCCCTCTGACTGGGTGAAACATTGGAAAGTTTTCTTCTTGTTCTTGGAATGAGAGTAAAGGGAATGTGGTAACCTCTGTCAATTATCCTTTTCACCCAAGTATCTGAAGTTATTTGCCGCTAGGCTCTTGAGTACATAAAGAATCTTCCCCCGACTACTTCCAAAGGTAAGCAATAGGGCCCCCTTTCAGGAGCGCTGGTAGGGTTTCCCAGTGAAAGACTCTCTGGAACCCTAATTTTGTGGGCCACCTCTGCCATGGGGTTGGCTTCTTCCATTGTAGCTCCTCCCTCTGCCCCGAGGTGAGCCATTACTATGAGTGTCCTGAAAAGGCCCTTGGAATTTTTTTGAACCACATCTTCCCACTCCTCTGGTTCCTAGAGTAGGAATGTTGGGCAGCAGGAAAAACATATGCCCACTGCAGATAGGGTCTTTCCATCTTTCTCTCACCTGGATAATGTTTGTCAGACTTTGGTGCCAAACAGGGAAGATCTGTCAAAAGGAGCATTGACAAAAGAAGATTTATGGCTCCACAAACTCACACAAGTACATCGAGGTGTGTCACATTATGGCAACACCGGAATCCGCTGCCCTAGTTGTCCCTTCAGCTGCATGCATGATGAACCTCATGGATGAGTTGGAAATAGACTCCAGGGTAGACAGCTGGGAGGACACTATCTTGGACCTCCTCAGACACAGCTCCTGCAAGGGTATCTGACAACTCCTTGATCAGATCCCTCTGGAGCCTAGTAAAGTGTGCCATAAATTTCAAAGACCTTAAAGCAAAGGTCAGTGATGCATACACTTACTTTCTGAATCTGTCCATCACCCTGGACTCTTGATTAGGGGGATGAACAGTGGAACTCTTCTGCCAGTTCCTATTTGGTGACTACCTCAACCACCATGACATCTACTGCTACCCCCTTAGCCCAATACTGGTGGTTGTCTGGAGCTGAAATAATTTTGTCTGGTCTCCTGGGGATTGGCTCTACAGGTGCCTTTCAAGCCCTCTGTATGATCAATTTAATAAGATCGTCAGCAGGAGGGATCACCCAAGAAGTAGATGGGCAAGCACCAAAAGCTTGCCAGTACACCGTCTCCTCAGAGGTAGGGTCTGGCTTCCAGTCACCCCTCTGTTTCAGTATTTCTAGAATGTCTCTAAAGGAGACAACTTCTGGGGGTGACCAAGGGACCCTCCCCATCTTCAAAGTCCATGTTTTCTGTGATAAGATTATTCAGGGGAATCTAAATGTTTCCTCTTACACATTTTTTTCAAGGGCATCTCCTCAGTGGGAATCTCTGAGGAGGACTCGGAAGAAGAGGGGCCCTGTGCAGTGGTATGCTGCAGCTTTGGTGCTTACTACCTGGGAGTGGAGGTTGGTGGCAGCTCTGGGCAAAAAGGAGTCCCAGAATAATACTCCGATATGGGAGAGGCCACCTGAGAACCTGCAGAGGCCAATGTCCTCTCCATAACCTGGAAGGCAGGGCCCCTGAAGAGGGATGGGAGCCCAGAACTAAGAAGGACAACCTCAGAACCGTGGTCCCGCCTCGCACCGAGAAACCTACCCCCGAAGCAGGAGCCAATGACGAGCCCAGTGTAGCTGAAGCTCCAAGAGTCAGAGATGATCCCAAATAAAAAACTGGAGCCAATCCGAGACCCTCGGATCTGGCAATGGAGCTACAACCCTGGGAGTCTGTCAGTTCTGATGGAACTGAGGAACTCAAGGCAGACTGTGGAACTGAAGAGGTAAAGGTAGTTGGCACCAGAACAGCTGAAACCAGAGGGATCTAAGTCATAAGTTCTAAGTCCTCAGCGGAGGTTAGATGAGGAAGGTTTGGTGGAGTCCTGGGAGAGAAAGCCCCATCTCCAGAAGGGAGTGGGACCAAGGAAGAGACAGAAAGACCCCTAGCCACTAGAAGCTGATCCACCAACCTCATGACGTCGACTTCAGTCAGACTCCTGGAGGAATGGACTGAGAAGCCTGAGGGAGATTCCAGTATGTCTAGGAATGGACTTGGGAGCTGTCCCACAAAGGGGTCAAGTGAAGGGAAATATCTTGTCCTGGGTACATTGATGATATTCGGCTTCGGCATAGGGGATGGTATTAGTCCCAAAATTCCTGGTAGTGTTACAGGTGGAGCCGGTACCAATGGGGAAGCTAGAGTTGTTGGCACTGAGGTGTCCAGCACTGATACCTGTGGTGCCAAGGTTGTTACGGCAGAAAGTGCCAAGGAAGTCAGTTCCATAAGTTTCTTAGTTTTAGATTTCAGTTCCGCTAAAGGTGTGGGAGCTGAAGGTTTGTGTTTTTTGGATGCTGGACCTGAAGGGAACATCAGCACTGAATGACTCCTCTTCTGTCCAAGTTCAGATTTAGAAGAGGGGGGGGGGACAAGGATGTGTCGCACTTGGACAGAGCCTGTTCAAAAGAAGACTTAATTAGACCTTTTAAAATCAATTTGTTTTTCCTTCTACGAGGGCCCAGTGACTAAACACTTGACAAATCGTACAGTCTAGCTGGAGATGCACCCGGCCCAAGCAGTACACACAAGAATGCCCATCAGAGTTGGGCATCTTCCTACCACAACCCTGGCATTGTTTAAACCCAGTTGCCCCTTGGAGTTATCTGCCATGTTGACTAAGTAAAGCAATTGTCAACAGAAAGCACTCAGGCACATGAAAATGAAGCACACATACACACAGAAGAAAGGAACGGCTATCAACAATGGTATGCCAGAACTACCAAAAGAAAGGTAGGGAATGTGCTACCAACAATGGTAGACAAAGGATATTGCAAGGTAAAAACAGCACACTCACTGGTTGAAAGAATGGTGAGATAGAAACTAGTAAAGGACAAGGGAAGAAAGTACAGTTGTGTACACTTACCATAAATGTAGATGTTCAAGTGTATTCACTGTTGCAGTTATCACGCTTGGATTATCTGCCTGCAGGTAGCCCTCAGTTGGCCCGAATACCAGAGACTTAGCATTTCTGCGTCAGTTGCTGTTACTACAGGACTGACGTCAGGTCATCAGGGGTGTAAAAACAGGCAGCCGACACCATTACATCAGTTTTTCTTGCCCCAAATGTCAGGAGCCCCCCAAATAGGGAGCTATGTTATGGTGGGGAAAACACCACCAGTAAAAAGTAAATACCAATACCAATACCCCAGAAAGGAGTGAGTAGTGGGCATAGAGAGGAGAGAAAGAGAGAGAAACAAGGGGGCTGGAGGGAGGGAAACCAGGACTACAACAGTGAATACACTCGGACATCTACATTTATGGTAAGTGTACACAAGTGTACTATGTTCTTCATGTTTCACTGTTGCAGTCATCACACTTGGGTAGATTCCCAAAGCTGAAGAAGGGTGGAGGCAGTCAATATGAGTTAGGGCTGGCTAGTATGCCTTGCAGGACTGCTGTAGCAAAACCCACCCTGGATTTGGAAAAGATAGGCAGGTGGTAATGCTTGGTGAAGGTGTGTACAGAACTTCAGGTAGCAGCTTCCAGGATGTCCCTGGTAGGGACTCTCCTGTGGAATGCTGTAAAGGTAGAAGTTGCCCTAGTGGAATGTGTTCTGACCCCCTGCAGGGTTGGTTTTCCATGGTGCTTGTAGCAGAAATGGATGCAGTGTACTATCCATTTGGAAACTGTTTGTTTAGAAATGGCCTTGCCCTCTGCCCTTGGTGCAAAGCTGACTAGTAACTGGTCAGATTTCCTGAAGGGCGTAGTCCTATCAAGGTAGAATCTGAACTGTCTGTTCATGTCCAAAGAGTGCAGGATCCTTTTCCCCTTTATTTTGAGGATTAGGGAAGAAAGTTGGCAAATGGATAGATTGGTTGAGAGCCACACTGGATACCACTTTAGGCATAAAGGAAGGGTTAGTCCTGAGGGAAACCCTGTCAGCATGGAAAATAATGAAGGGTTCCACAGCCATGAGTGCTTGTAGCACAGACACTCTTCTAGCTGAAGTGATGGCCAGAAGCAAGGCTGTTTTCCAAGAGAGGAATTTTAACTCTCCTGACCCTGCAGGGTCAAAAGGGGGAAGTGTGTGCTTTTCCAGTACAAAGTTAAGGTCCCAAGCAGTGGTGGGTGCCCTCCTTGGCAGCTTTAAGTTGTTTGCCCCTCTCAGGAACTGTTTGATAAGAGGGTGAGAGAAGAGAGGTGGCTCAGTGTTGTAATGAGCTGAAATGGCAGAGGCATAGATCTTAATGAAGGAAAAAGAAAGGCCTCTGTGGAGTAGATCTGCTATGTAATCCAGGATTAGAGGCAGGGAGGGCAGGTTTGTGTCCTCTCCTTTAGACTGAATCCAGGAGCAGTACCTTTTCCACTTATCAGCATAGGATTTCCTTGTACTGGGTCTTCTGGCTTCAAGAATGATGCCCAACACCTGCTTGCTTAGGCTGATTACTGGGGGATAATTCACGGAATAAGCCAGGCTGCAAGATTTAGGGTTTGCAGTTGCAGATGCAAGATCTGTCTCCCCTGTTGAGAAAGCAGGGTTGGGTTCTGGTGTAGGTGCCAAGGTGGCACCAGTGACAGGCTTCGCAGGAGCCAGTCCAAGGCAATCAGAATTGTCCTTGGTCTGTCTTGTCTTATCTTGAGCAATACTTTTGAGAGAAGGGGCAGAGGGGGAAAGGCATAGATTGAGAGATTTACCCACTGGAAGGATAGGGCATCTACTTTCCAGGCCCTGCTGTGAGGAGTCCTGGTGTAGAATTTGCTGAGCTGGTGATTGCAGGGGGAGCCAAATAGATCCATGTCTGGAGTCCCCCATTTCTGAATCAGAAGGTTGATGGTGCTGGGCTCTAATTGCCACTCATATGGGTCTAGAAGATTTCTGCTTAAGTCATCTGCCAGTGAGTTTTGTTTGCCTGACAGGAATTGAGCTTGCAGATTGACCTGCATGTCCAAGGCCGTGTTCCACAGGGCCATGGCTAGTCTGCAGAGTGGGTAAGAGTGTGTTCCCCCCTGCTTGTTGATGTACCACATAACTGTGGTGTTGTCTGTTTTTATTAGCAGGTGTCCTGATGAGAGTAGGGATCTGAAAGCTGTCAGAGCGTGCTGCACAACTAGCATCTCTTTTTTGGTTGATGTGCAGATGAATTGGACTTGGGCTCCAGCGACCCTGAATGCACTTGCCATCCATGTGTGCCCCCCAGGCATAGTCTGATGTGTCTATGGTTAGGGTCTGGGTGGCGAGGGGTTGAGTAAAGGGCAGTCCTTTGTTGTAGTTGCATGCTGCTACCCACCAAAGAAACTCTGTCCTTAGACAGGGTATGATAGGAATGACGGTTTCCAGGTCCTGAGAATGTTGGCACCAAAGACTTTTTAAGTACCATTGAAGTTTCCTCATATGCAGTCTGACATATGGAATTAGTAGGATGCATGAAGCCATGAACCCTAGGGCCTGCAGAATTTTCCTTGCAGATAGCTGGGTTCTGGGTGTCCATTTGAGTAAAATAGTCTGTCAGATAGGCTTGTTTTTCTAGAGTGAGGAATGCCATCTGGGATGCTGTGTCCAAGCTTGCTCCCAGGAATACAATCTTTTGACTGGGGACAAGTTTTGATTTCTTTTCATTGATGGTATACCCCAGGGAGGTTAGAAGGTTTTTTACAAATGTCAGGTGCTGCAACAGTATTTCCTGACTGTCTGCCTGAATCAGACAGTCATCCAAGTACGGGTAAATTTGGATATTTCTCTGTCTGCAGTAAGCAATGGCTGGAGCCAGGCATTTTGTGAATACTCTGGGAGCAGTGGATAAGCCAAAGGGAAGTGCAGAGAACTGATAATGCATAGATCCTGCTCTGAAGTGTAGATATTTCCTGCATGAGTCCCTTATAGAGATGTGAAAATAGGCTTATTTTAATTCGAGGGTGACTAACCAGGCATCCTTGGCTAGCATAGGTAGATGCTGCTGCAGGGTGAGCATTTTTGAATTTTGGTACCACCAGGAAGGTGTTGAGAATTGACAGATCTAGGATTGGGCGCCAAGTACCCTCTTTTCTGGGTACCAGGAAGAGTCTGGAATAGACTCCTTGGCCTGTCTGTTCTGCAGGAACAGGTTGAACTGCCTTTATAGAGAGCATGGATTGAACTTGATTTTGTGCCTCTACCCACTGGTTTGGAGAAGGTCTGGGAACCCGTTTGGGGTTGGCAGTGAGTGGAAGGAAAATATTTACCCCTGGGATTCAATGTTGAGGACCCATCGGTCTTTGGTGATGGAAATCCAGTTTTTTGCATGAAGGGCAAGTGTTCCTCCTAGGGGCACAAATAGTTGGACAGAGGTGGGGAGTGGAGTTGAAAAGTCATTGGGAATTCTTTCCATAAGGGGGTGGCTTAGCAATCCCTGCTTTGGAGGTGGAGGCACTTCATTGCTTAGATCTCTGCATACCCTGAGACTGTAGTCTGGGTGGTCTGTTACCCCTGGGTTTTGTTTGAAATGGCCTTGAGGGGGCTGGAAAGGGCCAATGTTTCGAGGGGCAATGCCTTCTGAATCTAGGAGGCTGTACTTGCAAGAATTCTTTAACTGTCTGCATAGATTTAGCTTTTTCTTCCATCTTTTTAAGAACCTCTTCTGCTTTGGTGCCAAACAGACTGTTCTTGTGCAAAGGAGCATCTAATAACTTTGATTTGACATGGTCTGGCAAGGTCTGTTCCTTAAGCCAAGCATGCCTTCTCAGTACAGAACCAGTGACTGCTGCCCGGCAAAATGCTTCTAGGGCATCAAAACCACACTGCAATGTATGCTTGCTGACTTGGCTTGCAGAATACATAAGTTCTTGCAATTCTTTGTTTTCTGCACAGTCTGTAAAGGTTGCTATTTTTTGCTTAATAAGTTCCATAATATGTTGTTGGTACTTCAGCATGTGAAACTGACAATTCAGAGCCCTAATGTCTAATAGCGAGAGCTGCAGAGGTATATACTTTCTTACCCCATCTGTCCAAAACTCTGGAATCCCTGTCCGAAGGGGTGGGATTCTTAGCTGTAGTAGCTTTGATACCTTTAGGCTCCTGGGAAATGATCTCTGGATCAGCAGTAGGATTTTTGAAAAGGGATTTGTGACAATCAAATACTCTGTAGGACCTGTCTGCTTTCCAAGGAGCAGGGGGTAAAGTATCAGGGGTAAGGCTGGATTCCATAAAAACATCATCAACAACTTCTAGGACTGGGGGTATTGCTAAAGGCCTATGTTATGGAAAATCTAGACATTCTCTGAGTCTCGTTTTGGACTGAGGATAGTCTTGGCATTCCCAGTGGAAATGCACTCTTAAGGTATGTAAGGTTTCACCAAAAGAGAAATCCTCTGGAGGAGAGGGAGAAGGAATGGATTCCTCTGCATCAGAATCCTTATAAGCAGATAAGGGCATGTCTTCATAATCAGATACCTCAGAGTCTTTGGACTCTTGGTCTGTTAAAGCTGCAGGGGACTGATCTATTTTTCTCTTAGCAGGGGGAGGCTGGCTTCCCCTAATCAGCATAATAAGGTCTTCTGCCATTTTAAGGATTTGATGTTGTGGCAAGAAAGCAGGTGCATGCGCGTTGGTCATCAGTTTTCTAGGCGTAGCGCGTACTCTTAGCCTTAGGAACTCGGTAGTTTTAGACAGAACTGAAGATGCGTCGGTTTGTGTCAAACATCGGTAGTGAGAAGAACTTCCTCAGAAGCCGGTGCCTGCTCAGCGGCTCTGGACCCATCCAAGGTAGAGACATCTGCAGGTTCCATAGTCGAAGAAGAGTCTCGTGGCATACCGGACTCCGAACGGGTCTCAGTAGAGGCCTGTAAATCCATAGAAGCAGGCATCAGGGGCTGCGAAAGCGCCTCACTGAGTACCAGCGAACTGGTGACTAGCTTAACGGAAGCATCGTCGGCAGTTTTGGACCTGTACAGTCTATCTCTGTCTTTATCCTTACGTTTTTCAGAATATCGGTAGTCAGATGGTTTATCAAAGCCATTTCAGAATACGGAGATCGAGAACGAAAGTATTTAGCGACAATAAGGGACTGATGATGAATGGTTCAGGTGTTGAACAAGGCACAAAACCGACAGCGAGGTACGTTGTGGTCTGAGCCTAAACAGGTGGCGCAGTAAGAATGAAAATCTCGGTGTGGTATTTGCTTTCCACAGGCAAGACAACTGTTAACTTTTTTCTGACATCGGTTAGAACAAGAAAAAGAGATCCCCAACGGGATACTTAGCTTTAGAAGACTTCAGGATGATTCAATCTGTAAATGAAAAACTCAGGTAGCGGCCGACCAGCACTCATGCGAACTGCTTCTGCTTTCGGCTCCCTCGGCAAGAAAGACTGCTGTAATGACATCGGCTACCTGTATTTATACCCCTGACGACCTGACGTCAGTCCTGGAGTGACAGCAACTGACACGGAAATACTAAGTCTCTGTTATTCGGGCCGACTGAGGGCTACCTGCAGTCAGATAACCCAAGTGTGATGACTGCAACAATGAAACACAAAGAACATCTAAAAGCAATGGTAGAGTAGAACACTGAAGTGTAAGGAGAGGGATAAACAAAGAAGTAAGGCAAAGTGGGTAGAGTGAAATTCAGCTACAGGAATATATAAATATCTAAGTAATAGTACAGCAGAAAAATTATTGAAGAAACTATGAAAACTTTACTTAGCTGATAAGAGAATCAGGCTGACGTGTCTTGCAATAAGAGTGGCAAATGAGATCTGAGGTAATCTGGAGAGGGGTATTGTGGGTAGAGACTTAGCTCAAAAGTTTTTGGCTTGTGTGAGCTGTAAAATGGCTGAGCCAGTTCCAAGGACTGGAACCGAGTCCCAAAGGTCAAGGATAAATGAAGACTGACAACATCAGATCAATTTTTACATCAAAACATGTCGGCAATTAAATTAACCAGTGATGAAAAAATGGCACCCATAGATATATATATATATATATATATATATATATATATATATATATAAATATATATGTTCAGAAAAATTATAACAACTACACAGACTTCTGTACTTCAAAACTTGCCTTAATCAACCAATAAATTCTTGACACTGCACTGATCAAAAAAGAGAACAATCTCCTTATTGCCTTTTCATGCTGGTCAATTAACAACAAAAAAGTACCACTAAACACAATTTGTCTGAATACTGATACTGTAAGGATTTTTTTCCATAAGGTAATATTTTGGGGTAGAAGTAAAGTTATCATTATGATTAGCATGCATGAGTAAGAATGCACACAATACTACATCTACATCCTTACCTAGCGTTTACCTTAACCCACAAATGCACAGGCACTTCTATCCCTAATGCTAAAACTTTTGGTATATTCAAAAAAAATACCTGAATTACTTGCACACAAGCTAACATGACAGATCACATGGAAAGTTGATGCTCCTAATAGCAATATTTCAGATATTCAATAAAAACAGACATCAGTTCACCTTGTTGATGAAACAGGATTCAACAAAGTGAACTGTTATTAAATTAAATGGGTTTTAATTTTTTATGAAGAAGCTGACCTAGTGAGTAGGTATTTAGGACTTTTAGAATTGTGCACTTAGTCAAGTGTGTGTGTGTGTGTGTGTGTGTGTGTGTGTGTGTGTGTGGGTGTGCTCATGTGTGAGAGTGAGACAAACAGACAAAGAGTGACAGAAACATAGGAAGAATGCATTTTTGTGCTGAAACCCAAAGCATTAGTTCAATAATGACAGTGCTTTTCATGCAGATGAGACAAAAACATTAAAAAAATTTTCCAGGGAGATACCACAGAAAGGAAATATTTTGAACTTTAGGCTGTAATACAGAGCCACAACTGAGAGCATGACATTTGTGTTGCTTGTCAAAAGTGTACACCATCACTGACACTGTCAGTATACTCCAGTAAGCCTGTTAGTATAACTGGTGTATTGCTGAAGTCCTGCGTCTAAGGCAGTTGTTTCCTATTGTTTCTGATGCTACTTGTGAAAGCAGAGTAATTTATTTTTTATCAAAAGCAAAATTTTGTTTGTTCCTTCCACATAGTCATAAACTGCAAAGCTAGAATGTTTTAGCTCAGTTCAGACAAAAATCACTTCAGTTTAGTTGCGTGTGAATGCAAAGTTATTAGATTTTTATCATGAGCAATATTCTATAAGTTACTTCCCTATAATCATCATTAATTGGAAATATATAAAAATAAGCTTCAATTGTTTGTTGCACCTTTGCTAGTGCTTGTGAAAACAATATAATGTTTTAAACTCAAGAACAAAATAATGAAATGATGTATGCTGCTTCCTTGTGATACTTGTTTCTACTATGAGACACATAAAATAAGTTTCAACTGATTACACTTCTTGTGAAAGCAATTTAATTTTTAAAATCAAGATCAAAAGAGTGTATATTGCTTCTCAGTGATCATGTTAAAATACAGTGTTGGCTCCCCATTATCATAAACTGAAAAGCATGAACACTTTAGCCTGACTAAGGTTAAGCAATTTTCAATTATATGCTAACTTCTTCTGACAGTTCTTATGAAAGAGATGCAACTGGCTTTTATTTTGAACAAAATGCTATATGTTTTTCCCCATTTACCCTGAATCATGAAAATCTATTTCACCTGTTTGCTAGTGCCTCCAACAGTGCTTCTGAAAACAATCAAAAGTAAAATATTTCATTTTATTTCCCCACAGTCATAAAATGCAAGAAAGGTTCAGCTTGGTTTGGCTAAAATCAGTTTAAATGTTTATTAGTACATCTGAATTTATCATTTGGTTCTCTGAGAGAGCAGCTGATGCATGGAACAGACTACCAAATTACATTAAAGCAAGCACTAGTTTAGATATTTTTAAGAACAGTCTGGACACTTATTATGGAAACAACTGTTTTGGTATATTGGCAGGCTAGAATGGCATTAATGCCCATGCTTGAAATATTTGTATGTATGTATGTGACAGTGCTTGTGAAAGTAATGTAACAAGAAGTTATGTACTCACCATAACGTTCGATGTATGTAGTCCATCTCGCCTCACATTCTTACCCTTGGGTTCGGAGCCGAACCTCGGCTCTGACTCGCCCATACTCTAGCTCGAAGTCTTCAATTGGCTCATGGTTAAGAGGTATCCGATACTGCAACGCACCCATCCCAGATCTTGTTTGCTGCAAGCTCACATACACACACACACAAGCACGCTGAAAGGAAGAACAAACCCAACAAAAAAGGATACTGAAAACAGAGACTAAACCTCTAGGTCCTCCAGGAGGGGGTAGGTGGGTGGGTTAGTAAGAATGTGAGGCGAGATGGACTACATACATCGAATGTTATGGTGAGTACATAACTTCTTGATGTTATGTAGTCCAATCTCACCTACATTCTTACCCTTGGGACAGCGTCCCTAGCACCTAAACCTTGGGTGGTTCATTGAAAAATACTCCGGAGCACTGTGGAACCAAAGGAAGATCTGCCTCTAGAGACCAGATCTAATTTCTAGTGACTAATAAAGGTGTGAGGCGATGCCCATGTAGCTGCAGCACAAATATCATCCATAGACATCCTAGCCTGAAAGGCAGCAGAGGTAGACACCGATCGTGTAGAATGAGCCTTCACTTTAAAGGGTAATTCCTTGCCATTTGAAGTGTAAATGAAGGAAATGCAACTAGAAATCCATCTGGACAGAGTTACTTTAGAAACTGGAGCCCCAAGTCTATTGTCTGAGAATGAGACAAATAGTTGATCTGATTTCCTAATATCTTTAGTTCTATGTAAATAGAAACGCAATTGTCTGTGAACATCTAGCTGATGAAACTTAAATTTCCCTGTTAGAGTATTCAGGGAAAAACACAGGCAGCCC
The DNA here is from genome assembly GCF_019279795.1 of Protopterus annectens. Classification (NCBI taxonomy): domain Eukaryota; kingdom Metazoa; phylum Chordata; order Ceratodontiformes; family Protopteridae; genus Protopterus; species Protopterus annectens. The sequence continues at coordinate 899,601,231 of NC_056748.1, forward strand.
AATGGACTGGCTGAGGTTGACAACTGAAGCAACCTTTGGCATAAAGGAAGGATTAGGTCTTAGAGAAACCCTATCCTTGTGAAATACTAAGTAAGGGGCTGAACCGATAAAGCTTGGAGCTCAGAGACCTGCCTAGCCGAAGTGATGGCTATCAAAAAGATTGTCTTCCAAGACAAAGATTTTATGTCACAAGTAGCTGCAGGCTCAAAGGGAGGTGAGGTAAGCCACTGTAACACAAAATTGAGGTCCCATGACATTACAGGATCAAAGACTGGAGGTCGAAGTAGCATAGTCCCTTTCAGAAAAGCCCTACAAAGCCTGTGTGCCATTAGATTGGGTTCATTAGCAACATGAAAAGTAGAAATGGCTGCCAACTGCACTTTGATAGTTGCTGCAGCTGATCCCTGTCTAAACAGTTGAGAAAGAAATTCTAAAAGTGATGGAATGGTAGCTGTATAGGGATCAATCTGCCTTTCATGAGCCCATATGGAGAATCTCTTCCACTTCCTGGAATAAATCTTCCTAGTAGAAGGCTTGTGGGAAGAAGACAGAATATGAACCACCTCCAGGGAAAAATCATGAAGCCTGACTAGGGATAGAACTGGAGCAGCCAAGCTGTCAACTTGACGGTCTGAATGGAGGGATGGAACTGCCCTGACATATGAGTCAGCAGATCTGGCTCTGGGTCCAGAATCAATGGATCATCCATTAGATAAGGTTGGAGAAAAGGGAACCAAATCTGATGAGTTAAGTGTGGTGCAATCAGTATCATTTTGCTTCCCAAGGATTGTGCTTTCTGAATAACCTTCATTATCAGGGGGACTAGTGGGAAGGCATAGAGAAGACCGGAGGGCCAATCATGAACTAGATCGTCCCTGGGTGCCTCCCCCTTCGGGGGGATAAGGGTGAAATAGCTGCTGCATTTGGCATTGAAGGGGCTGGCAAATAGGTCGCAGCAAGGCTGACCCCATCTGCAGAAAATCTATTCTGCCACTTGTTGGTTCAGGGACTACTCGTGAGGCATCAGAATAGCTCTGCTCAGCCTGTCAGCAATCACGTTGGACTTCCCCGGTATGTGCATTGCCACTAGAAAGCATCGGGAAGACACTGCCCACTGCCACACTCGAAGTGCCTCTCTGCAAAAGGGATATGACCTGGTTCCTCCCTGTTTGCTCAGATACCATACCACTGACATTTTGTCTGAGTGGCTTGTAATTGTCCCATGAGGAAGAAAGCCCTGAAGTGCTTGCAATGCTAATAGCACTGCTCTCATCTCCAAGACATTGATAGGCAAATGGGACTTGTGCTCTTGCCACATGCCTTGGACTGTCCTGCCGAGATAATGCCCCCCACCCGATCTGGGAGGCATCCGTGGTCAGCGTGGCAACTGGAGAAGGAAGAACAAAAGGCATGCCCATGTTGAGATTGCTGGTCTGAAGCCATCAGCGCAGATCCTGCTTGCACCTGTCTGTAATCAGAATAAGACAGGAGAGTGGGACATGCTGTAGAGACCATTGGGCAAAAAGCAGCCACTGAAGAAGCCTCATGTGTAGTTTCACAAGAGGAACTAGCATAATCATGGCACCATGGTATCTAATAACTTGAGGACCACTTTGCCTTGACCTTCTTCAATGGCAGCAAAGCAAAGACCTGCTGCTGTAAAACCTGAATTATCTCTTTTGGTAGGAAGGCCCTCATGAGCACTGTGCCTAATTTGGCACCGATAAAGGTAACACATTGTGAGGGCAACAAGGCAGACTTTTCCCAATTCAGAGTAATTCCCAGACTTTTGCACAGCGCAATAGTGGCGTCCCTGGTCTATAGCAGTAGATGCCTGGTGGTGGCAGACAGGAGCCAGTCGTCCAGGTATGGAAACACTTAGAATCCCTGACGTCTCAAGTGAGCCGTTACCACTGTCATGCATTTGGTGAACACCTTGGGGGCTTTGGTGAGACCAAAGGGCAGGGCACAAAACTGAAAATGACTGGATCCCAGCCAGAAGTGTAAGTGACTTCTGGATACCCTATCCATCTTGATATGGTAGTAAGCATCCTTGAGGTCGATGGAGCATATCCACACATCTTTCCCTAATAATGAGAGAATTGACTGTAACGGGACTATGTGGGACTTTGACTTCTCTACATGAAGGTTCAAACGGCTGAGATCCAAGATAGGTCTCAAGTCCCCTGTTCTTTTTGGCACCAAAACGAATCTGGAGTAAGTCCCTAATCCTACTTGGTCTGCGGGGACAGGCTGGATGGCTCCCTTTGACAGCAACTTTTGTACTTCTAAAGTTGCGGAATCCCTGTGACTGGGTGGAACATCTGGGATTCTTTTGTTTGGAGGGGGATAAGAAAGAAGGGGAATATGATAACCTCTGGAAATTATCTCTAATACCCACTTGTCTTGGGTGATGTCTCGCCAGGCTTCTGGGTATAAAGAAATGAAACCCCCGACTGGCTCCAGAGATGCACAGTCGGGCCTCCCCTCGAGAGTGCTGGTAGGGAGAACCACGAAAGGAATCACAGTCCCTCTGGTTATGCAGGCCTCCTCTGCCTCTAGGGCTGTGTCTACCTGAATTTCCACCCCCTTCCCTGCCTCTGGAGGGGGAATCACTCTGTGCATTGTGCAAAAACCTCAGTGACTTTCTGAACCACATTTTTCCACCCTTCTGGCCCTTGGGGTAAGGTCTAGAAGGCATGGAAAAATGGATTCCCACGGCAGACAGGGTTTTTCCTTCCTACTCGCACCTAGTGAGAGTGTCCTTCACCTTGGTTCCAAATATTGATGAACCGTCAAAGGGGGAATTGGTGAAAGGAGACTTGAAAGCCTCCATGAAGTTGCACAGGCACATCCAGGAGTGTCTCCTAAGAGAGACTCTTGAACCCGCAGCCTTGCTCGCTCCATCAGCTGCATATGAGATCAGCCTCATGGAGGAGTTGGTAATGGAATTTAGGGTAGACATCTGAGCATTGACCTTTTGAACCACAGCATCAGAAACGTTACCTTGTAGAGAATCTCCCAGCTCTTTTAGGAAATCTCTCTGGAGCTGTGTAAAATGCAACAAATAGTTCAGCGACCACAGTGTAAAGGCCACTGAGGAAAACACACGCTTCCCATACCTGTCCATGGCTCTAGACTCCTTGTTAGGGGGATGGATGGTAGATGAAGTTTCAGCAAGTTCCTTCTTGGTGGCTGCTGCCACCACCACCATGGCATCTACTGGAATGCCTTTCGTAAGAAAATTCTTGTCTGGAGGAGCGGACAAAAACTTGTTGGGTCTCCTAGGGACCAGTTCCACAGTGTCTAGAGTTTCCCACACCTTCTGACAAACAAGATCCAGTAGCTCATCAAATGCAGGAGAAACCCAAGAGGCAGAGGGTTGAGACCCAAAGGCCCTCAGGAACACTGACTACTCCTCAGAAGGGGATTTGGAGGGCCAGTTGCCTCTATGACTCAAGATTTCCAGGATATCTGAGAAAGAGATATCTTCAGAAGACGACTTGGGGGACCCTTCTGACTCCTCGAGGTCAGTGTCAGACGTGAGATACTCATCTTGGGAGTCAATGTGCTTCCTCTTGCACACTCTCTTTCTGGGGGGCTCCTCAGGCAAAAACTCCGGGGAGACCTCAGAAAGTTGGGGACTACTCATGGAGGTATCCTGAGGCCTTGGGTCTCCACTGTCCATGGATAGAGGGTGATCCAAGACTGATACCTACTGCTGGAGGGGGCAGATGTCAGTGCAGTAAGATGCAGCTGATGGCCTGGCCAGTATGCTCCTCATGACCTTGAAAACTGAACCTCCCCAGCTCTGAAGGTTGACTGACCATGGACGATACGGTAGTAGCCCTCAGAGCCGAAGAGATGAGGTCCGAAGCTGATGTCAGACCCAAGCTCACCCAAGCCAAAGCACCGAGAGGAAGGCTAGGAGCCAAAGAAGATCGATCCGAGACCTCCCTCTTGGGTCCGACCGGTGAAACAAGAATCCTGGACCCCATGGACAGCGTTGATGGGGTCGGAGTGGAGATTGGAGCCAAGAGGCCAGAGGGGGCTACTAGAACTGACCTATAGTATCTGATGGAACTGACAGCTCTGGCTCTGAAAGCCAAAAAAGGCTCGGAGGAGGAACAGCCAAAGAGGAAGGGAGGATGGGCTCTGGGGCCGACTGGGCCGGAACTGAAAACAATTTAGCCAGCACCGATGACTGGAGCAGTTTCTGCACCACTCTATCAACATTGTCATCAGAGAGGGTCCTAGAGGATAAGGTCGGAGATCTGGATTTCCCTACATAGGGAGAGCTATGAGACAGAGAAACCGGTCGAGGAACTGGAGACGGCTCCAAACTAGAATATCTGTCACTGGCTCCAAGATACTGGGAGCCGATGTCAACATAGTCGGTGTACTGCCTTCTGTCGGCACCGAAGCCAATGGAGCCGAAGAAGTAACAGTAGTTTTAGCAATTTTCTCTGGTGGCTCCGAGGAAACTGATGGAGCCGGAGAGCGCTTTTTTGTAAATCTTTTCTCTGATTTCTTGTCCAGTTTGGAAGGAGAGGATCTGGAACTAGAAGACCTCTCCAAGTCTTCTTCAAAGGAAGGTTTCAGTAGTCCTTTTAAGATAAGCTTGTTCTTCCTCTCTTGCAGTACACAAGGACTGAAAGTGTGATAGAACAAGCAGGATTCTTGGAGATGAATAGCCCCCAAGCAGTACATGCACACTGAGTGCATATCAGTTAATGACATCTTGTTACTACATTCTACACACTTTTTAAAGCCCGAAGGCCTGTGTTCTTTGGCATCCTTAGACTTGCTGTCAAGAAAACTCCACACACCACACAGGGGAGCACAGGAACACCCTTGCACCAAAACCAAACACAGAAGGGTGTGGGAAACTAGAGCCTCTAACTGAAGTGGCCTAGACCACGGGCAACCACAAGGAGGACTAGGTCCTCTAATTTAAATGGGCCTAGCCCAGGAAACAAGAGACTAACACCACAGAAACAAACACCAACAAATAGGAAAAACTACAACTGGACAGTAGGGAGAACAAGGTCCTCTGACTGAAAAATGGGCCTCGCACATGGAGACAAGGGGCGAACAGGATACCACAAGGCCAACGGAACCGGCCACACAACCAGCAGAAACAATACACACAAGGTAGCTATGAAAATAGCTTTTTGGTCAACAATTTGTTTAAATTTAGAAGAAAAAATTATACTTAGCCACAGCCAAGAGTGAGACCACGTCTGAGTGTAACAAGCGGCAAATGAGATCTGGGATGGGCGTGTTGCAGTATGGGATGCCTCTTAGCCACAAGCCAATTGAAGACTTTGAGCTAGAGTATGGCTGAGTCAGAGCCGAGGTTCAGCTCCGAACCCAAGGGTAAGAATGCAGGAGAGATTGGACTGCATAACATCTTACTTTATCAACAGAAAAGGGTGGCATGATGTTTCCGTGTGATCAGCTGTCTTCTAGTGCTTTAGTAACAACTGTGAAAGCAATATATTTTTAACAAGATAAAAATGTTATTTTTGTAAACATTTTTGAAAACATATTCTTAACCACTGATGTTCCAGTACAGGTCTAGTGCCAGCCAGTATTTGGCACTGACAAGCAGTTGTTTTATCATTTTAATTGACAGTTTTACAGTTTGAATTTAGGTGTGTTCATGTTCTGGTTGCAGATTAATTCAATAGTTTATGACATGTTTCTCATGAAATGAAAAGAGGCTGTGTGGTTTAAGGCCACCTGCAAGGAATATCCAATTAACTAGTAGTTTTTACATCCTGTTTTTTAATGGTTATGTAAATGAGTTCAAAATAAATGTAAAATTTTGCTTTAATAAAGTCAGTTATGTTTTCTAAGTCCATTGTGGCTTTAGATTTACCAGCTGTAGTTGCTATTTAAACCATGCTTTTATTATGAGTGTTTGCAAGTGCACATGTAAGTGCAGGTGAGTCTGTGTGTGTGTGTTTGAGAGACAGAGATGCTGGTTTAAGGCATTAATGCTTTTAAACAGAAGAAAAACAATACTAACTCCCCACCACTTTATGTTGCTGACTATCAGCAGACCACATATGCATATATAACCTTTGCTATGTTACAAATCTAAGCTAAGTAACTTATTCTGTTTTCCTGTTTATTCTAATCCATGGCTGTGCATACTTCTCAACCTTTTGGCACAAGAAATCTGGACAAAGCCAAAAATATTGGGGAGAGTAAAGGCCTCAAAATAGGGACACATTTGTAATATTGCTCTTAATAACTTAGAAAATTACTAAAATAAAAGATTTTGTTAACATGAATTTTCTGAAGGATATAAAGTCTGAAACTCAAATGTCTGTCATTACTTAGTCAAGTCGATCCTCACTGATTTGCCAGAAAACAACAAATTTCAAGAGAACAGATCAACAATATGAGACAAAACTTTATATTCTGCAGAACTCTAAACAGGTGAGAGGTATATAGCTGGTGAGAAGATGGGGGCTATCCTGGTACTGAGTGAGTGCAAGGCAGATATAAAGTGCCAGCCCATCATAGGCTACATGCATCCATACACACTCATGCACATGCATGCACACATGCTACATTAGGATGTAACACCATGTAATTAAGGCAAATAAGTTACCTAAATGTGACTTATGAATCTAAGAAAGTTTGACTATATTAACAACACTGTTGTGTAAAATAATTGGATGAGATACTTAACAATTGTTAAATGAAACATTTAACTGAAAAAGACAGTTGAAAATAGATGAATGAGGCATTTGATATAACTGGAATTTTACTTAACTTGAGAGAAAAGAGCAGTTTTCTATGCTATACCAGTTGTGTGGAGAATAAAACTGCTCTCCCTTTGAAGATAAGTATGCAGCTGCATCCATTTTCCTTGCAGGAAACTTATTTGGAATATTCCCTTGGGGATGTGCTATGCCATTGCAAATATTCTCCTAGTCTGTTTAAAATGTTTATAAATAACAGAAACAGGGCTACAGCTTCAGGATTTACAAGGGTGCTAACAATAGCCATGCACTGTGACACAAAAGGGGATCAACCTGTATATTATTAGGGAGACTGGATTACCCATTTTATAAAGCTAAAAAATGAGATAATGTTTTTGACAATGGGATTTAATAATTTACGTATCATGTTGATTGCTGTGCACACAGTATAAAACAAAATAGACAGTGCAAGTAATGTGTCAGTTATTTAGTTCATCATTTAGTATGTGCAGTATGTGATGCATCTAATTGCTACATAACACAAGTTCGGTACTCAGGATGCAAGTCAAATGAGTTGTTGCTGCTGACTCATTAAATAAAAAGCCTTCTCTAACCTCATTCACAATTTCTAGGTCTGACATTCCTTTCTGACTAATTTTGAATTAACAGTCAAAACCAACTAAACATGGCGCAATAAATCAGCATGGTATTTCATGGTAGTAGTGAGAATGCTTTTGCCTGTATTTGAAGTTAAAAGTACTTAAAAGAATATGAAGCCAGTGTACTGTGTGATAATAAGTAGCTGGACAGGACAATGATCTATGTGTAGTTTCTGTACTGTATCAGTTGTAATGTTAAGAAACATTAACAGAATGTTGAAGCATTTCAGAGATGAGGCACTGAAGAAGACTGGGAATATGATTAAAGAAGAATGGAAAAGGACAGAGAATTAAATTCAAAGTAATGTCACCAAATGGAAAGCTATGAATTTAATGATGACATCAATTGCAAACATATGAAAGACTGAAGTGGATGGGGGACAAATTAACAGATAAGGACTTGTCAACTGATTTTAAGGGCATTCATAAAGATACAAAAAACACTATGATCAGGATGAATCAATATAACATAATAAGAAAATACAGGAAACATGAAAGCAGATATTTTGGAAGACTTCTCAGTGTTGAAGAAAGATAGCTCACCGTCACAGGTGTTTGCAAGCTAGAAAAAATGGTACAAGGGATTAAAAGGCATCAGATAATGCATGCCAATTAAAGGCATCAGGCAGTTTGGACACTAAGTCGATGGAGCTTGGAAAATGGTAGCCAGTTTTTTATGGATAACAGTCTGTATGGATTGAAAGTAATATGGCAGAATATTTGGAGTAACTGTCAGTACCAAAAGCATCTAAGGAACAAGTTGAGTCGTTAGCTCATTTTTTCAGGACTTGGAGATTAACAAAAGCAAAAGAAAATAATTAGAGAAGGTCTATATATATATATATATATATATATATATATATATATATATATGATGGGTTTACTGGTGAGTGCTACAAAAAGTAGCGATGGGGGATTACTGAAAGGTATATCACTGGAAGTACTCACAGAAAGGGGTTAGATCCCTATGGTTAAGAAGTATTAGATATTAATCCCAATGTTAAAGCAATGCTAAAATTTGGAAGAACTAGAGTTAAAATATTAATTTCAGTCCTCAGTGCAGATTATTTATTTTTGGCAGAAACTATTAGTTAAAACTTGAATACATGAGGATTAGGCTATATTTATGCAAGGTAGATAGGAAGGAGATGCAATAATGAAATTATTTTGTTGTAAGAGGAGATTCCTATGCTAGTGACAGAAATAGAAGATATCTTAGAGGGTGATTTAATGTTGTTTACAGAGTACACTGGAATAGTTTGCAATCCTACTAGATGAAATAAACAGGTAAAAGACCCATATAAGCAACCGTGGGCAAAACATATCATCAGTAGGGAGGTAGATAGGCCCTTTGGGGTACAGAGACAAATTAAACAGGGTTGTCCACTGCCATAGCTACTTTTTTTTTTTTTACCTTTTCTATTGTGCTAGGTGATTAACATATGGGCTAAAAGATCAGTATCATGGAACTTGATGGGAAGAATAAATATTAACATTAGTATGCCTGCAGAAAATATTATTAATACAGACAAAAAATGACTGGATCAGTACAGGGAAAATACAGATTTTTGGTGAAATAATAAGATTCAGACAGAAAATAGAAACATCACAAGCATTTCTATTTTTAGTATAATCCTTCCAATAGTTAAAAGAAGACTACCCAAACTTGACGGTAATTATGTTGTATTTTGAGATAACTTTGATGCAAGCAACGGGTAGATATATTCCTCATGTTAATCATGGAAAAATAAGAGAGTAAGTGGGAACATTGCTGAGGTGGAGAAAATGGGATTACCTTGTTAGACATCAGAATAATTGTACAAGAGCAGATATTTTCAATATTACATGTGATGTGAACATTTGTCTTTTCCCTAAGAGGATATATCTATATATTTATTCACTTAAACTGCTTTCTCAGAATATGATGTACAACTGTCAATATGCAAAGAAAATGAAAAATTAATGGTGTAATATAATGTTGCAACAATGTAGCAAACATTCTAACACTGAATGTCATTGGAAAAGTAAAACAATTTCATTGCCAGATTAGAATTTTAATACTAATGAATAATGCTCTATATACAACATATTTATTTATTTATTTATTTATTTAGCTGAGCAATGGATTCTATTTTCAGTGGAGATCCAGGGAGAAAAGCATCAGTGTTAAACAATATAAAAAAAAAAAAACAAAACAATCAATATCACCTCTAGTGTTAAATATTATACAAAAGCAAAACAATCGACATCACCAGGTATAATCCAACATATCAGCATCAATATCAGTATTAACATGATTAAGTGATAATGTTTTATTAAAATAAATTTATATAGTTGGAATAAATAATTAAAGACAATGAATGCTGGTATAGATAAGAAAGGAGTAGAAAGATGTATGCAAGGTTGTATTTTAAACAAATATGATGAAGAACAGGGATACCGATTACATACTGAGGGATATATGATAGTATAAATGTATAGAGTATTTCTAGCAGTAAAATTTAAGAAGAAGAAAGGAAGGTAAAGAAAGGAGGAAAGAGAAGTTACATCACTGTAACTAAGGAATTTATGTATACAGAGTGCTTAGGAAAGTAAGGAAGGGGATAGGATGGATTACCTAAGGGGGTAGGGGATAGATGAGTGAGGAGGTAATGCTCAAGAGAGGACAAAATTATGTGAAGTGGGTAAAAACTATTTACATTATATATGAAAATTAATGCATATAGGTCACATTATGTTAAATGAAGGTGTCTTTGTTGAAAGGGCTTGCTAGTGAAGATTATAAAAAGTGTTTAGCCAGGTGTAGAGCAGAAACAGAGCCAGGAGTATACTAAGATTTTTTTTAGTGTGTATTTTAAAGGTATACAGGTTGGGGATAGACCTCAGATTTGCTGGGAGCAAGGATTCAAGGATTAAGCCACACAACTAGAGTATAAGGCATTCCCTGCAGATTTGGGGGGTTATAGATGTGGATGTCCATTGCCACCATTGCTTTTTGATTTTTCCCACTGTGTCAGGTAATCACCATATACTCTAGTAAGATAATGTCATTGATTTGGATGGGAAAAATACAGATTAGCATTAGTATGCCTGCAGAAAATCTCTTATTACTAGAAACAAAAAAATTGACTTAGTATGAGGCAATACAGATTTTTAGTGAAATGTTAAGACCCAGACAGAAAATGGAAATATTCCAAGCATTTCCATATACACATCTTCAGTTCCTACTTTCCACTTGCAAGTTAACTAATTACTTTAGAAATTACAGTAAACAGTACAGTTTGAACTACAATTCAATTCCAGACAAGAACATACATTTCAAGTGCCCTTCCTAATGTAACCTCATAGGCAAAGTCTAAACCAATTCAGTTAGGTAACCCCTATCAAGAAAAATCTCCTTTAGCTTGTCCAGCTCCTCTTGAAACTCATTATCATCTGACATCAACTGAGGCAGCCTATCCATCTGCCCTTTTACCAGGCATCTCTTATGCCAGACTGAGTGGTTACTTAAAAAGTGTAAATAACCATTAGAGAATGTAGGCTTCATAAAAATAGTCAACGCCCATCTATTATTGCTCACATTCTTTGAGATCCTGACATCCATATAACTAATCCTGATGTCTCTCTTCTCACATGTAAACTTAAAAAATCCACTGTTGGTTAAATAACAAAAAAAAAAAAACATCAATCTTTTTGGAAAATCAGCCCATATAATAATGTCATCTACAAATTTTAGATACAGAAGAGTGTTGAACCAGAACTCACTCTCAAACACATACTGCTGTTCCCAATACTACATCATGACAGTGGCAAATACAGGGGCAGAGGAAGTTCCCTTTACCACCCCTTTTATTTGTTGAAAATATTCATCCTCAAAGTAGATATAATTGTTTTTTAATACTAAATTCATATAATTATATAAAAACAAAATGTCTTCTCTTGAGAGAGACTGGCCTTTCCATAACTATCTAACTCCAACTAGCTCGGGTTTTTTCCTCTCTCCTGCCTGGTATAACACGTCTCAACTCTCTAAGGATGGTGTCCTCCTTTTTAGGTGGTTTAGTCTTTGTGTGATCATACTTACTGATGGTATGGTTGGACTTAGCCTAGCATCCGATGATAATCATCTGCAACTGGTAAGGCTTTTTTATTTCATGCTCCTCCCACACAGGCTGTTCTTCCAGTCACATAAGGTATAACTTAAAACACGTTATTGAAATCAATAGCAATAAACAAACACCTTTCACAAAATTTTGTGTTAGCTTCAACATAAAATCCCAAGAATCTCAACATGTGTGGCCTGTCATTAAAAAAGTAATTTAACTTCCTGTCAACCACAGGGCAAATGGTTCAGTTTTAGAACCCAAGGTTGTCACAGCTGGACACAGTTTGGATTCTGCTGGTTCTTGTGTGTTTTTGGGATTCCAAAACAGGTATGTCTGGTTTGTCTACCCTTAAAAAAATTAATCAAGTCATGGGACACTTCAAATTCATAATGCAAATCATTCAACCATGAGTCAATTTTACTAAACATGTAATAAATCTCATTCCTGGAAAATGTTCTGTAGTATGTACCATCATGCAAATAATCAAGCATTTTACTAGAATAATCATAACTGTTCATCACAACAATCCCACTCCTTTTGTCTGGTTCCATGATCCAGGTGGATCTGTCACAAGATAAAAAATACAGCAGTCTCATTTCTTCATCAATTAGGTTGAAAAAAGCACTTTTTAACATATAAACTAATATCAGCTTCACATAATTTTAATATATCTAAATAAATGGTGTGAAGTGGGGACTGAATGAAGTAGCCCACATTCACAAATTCAGAAAAGGTATTATGCCAATTACAGACACAGACATCCATGCACACACACACACACACACACACACACACATACATATACACTGCATTTTACTCCAAAGTATATGTCATTCTACTGAGTCAAGTGGTAAGAAGATATGGTGTGAAATTCACTTATAACAAGATAATGGGACATTTACAACACTCATTCAACAGTGCAGAGAAAGAAACATTTTATATCCGCTTCAATGATGCATTATAGACACCATACCATACATTCCACTTTTCTACCACTCATTGCCATGTTATGTATCAGCATCTCTGCATTTCATTCATAGCTGCTCCTGCTTTATTTTTTCATTATCAGCATTAGCACTTTTGTTGTTGCCTCACAGCAAGAGGTTCTCCCGTTTGATTCTCAGCTGGAGTGGTGGGAGTGCCTTCTGTGTGGAGTCTGCATGTCCTCCCTGTGGTTGGGTGAGCATTCGAAAGACATGTGTAAATGGGCGTGCCTTCGTTGAAGGTTGAATGTCGAGCTGGCACCTTGGCGTTTGTCAAAATCTACTGCCAATCATTAGCGGACCGGAGTTCAGCTGTGGCGACCCCTAACCGTGAAAAGCCGAAAGACAACAACATAACTTATATACTAGCATTTTCAAATTTCACATTTGTCATTGTGGCAATATTGATATGTAGAATGCAGAAGTATTTTAATTGATTGTGAAACATGGAAATGTTAATGTTTGTAATGCAGAAATATTGTAGAAGGTAGAAATGATAATGCACAATGTAGAAATTCTGGTGGAATACTGGAAATGTATGGCATAAGGTGGTATATAGGGAACATTTTGACAGTAGTTTATAATGCAGATGTTGATTTTTAGATTGCAGATACTTTCATTATACTGTTGGGAAAAGTGGTGTTAGTTAATGCTGGGGGTATACACTTTGTTACATGATAATGCAGGAGCTGAAGCAAACATGTGGTCTGTTGCACAGTAATAAAGACCTTGCTATCCTATCATCTAATTCAGTCTCATATACTGCATATGTCAGACATAAAGGGAATAGCGTGTTATCACTCACTAATTCACACGTTGCTATGTAAGACAGAATGATGTCATGCCAAAAATTCAACTAAATTCAGTTAAAGGTATACAACATGGTATATATCCACAGGCACTGCATAATAGTGAGACTCATTTAATTTTGGAAAGTAAAACAATTTTCTGCAAACAACTGTTAATGCACCACTTATGGCTGGCTTTTCTCATAACATTAGAACTATAAAAATAAGTAAAACTATATAAGAAGTGTGTAATGTTCCCCCAACTGCATATTCTTTCTTCAGCTACAGAAGCCCTTTCTTCAGGAAGAACATTGCTGTATCAATGCTAAGGTAATGCCAGGTCTGTGTAACTGTTCCCAGTATAATCTCTATACCTTTGTACATTACAGGGTGAGCAGTTAAGATCAACTGACGCATTACCATAGCAGTGATTTGGCTCTGTTCTTCCTTCTGAAACAGGACTCTGTTATTAGGTGAGGTCAAAGAAGCTGGATCACAACTCTAAAATAAGGTCAGTTATATACTTCAGATGATGTGAGATGAACTCTAAATAGTGCAATAATAATGTCCCTTGTAAAGAATTTATTTTACATCTGTATGCTAATAAGACAGCTATAACATTTCTAATATTGTATCCAGCATGAAAAGCAAGATATTTTATGAGATAAATTTTTTTTTTCATAAAAATCTTACCAACCAACTCTGGTTTCTTGAATCAAACCAGAATGTACCATACTAGTTTCCTGTATGGATACATCTTACTTACATGATCTTATCTCGTACACTCCCTCTCCTCCTTCCCATGTTGTAGCCCAAAGTATGGTGCCAGCAGCCAGGGTCAAATAGCAGACCTGGCACCTGAAGAGCTTCTTGGAAAAGGAGGAACTGAATGGTTGATGCACGAGTACCTTTATCCTGGGAGAGAGAGGCAGTTTGCTGCAGAAATATCCTCAACTGGTGGCCAGCAGGCTAACCCTATTTGTACAAGTATCAGCTGTGACTGAATGAAGAGAACAAACTGAACGATGGCACAGAGGACAAGACAGTAGTCATGGGGCTGATGTCTGCATGAACTGCATGAGAAACAGCCAGGAACAGCCTATGTGGGAGAAGCATGAATGAAAAAGCCTTACCAGTTAGAGATAATGATCATCGAATATTTAACTTTTATGTCCCACTATACCAGCAATGAGTGTGATCACACAAAGGCTAAACCACCTAAAAAGGAGGACACCATCTACAGAGAGTTGTGGGGAGTTATACTAGGCAGGAGACAGGAAAAAATGAGCTGGTTGGAGTTAGATAGTTATGGAAAGTAAAGTGAATCTTCCCCTAACTTACAGTGATATCCCCTAAAGCACTTTTGTTTGATTAAACTGCCTTAATAATGCCACACGCTTTACAATGGTCATCTTAAACAACTGGGTCACTCCTCAGATTCTATTACCTGCACATTTTATGAGTTTACTCCAGTTATTTTTCTAATGTGCTGCATAATTAATTAAAATGTCAGGTTAAAGTGACATAGTTTATTTGGTCTTGCCCACTGTTTTTATACTATACAGTCTGTCTTTTACATTAGCATGCACTTAGTTTATTACCACCAGGGTATGCTTAAAGCAGACATTTTGGCATATACCTCACTTTATGTGGTTGTGCAAAAAGCCAAATAAATAAAATAAACAGAGACAGAATTATTTGTTTACCAGAGGAAGGGCAGTTAAACTTATTCTTAAAATCTAGGGTTCGTTGATAAACTCTGGAGATTTTTATGGGGACATACATACAGGCAGACACACACATATACACGGAAACAAGTTTATAAGGTGCAAGAAAAAATGAAAATGTCACCTGTTCATAAAAGTTAAAATATTATTTTAAAGGTGCAGACAGCTAGGTATACAGAGAAAGTTATATGTAGATATAACCCTTGGATATAAGGCTCTTTGAAAATCATATACTTTGCAATTTGTTCAGCAGAAGGAAGTAAGCAGCTATGAAACTCTTTTCATAGAATGAGGTGTGAACACACCAGTCACAAGTGAAAGTGTCATTAAGCTGAATTCCTCAGACTTGTTATGGCTTTGATCATAACTAATTACATTTAGAAGAATTCTTTAAAATGCATTCTGGAAGGCTCTAATGTGCCAGCCTCCTTTGAACACTATGGTAATGACCCTAATGTTGATTCAGGCACTTTTTATGAAACTTATCATGTCTTCTTTCAGCAATAATTGCCCTTTGAACTAGGTTCAACGTCTTAAAATGGGGAAGCTTGAAATGTTGTAGGGACAAGACCATTTTATGAACTAACAAAAATAAAGTTAGGTAATATCGCCATTGTTAAACGTCAAAATAAGTAGCTGAATTTGTATGAAGGAAAGCAAAGTACATTGTGAAAGAAGTGTTAGTGTTAAATTAAAAACATCAACAGCCCTGTCTTTCTTCTATTTAACTGAATAGCTTATACTCCAGTATGATTATAGTGTTTCATTATGTACACAAAACATCAAAGTTTTCATTTCTGGTAGAAAAACTCATACATCCCATTATAAAGGCTAAGACATATATCTTCTTGTAAAGTATCTTAGAGTTTAATGACTTCTGGTGGCAAATGCCTAGAGTGAGTATATTAGTCAGTTCTATTGTTGGGTCTTTAATTTGCAAGGTTACCACCTCCTACTGATTGTAAAATAGTTAAATCTATAGAAATGTAACATTTTCCATGTTTTGAAATCTGTTAAGCAGAGGAGGCGTTGTACAGAATGCAGAGACTTTAAATAGTCATGCAGAGTGAAGGCAAAGGTTTGTACAGATCCTGCTGGTGAATGCACCTAGGCGTCCTCACCTTTATCACATCTTACATAAACAGAGTCATAACATTCACACATAAACGTATATGTTTACACCAGATCAAAAAAAGAACAAATCAACTTAATCTGTGAGAAAAAAAGAAGAGGACACCATGGAATTCAAGGAGGATAATTATCACTCCTACGTATGAAGGATTCATTAATAAAGGCAACCATAAAATGTCTCTCCCATTTAGTGAGGGGTTTCACATCAGTGTAATTTTTTTTTCTTCCAAGACATTACTGGTTCTTATTTGAATAGTTTGAACTGAACTTTTGACTCAGAGCCCAGTTTGCAGACAAGATTTGATCATATGCATGATTCCAAAGTAAACTGTGTTTAGAGAGCAATAACAAACAAATATCAAGTACACGGTTACACAGTTGAAAATCTAATGGCATAATTTATACAATGTAACGCACACATGCACAGAGTTAAAATGTTATTTTTTGATTGGGATAGAAGTCAGTAGGAACCACAGTGTAAGTTTTTCTGGTCCTATAAATGAGGAACCATAACTAAATGGAAACTTAAGGGGGTGGGGTTAAAAGTGGAGGGAAATAAAACAGAAAACAAAGAAACATGCAAAAAAGACCATAAAGAGTCAAAACAGTGACACAAATCTGTGATCAAATGAGAAAATGTTACTAGTTTATTCAGGCACAAAGCAGAAGTTGATGACCCAGAGGCATAAAGGAGATGGTCCAAAATGTGAAAGCCTCAAAAAAAGTGAAGAATTCATCTGTTACCATGCCAGAAAGTACTGGTACTAGTAAGATGTGTCCACGTGTGTTAGAAGGGATATCATTAGTCTCAAGACAGAAAGCAGACATATGGATAATTATTGGAAACTTTTGAAGCAAGAATGTGTTTAGCATCTAGGCATCATATAATCCTCCAAGAACTGCTTCATCTAATCCTGCTTGGTCAAACTAGAAGAATGAATTGCTGGTGTGTAGCCTTTCTAGATTACCATGAGGTTGGCAATCCTGCAGTTAGCTAATTATTTAGGGAATACAATCTCCTGCATGATGGACAATGAGATCCTTGTTCCCACATAAAAACATTCGACTCTGATTGCCCGTTCATTCCTTCAGTTTCAGCCAAACAGTTTTCAATGAATCCATTCAGCATCATGTATTATATACTGTGTAAAACACTAGAAACAAGTAAAATGCTATAACAGAATGACTATAGAAAACAAGGAATATTTGGTTAGTAAAAAATACATTTTTCTTTAATACAGACATCTGTCACTACCATTTCTATTAAGTACAATTCGGCTACAGAGAAACTGACATATGTAATATGTGCAATGTACATTTGGCAAAACAGATGCACACAGTAAAGCAGATTATTGGAGAGATGGTGATATATTTGACATCATGAAAATGAATGGTTTGCTACCCTAATAATAATAACAGAATATAAAAAGATTTTAAAGCACATTTGAAGGTGAGAAAATATCATGTAGTGAAAAACTAGTTGTAAATAGCAATAGCCAAGCTTATTGTCTGGGACTTGCTGGGTTTATTCCATTGGAATATTTATGTAATGTGATGTACCTAATATAACTTGTAACTTCTGGTATTACATTACATTTGAAGTCTAGTGCAATAAACATAGTAAGTTGCTATGGATGCTGTCAGAAAAAACAAAACTGTGAGTATTACAACAAAATCCAAAAATAACCATAAGTTTATACTAAGTGTCCCAGAAAAAGTCTAGGCTCTCATGAAGATGAATGGAGTAATAATCTCAATGTCTTAGGATACTTTAACTAAACTTTCACAGACATAGTATTTGGCATCAGAAATGGAGGAAGTCACTCATATTACCAATGTGAAAAATGTAATACAGATAACCAGGAGACCAAACCAATACTGCACTTCCAATCACCCTAGTAAAACTGATATTGTTTAAATCAGTTGTGGATCCTTAGGAACCAAGCACACTTTTGATAGGATAACTGGGTGAGGGAATCTGAAGCTGTAAACACATAGGTTCATACTACGTATCAGTGTAGACTACTATAAGCCTAGCCAATAACCAGAGGTCAGAATCAAACCCTGTACCTTGTAATGTTGATGTAAAGGCTTTAACTATTATGCCAACCCATATGTGTGGGGTGGGTGTTGCAATACAACATTAGTACTAATCTGACATTTTGCACTACTTAAGTATCAGTATAAGATCTGCTAAAAGTATATACTCCTTAGTGCTTTATAAAACATGCAGAAGCCAATCAAGGAATCTCTTTAGAGAAGTAGTGACCTCAGAGTCAGAAATGGTGACTCTCTTGGGGCCATTAGGATTATGGGAAAAGATGAAGGTGGCATATGTTACACATTTTCAGCAAAGCTTTTTGTTGTTTGAGCAGCAAAATGTTTATTTTCTCAAAAATTATAGAACAGATAAGAGAGAATTTTTGTCTTTGATGCTGAACCAGACATCAAGCAATCAGTAAACAAGTGGAATTGACTGATGCAGAGTGAAGGCAAAGGTTTGTACAGATCCTGCTGGTGAATGCACCTAGGTGTCCTCACCTTTATCACATCTTACATAAACAGAGTCATAACATTCACACAGAAACGTATATGTTTACACCAGATCAAAAAAGGAACAAATCAACTTAATCTGTGAGAAAAAAAGAAGAGGACACCATGGAATTCAAGGAGGATAATTATCACTCCTACGTATGAAGGATTCATTAATAAAGGCAGTCATAAAATGTCTCTCCCATTTAGTGAGGGGTTTCACATCAGTGTAATTTTTTTTTCTTCCAAGACATTACTGGTTCTTATTTGAATAGTTTGAACTGAACTTTTGACTCAGAGCCCAGTTTGCAGACAAGATTTGATCATATGCATGATTCCAAAGTAAACTGTGTTTAGAGAGCAATAACAAACACATATCAAGTACACAGTTACACAGTTGAAAATCTAATGTCATCATTTATACAATGTAACGCACACATGCACAGAGTTAAAATGTTATTTTTTGATTGGGATAGAAGTCAGTAGGAACCACAGTGTAAGTTTTTCTGGTCCTAAAAATGCGGAACCATAACTAAATGGAAACTTAAGGGGGTGGGGTTAAAAGTGGAGGGAAATAAAACAGAAAACAAAGAAACATGCAAAAAAGACCATAAAGAGTCAAAACAGTGACACAAATCTGTGATCAAATGAGAAAATGTTACTAGTTTATTCAGGCACAAAGCAGAAGTTGATGACCCAGAGGCATAAAGGAGATGGTCCAAAATGTGAAAGCCTCAAAAAAAAGTGAAGAATTCATCTGTTACCATGCCAGAAAGTTCTGGTACTAGTAAGATGTGTCCACATGTGTTAGAAGGGATATTATTAGTCTCAAGACAGAAAGCAGACATATGGATAATTATTGGAAACTTTTGAAGCAAGAATGTGCTTAGCATCTAGGCATCATATAATCCTCCAAGAACTGCTTCATCTAATCCTGCTTGGTCAAACTAGAAGAATGACTTGCTGGTGTGTAGCCTTTCTAGATTACCATGAGGTTGGCAATCCTGCAGTTAGCTAATTATTTAGGGAATACAATCTCCTGCATGATGGACAATGAGATCCTTGTTCCCACATAAAAACATTTGACTCTGATTGCCCATTCATTCCTTCAGTTTCAGCCAAACAGTTTTCAATGAATCCATTCAGCATCATGTATTATATACTGTGTAAAACACTAGAAACAAGTAAAATGCTATAACAGAATGACTATAGAAAACAAGGAATATTTGGTTAGTAAAAAATACATTTTTCTTTAATACAGACATCTGTCACTACCATTTCCATTAAGTACAATTCAGCTACAGAGAAACTGACATATGTAATATGTGCAATGTACATTTGGCAAAACAGATGCACACAGTAAAGCAGATTATTGGAGAGATGGTGATATATTTGACATCATGAAAATGAATGGTTTGCTACCCTAATAATAATAACAGAATATAAAAAGATTTTAAAGCACATTTGAAGGTGAGAAAATATCATGTAGTGAAAAACTAGTTGTAAATAGCAATAGCCAAGCTTATTGTCTGGGACTTGCTGGGTTTATTCCATTGGGATATTTATGTAATGTGCTGTACCTAATATAACTTGTAACTTCTGGTATTACATTACATTTGAAGTCTAGTGCAATAAACATAGTAAGTTGTTATGGATGCTGTCAGAAAAAACAAAACTGTGAGTATTACAACAAAATCCAAAAATAACCATAAGTTTATACTAAGTGTCCCAGAAAAAGTCTAGGCTCTCATGAAGATGAATGGAGTAATAATCTCAATGTCTTAGGATACTTTAACTAAACTTTCACAGACATAGTATTTGGCATCAGAAATGGAGGAAGTCACTCATATTACCAATGTGAAAAATGTAATACAGATAACCAGGAGACCAAACCAATACTGCACTTCCAATCACCCTAGTAAAACTGATATTGTTTAAATCAGTTGTGGATCCTTAGGAACCAAGCACACTTTTGATAGGATAACTGGGTGGGGGAATCTGAAGCTGTAAACACATAGGTTCATACTACGTATCAGTGTAGACTACTATAAGCATAGCCAATAACCAGAGGTCAGAATCAAACCCTGTACCTTGTAATGTTGATGTAAAGGCTTTAACTATTATGCCAACCCATATGTGTGGGGTGGGTGTTGCAATACAACATTAGTACTAATCTGACATTTTGCACTACTTAAGTATCAGTATAAGATCTGCTAAAAGTATATACTCCTTAGTGCTTTATAAAACATGCAGAAGCCAATCAAGGAATCTCTTTAGAGAAGTAGTGACCTCAGAGTCAGAAATGGTGACTCTCTTGGGGCCATTAGGATTATGGGAAAAGATGAAGGTGGCATATGTTACACATTTTCAGCAAAGCTTTTTGTTGTTTGAGCAGCAAAATGTTTATTTTCTCAAAAATTATAGAACAGATAAGAGAGAATTTTTGTCTTTGATGCTGAACCAGACATCAAGCAATCAGTAAACAAGTGGAATTGACTGATGAAGAGGATTCAAGCTGAACTCTGACTTCAGCTATACGCTTTTTATTTTTTCTCTATTAATTCATCCTGATATGCAGGATCTATGGATGAAAATACAAGCCTTTACCTTAAGGGTAATTTTGCTGGACAGCACTTTTTTTTTAATTCAGCTGTAGCAAGAAATAACACATTACATAGCTACAGGCAACAAAAAAGGCAAACAGCAAAAATGGAATGCTCTGATAAATAAGAAGGAAGGAAAACTGCATGAGGAAAAATAAACACAGGAATAATTGAGTGCACTAAAGATGAAACAGAGACAGGGTTTGGATTATGGAGATGAACAGGAATAGAACAAGAAAATCTGGAAACATTGGACTTTTTTCAACTGCGTTAAACCTGTAGTAATGTTTGGAGAATAATATCAGTAACTTGGAAGTTAACAAATGTGGGATTACAGAGCAGTAATTGTATTCGTGAAACAGGACAGAACAAGAAAATCTGAAAATATTGGAGTTTTTGTACTTTGTTAAACTTGTAGGGGACTCTAAAGCATATGCCCTACTTCATGTCATTAATGTTCAGAGAAATACTCAGGAGAGAGGAAGCAGAGGGAGAAAGTTAACTGTAAGTAAAACATTTTTTTCTTAATAGTACTATTTAAATGGTGCATTATTTTCTTTGCATGTTATAAAGTAATGTTTTTTCAGTTATTCTTAACAGTAATGGTATACTAAAGTAAATAGGTGCTCCTGTTCTTTCTTTTGTTTTCCTTCTCCCTTCGCTCTTTCTCCTTGCTCAAATTTAAAAAATGTAGGCACTGCAATGTAAAAAAAAAGTCTGGTTAAAAGAGCATGATAAAAGAAAAATTAGTGTGCTTTTGCTCATTCTTACATCAGGGAATGACTGGGTTAAGGCCACTAACTTTATATAGCAACAAGTTTTTAAGAGGAAGCAAGTAAATTAAAAAGAATATTGAATATTATAAGGGTTTTTTAGTAAACAATTTTATATCTAGTTCTCATGTCTCTAGCAGACAATCTGATAAAGAGAACTGGCTTGGAGAAAATGTTTTCTAAAAGTATTCAAGTGTTTTCCAGCTGAGAGAGCTATAAAGATAAGGCAAAACCAGACAGCACTTAATAGAATCACAGGCTCTACCATGTGTCTTAGCATGGATAATCTTTGTGTGTGGTTGTCAGTTTGGAACAGTTGTTCCTGTTAGGAGGGTAAAACTTCAGTATTTGAAGATCTACATAGTTTTGTGTGTTATTATTAAGTTAATAGGTTTCAGGGAGCATTGGGTATGTATGTGTGTGTGCATTTTTGTTTGAGGGTTTCCAGTAAAACAAAATGTTCTGCAATATGTAACACAGGTTCAAATGGAGATGACAAGAAACAATCATATAAAAGATTAACCTGCCAAAAAGTGCATGCATGTAACACAAAAGCTGGAACTAGACATTTAACAAAAAAGCTGTTACACATAAATGGTGGAAATAATAATCCCTCGAGAATATGATCATCCGTATAATGTCTTTAAACTTTAATGGTCTCACAGATAAATACAAAAAAGAAAGAGTAGTGAACTATATTAAAATTGTAGAGTGCAAATTAGCTATGCCACAGGAGACACACTTGGAAAGAACTGAACACATGGGCACTGTAACCATAGAGCTAGTCGAAAGGGGCACCCCCTCCATTTTTGCATCCAACTTATATATACAAACTCCAAGATTGCACTACAATGAAGGAAAGGGTAAATTTTCTGATCCGTACTATAGTACAATCTCTGTTCAACTGCACTGAGCTGCATAATTAAATGAGCGAATGCATAGCATAACCCAGTGCCCACCGTTTTGCAATTTCTATTTTAGTAAAAATGGTAGCAATTTCTTTTCTTTATTAAAAATGGATTAGGAGCCAGTGGCTCACACTGTTGTGCTCTGCCACTGCTGCTGCTTGGCTTCCTGGACTAACTTCCACTTGTGTGGGGGGGTTCAACTTTAAATTCTGGGGACTGGGCTATACTGCAACTGCAAGCACCTGACCGCACTAAGCAGGTGCATTGGTCTGCCACCCCTTGCCTGACTAACTTAATTCAGTCTGGTCTGGGTTCAGCAGCAGGTCACAGGTGTAAAAATTGCCAATTGAAGCTGTTGTGTTCTTTCTGTGACCTTACAGGCTCCCATGTTTTTTCTCTGCTTCTGCTTGCTATATAATCATCTGCTGGCCCGACCTCCTTCCACTCCTCAATCAATCGTCGAGATTGAAGTTTGTTGTTTCTTTCTTTCTTGTTGAAGAAGAGTAAAAGAGCTTACAAGAATTAAAGTCCATTGTTGTCAGTGCCGTGGTGGTGATATGTTAAATATATTACTGTCTTCTTGCAGGCAGTTGCATCCCCTGCAGCCAGTATTTGATCAAATGTATCTTCTATTTTTTTTGTTTGGACTTTGGTAACTGGGTGTGAAAGGCACTGAGTGAGGGCTTTGGGTCTAAGGCAGTGACATTTTCCCTAATGACCCCTTCAGTGCTTGTGCATACATAGGAAAGTACTGAAGGGGTCATTAGGGAAAATGTTTAATTTTGTGCTTGTGCATACATGGACAAAGTATGTAAGGGATCCTTGGGGGAAAGGATTCATTTTGATGTAATTTTGTCTTTACTCAGCAGCCAGTATTTATCTATTTTATCTTCTATTTTTTGTTTGGTAACTGGGCAGTAATGGCACTGGGTGAGGGTCTTAGGTCTAAGGCGGTGAAGAGGTAATTGCGGAAACTTTTTCATTTCAGTGCCTGACTGTACATACATAGACAAAGTACTGAAGGGCTCATTGAGGGAAATGTTTAATTTTTGTACTTGTGTATACTATAGATGGACAAAGTACATCAGGGCTCTTTGGGGGAAAGTATTCATTCTGATGTAATTTTGTTTTTACTTATACTGAAAAAGCCATTGGGGAAAATGTTTTATTTATGTGCTTGTGCATACATGGAAAAGTAATTAAGGGGACATTGGAGGAAATGATTCATTTTGATGTCATTTTGTGGTGCTTGTGCATACATGGACAGACTTCTGAGAGGGTTGTTAGGGGAAATGTTTCATTTCTGGTGCTTGTGCATACATGGACAAACCTGACTGAAGGGGTCATTGGAGAAAATGTTTCATTTTATTGCTTGTGCTTACACAAAGTAATGAAGGATGTTTAACTTCTGTGCTTGTGCATACATGGACAAAGTAAACACGGGATCCTTGGGGAAATTATTCATTTTGATGTAATTTTGTGCTTACTATGCATACAAATAGACTACTGAAAAAGTCATTGGGGAAAATGTTTTATTTTTGTGCTTGTGCATACATGCGCAAAGTACACAAGGAATGCTTGGGGGAAATTATTCATTTTGATGTAATTTTGTGTTTACTGTGCATACAAACAGATTACTGAAAAAGTTGTTGGGGAAATATTTTATTTTTGTGCTTGTGTATACACGAAAAAGTAATTAAGGGAACCTTGGGGGGTAATGATTCATTCTGATGTCATTTGCTCCTTACGTGCATACATGGACAGGCTATTGAACAGGTCATTCGGGAAAATGTTTCATTTTCGTGTTTTTGCATACATGGACAAACTGCTTAAGGGAACCTTGGGGAAATTATTCATTTTGATGTCATTTGCTTTTTGTGCATATATGGACAGACTACTGAGGGGGTGGTCATTAGGGGAGCTGTTTCATTTTGGTGGTTGCGCATACATGGGAAACTACTGAAGCAGTCTTGGTGGGATTTAATGTCTCAGCATATTATAGTTTTCATTTATTAGTTATTTCTTTAGTGTTTATGGTACTACTATATGGGTTTATAGATTAATTCTGCACCCTTTTACTATTTGGAATCTATTTCTCAGAAGTCTAGGCAAAAAGAAAATGGCCTGTGGGAACATGGGAATAACATGGCTAGCCTGGTAAAGGTCCTATGGCTGTTAGCATAGTAACCTCCTATAAATCTGTGAACCCTTGATCCTATAACTTTGTTTGGATATTAATTGTAGCTTGCTGAGTCTTAGTTTGGAGGTCTTTCTGTAAGAATGCAGTATGAGAAGACAGTAGTGTATTATAACATGTTAGTAGTTATGCAAAGTTTTTCTGTGTTGTGCACTTTTGCCTGTATTTTATTGAACATTTCAGGGTTAGTGAACTTATTTCCAAGGAATTCAAAGCATCCAAGCTGAAAACATCTGGTAGAAGCCTTATTGTGTTTTTACCTGATTGGCCCTAGGGATTAGCTGTGTAAAAGTCTTTTATCCTGCTGTGATAAGACTCGCATTTGCGCATTGTGCAAAGTCAGTTCCGTGCCTTGTGTGTGTGTGTGTGTGTGTGTATATATATATATATATATATATATATATATATATATATATATATATAGATATATATAGATATATATGTATAAATATGTGTACTTGTATATATAGGGTCTACATTAGATTATCAAACATTTAAAAGTTCGAACACCATATGGTCAACACCATATGTTCGAACTCTTAAAAGTTCGAAAATCAAAAAAAAAAAAACAGAAAAAATCTACCTGAAAGGTTAAGTAGGGGGGTAAGCCCCCCTGCAACCACCACGACCCCCGCTCTTTAAATATACCAACTCTGAGATCACACTACAGTGCAGACAATGGAAAACTTCCATTTCCACACTGTATGGAGCTCTCTGTTGAAACGTTCGAACATTTACATGTTCGATCATATGGTGTTGACCATATGACGTTCAAACATGTAAATGTTCGACAACGTAATATAGACTCTATATATATATATATATATATATATATATATATATATATATATATACACACACACACACACACACACACACACACATATATATATATATATATATATATATATATATATATATATATATATATACATACATATATATATATGTTGAAAATACTAGGTGGAAATAAGTGCCCCTCTTGCCCTCCCATCTTCAACAGCTTCCGGCACCTATGACTGAATATGTGAATTTGATAAACAAAGTTTTTCAGGAAGGTTATTCAGTGGAATACCTGGGGCAAAGGAAGAGATAATTATTTATATTAATTGAAAGAAGAGCTCCAATAGTAATAGAAGAGGATAAAAAACAATAATGGTAGATTTATAGTGCTAAGGGACTACCAGCAAGGCAGGAGGATTACACTGGCATGTATTTATATTCCACCAAAAACTGCTATGATGGAGATGAAGAAATTTCTGACAGAAATAAGCAGCTTTCAGCAAGGAATATTACTTACAGGTGGGGACGAGACTTTGATTTGCAACAGTGAAGATGTGTCTGTAGGGCCCAGATGAGAAAATATAACAAAGCAGGGTAGATTTTTAAAGAAATTTATGAAAATATTTGGTGTGAAAGATGTGAATTCAGTACTAGGAGTTCAGAGTGAATTTACACATTATACCCCACTGCGGTGGTGGTGCTGCGGTAGCGTTGTTGCCTTACAGCAAGACGTTGTGCCGTTCAATTCTCAGCTAGAGCGTCTTCTGTGTGGAGACATGCATGAATGGGCATACCTTTGTTGAAGGTCATGCGTCAGGGCTGGCAAACTCGGCATGTAAAAAATCTACTGCCAATCATTAGCGGATCCGAGTTCCGCTGTGGCGACCCCTAACCGGGAAAAGCAGAAAGACACAAACAAACAAACAAACCCCAAGATACAAATACTGGGCCAGGCTAGACAGAATTTACATTTCACAGGAACATACGCATTTAACTGAAGGTCTTGATACGTGCCCAATAGCTATTTCAGATCATGCGCCAATATTAACTAAAATAAAAACAGAGGGTAATGAAATAAAAATGAGACAGTGGCACTTTCCCACCTATCAGTTGAAAAGAGAGGAATTTAATGAGTGGGTAGTGGAAATTATTCAGGAGCTATCAGAGAAGATAGACATTTTTTCTGAAAATATAGCTAGGGAGCGGGATACAATTTTTTATTTATTTATATTTTTTATTTTAAATGTGTTTACCAGGAAAGTCCGAATTGACAAAATGTCCTTTTTCAGCAGAGGCCTGGGGAGAAAATAACAGTATGATACATATACAATGTACAGATATAAATGTTGATTCAATCTCAGATACAAGCAAAAAATGAAAAATACATGTTATATATTTCACTAATACAAGCAAGTTAAGTATACATATGCTTAGTAGGGTACACTATTCAAATACAGAAATAACTAGTTAGGTTTCTTTTTGTTTCCTTAAGACACCTATTTCCTAACTAGGGTTTGTGCAAGAGCAGGTCCAGGATTCAGAAAGGTGTGATTTGAGAAGTTTTTTTAAAGTTGGAAGTTTTAGTAGCAAATTAAGAAAATTAAAGTGCAGTTTAAAAACAGGGTGGGAATAAAAGAAATGGAGATATGGTTAAGAAGTAACAAGAATTATTTAGATACACTGACAAATGTTTAAATATTGTAAAATAAGGGGAATCTCACAGAACAAGAAGAGGAACAACTGCAGAATGCTAAACAGAAAATACAGAATTACCTCAATAATATGCATAAGTTTAGAAAGATTGCTGTTAAGCAACTGTTCTTTGATAATAACTCTAGAGCACAAAAAAATTTTAGTACGACTCAGGCAACAGAAAGTAGAAGGAGCTGTCACCGAGATTAGAGAGCCTATAACAACAAAGATAACAAGGGATCCTGTAGAAGTATTAGAAACATTTCAGAAATTCTATGAAACTCTGTATAAAGCAGAGAAATATGAAAATTAAGAAAAGGTACAAATGAAATGTTTATGGAAGAATTAAATATGCCAAGGTTAGAGTTAGAGGAGGCTCAATTACTAACAATTAGGATAGGAGGAGATGAGATAAAAATGGTGATGTATAACTAATCTACAGGAAAGTCCCCAGGAATAGATGGTATTCCTGTGGAAGTTTGGAAGATAGGAGAGAAAAACTGATATAGGTATGGAAGGTTTTGTGTAAAAGTATTTTAAGAGGAGGAGAAATACCAACATCCTGGAAGAAAGCAGTGGTAGCTGTAATACCTAAAGAAGGTAAATCCATCAGATCCAGCTTCATACAGGCCCATTTCAATACTAAATTATGATTACAATGTGTTTATGTCTATAATGGCTAAAAGAATGGCAACAGTGATGCAAAAATTGATAGATATGGATCAATGTGGTTTTGTGGAGGGGAGGCAAACATTTGACAACATTAACAGAACAATGATGATTGAAAGTGAAGCAGAATGTAAGACAATACCACTGTTGTTGGTGGGTCCTAATGCAGAGGAAGCATTTGACAGAGTAAGCTGTGAATTTATGAGCAGAGCAATGGAAGCATTTGCATTCCCTGACAAAATTATAAGGTTGATTAGGAGGATATATGAGCAATCAGAGGCAAAAATTAAAGTGGGTGGGGTCCTCTCCAATAATCTCTGCTTGAGCAGAGAAACCAGGCAGGGGTGTCCTCTCTCCACTTTGTTATTTGCAGCATATTTAAAACCACTAGCAAAGAAAATAAGGCACTCAGAAATTCAAGAAAATAATTGGTATGGTAGTCATGAAAAGCTGGCTCTATTTGCAGATAACATTATTTTATACTTGACAAAACCAGAAAGGGACATTACAGTGCTGTGGAACATTTTGAGGCAGTTACATACCTTTTTGGAATACAAAATTAATTAAGCTAAAACAAAAGCAATAGCGATAAATTATGTAAATTAGTTCAGCAATATCCATACTTACGGGGACATGATAAAATTAAGTATTTAGGAGTATGGATTAAAAACTATACTAGTGTGACAGTTAAGGATATGTGGGAAGAGACTAAACAAAAGATAATACAAAAACTGAGAAAATGGAAGCTCTGTTATATGGATATCAACAGTAAGATACAAGCAGTTAAAATGTTTTTAGTCCCTTTAGTCTTATACATAGGTCAGGCATATTTTTATCAACCAGAGAAGTTGTGGGTAGCAATTCATAAAGAGCTGAAGGGCTTTATCTGGGAGGGCAAGATGGCAAGAGTCAAGTGGACTAAGCTTATTCTTCCAACAGAACAGGGTGAATTGGGATTACCCAAATTGAAGGGGTATTTCAGACCAAAACACTTAAGGCTCCTATACATAGTATAAGCAGAAAACTATAATTCAAAGTGGAAAGAGATGATGAGGAAATGGGGGGAAGCTCAAAAAACAAGGACAGACAGGGATTTTGGATGCAGACCTTTAAGGGGAGCAACAATAATCATACAGAATATTATATTCATAAAGTACCAGAAAGTATGCTAAGAAATAAGCCACCACAGGAATGGAGAAAGGAGATTCTGCCAATAGGGATGACTGCAATTAGGGATACAGACAATATGTAAGATGGGGCTGGAATATATTGGAGAAAATTGGCAAAGGAACCAAGGTATTGGGAGCAAATAACTGGAAAGGGAAAGGTGATAAAATGGGAAGATGCCAAAAACATATTTAGACTGCAGGTTAGAGATTGGCTTCCTTATCAAGGATTGATATCAGAGTACAGCCAAAGAGAAATAAATTGGGGAGTCCTTAACAAAAGACCAGCATTGGTAGAGTTTTTGGTGGAATCTATAACAGAAGTTGCCTTTAAGAAAGTAATAATTAGTAGAGCATATAAAACATTGCATGATAACTATAAGAATCAAACAGAGGAAGTTAGCAAGGACTGAGAAGAGAGACTGGATAAGCAATTCATAAAGAAACAATGGAGGATATATGCATGTCTCCCAAATATGCAACAAAATCTAGAAGATTTAGGATCTTTGCTCGGAAGTGTTTACATAGGTATTTTTATACCCCAAGTAGACTCCAAAGAATTTTTTCTCAGGTTGACAGCAAATGTTGGAGGTGTGATGGGAAGAAATAGGTACCTGGAAACATATTTTCTGAGGGTATGATGACTTGGAAGACTTTAAATGTTCCCTGCAAAATGTTCTGTCAGAGATTCTGGGTGAGGAAATTGGAGTAACTAGGGTAATGATTTTTTGAGCTATGATACAGAATCAGAATTGCCTAGACATAGTAATGCCTTGCTGAATCTAATCATGACGGCTGCCAAAAAAAATTACTAGAAAATGGAAATCGAAGTCTAAACCAACTTTAATAGAAGTAGTGAAAATAGAAACAGAAATAAAACAACTGGAACTGGGATCTTTAGAAAAGGGTAGGAGTACATCACATAGGAAAAATGGGAAATGTGCGATCAATACATGCAGAGAAGGAACAATGTTTAAAAGAAGGCAGGATTTGAATGAGCTATATAATGGTTGACTGACAATGACTGGATATGTTAAAAGTGATGTATAATGTTTGTAGCTATAGTTGTGTTGGCATGGTTTGTAATATATAATGTTTTCAACTGAGATCGTGTCGCTATAGTTTATTTTCATTTATATAAGTGTAAGATTGCCTATGTCATACATGATAATTTAATAAAGATGTTTCTTGTTTAAAAATGGAAATTGTGGGAAAAATACATACACGAAAATGTTTTGCAGGACTAATGAGGTTTAAGAGAAGGCAGGAATTGAATAATTTATGTAATATTGCCTAGATTATAGCACATGTAACAATATATGTGATGTATAATATTTGTAAATGTGAACTTGTTAATATGGTTTGATTACTGTTCTATAAATGTAAGTTTGCCTATGTCACAAGTGATAATTCAATAAAGGTGTTTAAAAATTATCGTAAAGCTAATATAACAGAGCTTAAAAAAAATGTGACTATCTTGGGAGACATAGCAAACAAAGCATTATTGTAATGACTTGAGTAAGAAATGAAAAAGTCAAGTCACATTATTGGTTGTACAAAATATAGTACTTTATCCCAATGCACCCAAACCAGTTGACAGAGGAGTAGCTAGGCCATTTGGAGCCCAGGGTGAGACACCCTCTCCTCACATACCAAATATGTCCACAGCAAGTGATTCGATACCTAAAACAGGATATCCTTAAACTCACTGAGGGCACCAAAGATATAACTAAACAGACTGTCTTTATTGACCTGTTCACCCAATCCCAGGTCTTTTTGGGGTGGTGCCCAAGTAAGGTGAAGTAAGCAGGGGTGGGAGGCTCGCAGGAGTGTCTCAGACACTCATTTAGGATGTAGTATTGCCTTTCGCTTAAAGGGGG
Organism: Protopterus annectens; assembly: GCF_019279795.1. NCBI lineage: Eukaryota > Metazoa > Chordata > Ceratodontiformes > Protopteridae > Protopterus > Protopterus annectens. Next base: position 899,632,547 of record NC_056748.1, read on the forward strand.
AAAAAGGATATTTAATTTTTTTTTTTTGAGATTTACATGGGTAAATTGCAGCCTCAACAAGACAGCGACTCAGGCAACTGCCCCTTTCACCTTGCCCTATCTACACTACTGCCAGTGTAAATCCTTTCTTTCAGAATTTTTCCTTCCAACCTGTCCTCACAGATACCATCAAAAATATATCAAAATCTTAAGCCTGCTACAAATGCTCTTAACAATTTATGTGGTGAATTTCTTAAAATATTCTTAATTCTTAATTTCTTAAAATAGTTTCAGTTCTGATAAATTGATCCATATATGCAAATAAAGTCTCCTCGCTATGGAAAAAAAGTAATTCATTATTCCACTGCACAAAGATAGAATCAATACAGATCTTTCAAATTGTAAGCCAATTGTCATTTTAACTCTTTCAACTATCAAATAAATAACCAGCTTCTGTCTTCAACCCAGCACAGCTTCTATCCTTATCACAGCACAACTACTGCTTTGATGAATTTTGTTAATGCTGTCAACACCTATAGAAATGATAGGAGCTTAGTCTCCACCATCTTCATAGACTTAAAAGCTTTTGATACAGTTCCCACAGAAACTCTTATTCATAGAGCTCACCAACTCTTCACTGCATGGTTCCACAGCTACCTCTCAGAGTACAAGAGGTGAAATGGAAAAATGATTTCTCCACCTTCCTGCCAGTAAGTATTGGTGTCTCACAAGGATCTGTACTAGGCCCCATAATATGCAACATGTTCATCAATGACCTCGACACTGTTACAAAAAATACTGCCCTAGTTCAAATGCTGATAACTCAACCCTAATCTACACCCCCCCCCAAACTCCAAGACTTTATACAACAATTCTTATTGACTGAATCATGGCTACATAATTCACAACTTCTTCTAAATCATAAAAAAATAAGTTACTGCACATTTAACCAAAAACACCTCTACCAAAACACTATTCATTATCATCTCTGCCAACAACACCTTGATAGAACAAGTAAACAACACAAAATTACTGGGTGTCATCATAGATGACCACCTGAAATATGTTCACCATGTATCACATATGGATAAAAAAACTCAGCAAAAACTAAGCACATTATACAGAGCAAAGACCTACCTCACTGACATAGCCAGAAGATATATATAGCCTCTACTTTCTTACTGCCATCTCTCTCTTATGCTGTCCCAGTCCTCACCACCCTTCATATCTTACAAATATTTAAACTTAAGCAATGTTATAATAAAATAGCCAAATTTGCAGTAAACTATAACAATAGAACACCACTGCCTGTGCCTAGCCCTCAGAGAATTAAACTGGTTAAAACTATCACATAACCTAGCTCTTTCTCAGCTAATTACAATACACAGAATTTTCTATAAGCCAGAAAATTGCCCAACCCTTAACAACATAATGCAACACTATTCTCCAATAAAAATCTATACTCTAGAAAAAAATCATTATTAGCAAATATTCTTATACTACAGATGACTCTCTATATTTAAATAGTGCAGCTAAACTAGGGAACCACATCCAACTACCACTGAACTCTATTATTCATAGATTATTACTAGGTTAACAACGGGGGGGGGGGCTTTCTAAGCCTAGCCAAGTTTTCCAGAAAAAATAATGATGTCCTGTATCCAAACAGGACATTGAGGACCAGGTATTTTATAAGCTACCTCTGTCTATAAGGGACATGGATGCCAGGCCAGGTGTAAATTTCCCATTCCTTATCTACTGGTCTAGTTTGCACTTAAACTGAGTAATAGATTAACTCAACTTCACATGGATAGGAAGCCTGTTCCACAGGAGAGACAGTCTCTGGGACATATATCTGTCTCTCCAGCCAAGTCACAGACAAAATTCAGGTTCCTAGACCTTGTAGTTCTGCTACTGTTTGACTTATGGATATGCAGGAGAGAGTGAGGATTGTGGATGCCTTGTAAGCCAGGCATAGCTCACCCTTCAGCAATCTATAGGAGAGTGAAAAGAGGGAAAGGGCTTTAAGGTGCTCTGCATAAGGCAGTTTTGTTACTCCTTGTATTCTTTTTGTAAGGAACATACTGAAGGGAGAACTGTACTCTATGATTGGTCTGATAAGGGTACAATACAGTGAGATAATGATGCCTTTGGATCTAGATGCCATGCCCTTACTTTTAAGATGAGCAACATAAAAGGATTTCCTTTCCACTGTGGTCATGTGGTAGTCAAAGGCAAGGCTACTGTCTATGTGCATATATAGATCCCTGATCACTGGGTCAACTCTTAAAGGTGTATTATTAATGTGATAATTAGAATGACTGGTTGACTTCCCAAAGGATACAATTATGGATTTCTTAGCTTTGAGTTTTAGACCATGGCTTTGGCACCATTTGTTAGTCAGAGACAGGCCTTCTTGAAGAACTCTAGTGTCTGCAGGGTAGTCAATGATAACTCCGAGCTTGCAGTCATCTACAAAGTTAGTCAGCCATAAACCTTCAGTGTTTGCTTCCACTTCAGAGAAATAGATTCCAAAAAAGAGCAGGCCGAGTACCAAGCCCTGGAAACTCAGCTAGTGACTGGCCTCCTGGTAGAGGTGATCTTACCTATTTTGACCTCCTAAGTCTTATCAGTGAACTAGTAGGATATCCAGCAGGTGATAAAAGGGTTTATGTCCAATTTAGTGAGCTTGACTATAATGTCTAATGAGGTATTTTATCATAAGCCTTGGCCAGGTCAAAGTAAGCACTGTGCACCGTCCTGCCCTCATCCATTGCTTTGTTGACACTCCCAAAGAAGCCCAAAAGATTTAGTAGGCATGACCTTCCCTTAAAAAAGCTGAACCATGATGGGTCCACCATTTGCAGGTTAGCTATGTTCTCCAGTACCATGTCCATAATGTTTCTTTCCATGGCATTACATATGAGGCTGGTCAGGCTCATGGGCCTGTAGTTGCCCAGATCGGTGGCTGGACCTCCTTTGTGCAGGGGAATCACTGTAGTCATCTTCCATTCTTTGGGCACAAAACCTGACTGTAGGCCCCAGCTGACAAGTGATTCAGGTTGACCAGAGAGGTTACGTTCCATGACACACACACACACACACACACACACACACACACACACACACACACACACACACACACACACACACACACACACACACACACACACACACACACACACACACACACACACACAGACACACACACACACACACACACACACACACACACACACACACACACACACACACACACACACACACCTAAGAAAGGCTGCCACAGATTATCTGCTCTACCAACTTTGCCCAAACTATAATGTAGATTCATTGCCACCAGTCAGTTACTGTAAGGCTCTTAAAAGTGTATCCAATTATACTGAGTGAAATTAATAGTAATACAAATGGTAATGTTGACCAAACAACAAGGCTTTCAGGAGTGGCCAGTGTTATCACCAAATAAATATGTGCAATACTCTCAAAACTTAAACTATTTTCTAAAAAGGTCCATCCAGAATGAAAAGTTTAAACATATTTAATAATAAATACTAAAAGAACATGAAATATTTAATATCTATTTACAGTAAACACCAGAGTTTCAGTCATAGAGAATATTAAAAATAACACTGGTGGAAAGTTTCACTCAGTTACAGAAAAACAGTATTTAGCTAGTGTCACTATCTTTTCCTGATTGACTAAAATAATTACTGTTCCTACATACTGAATAGAGCAAGGGAAGATGGGTGAGTAGTACTTGTGGTCAGATCCAAGACAGAATACATAATGCTGCTGAGTCTTCAGTGCCCTCTAATATTAAAACATTATTTCTGTACAGAAGGCATCACATACATCTGATCATCTAACTCTGTTTCCCATGCTATCACCAACACTAGAAGCTGTCAGGATTTTAGAACCTACATGTCAGTAATACACACACAATAGCATTGCCCAGATGTGGTGCAGCTGCTGAAAGGCATAAAACCATTTCACTCTTCCTACAGGAGCTACAATCTATTGCCTAGCACAGACCTTGCATCTCTGGCTCCATTCAGAACTGTGGGATAACATCTTTATGGCTTAACCCATAAAGTAATTTAATTTTAAGAATATTTTTTCCAAAGTCAGATGGATTAACTTCTACTCTCCCAGTATATGATGTTATAATGTATACATTTAAACAGTCACAATAATGCATGTACATTTCTTTTCTGTCCAGCAGGAAACACTGTTGATACATTATAACACAAGTCACTTTACAAATACATTTTTAAACACAAGCATCTGTACGAATCAGTTTGATACAAAAATTACACATAATTCTTCACAAAATTCCAGCTAGCTGTGCTGGCATATGTTACACAACAACTGCCCTACTTCTCCTGGCATTGCTGGCAGTACCTCCTATCATCACATCTCTCCCCCTTTGAAGACTCAAGCTAGTTTTTCAAGTGCCCATTAAGAAATGTTGCTTGAGAGGAATGAGCCTATCTGGGAATACATTATCCCATACCCTGTCTTGAGAGCCCATCTGCATTAGCATTGCTAACCCCACTACGGTGCTGCACTGTCATATCATATGTCTGCAACCCTAGGCTTCACCTTAGTAACTTGGCATTTTGCTGGCTGTCTCGATGTAGCCATGTTAAGGAATTGTGGTCTTTAACTACAGTGGATTTCCTTCCATACAGATAGAGTTGAAGTTTATGCAGTGCCCATACTATGGCCAAACATTCTTTTTCTACTGTTGCATAACATTCCTCCCTAGGTTGGAGTCTACAGCTGAGATATACCACTGGGTGCTCTTCTCTCTCTGAGGAAACATGGCTAAGTACAGCCTCCACCCCATGGTTCAAAGTATCCACTTACACAACAAATTCTTTGCTGTAATTTGGACTGGCTAACACAGGGGGTCCTCCCAAAGCCCCTTTAAGCTTTTGAAATGCCTGCTCATGGGCTGGGGTCCACACTACCTTGTCTGGCCTGTTTTTCCTTGTCAGGTCTGTGAGGAAAATAGAAGTTATGTTCTTACCATAACGTTCCATGTTAGTTGTCTACTTCTCGCCTTCTTCTTGCTGGATGGGTTTGGAGGCCCTCTCCCCCGCTCGGCCACTCTAAAAGATCGAGAGTTGGTTCCACCGGCTTGAGGCTCCCTTTATATCCCACAATGCTAGGCGTGAGTTACCTCAGATCTCGTTTGTAAGCAAGGCCCAGCTTATAATAGTAGCAGAATAACTAGAAACAAAGTCCACCTCTATAAACAAGGGTGAAGAGAAGGGTGACCTACATCCTGATCTAGGAAATATGCACAGCAGAGCATATACCTAAAGTAAAGAGGTGGTAGAAAGAGAGGTCACAATCAAACTCCTCTAGGTCTGTCCAGGCCAGGGGAAGGAGGGTGGGAAAAGAAGAAGGCGAGAAGAAGACAACTAACATGGAACGTTATGGTAAGAACATAACTTCTATATGTTAAGCTGTCTATCTCGCCTTCATTCTTGCTGGATGGGACCGCGTCCCTAGCACCTTGTCCTGGGTGGCCTAACGGAACAGACTCTTGAGAACAGTGGAACCAAAGTTAGCTCTATGCCTAGAAGCTAAATCCAACTTATAATGAGAAATGAAAGTGTGAGGAGTAGCCCAAGGCTGCACAAATGGTGTCAATAGACAGTCTGTCTTGGAAGGCTATAGAAGTAGCCAAAGCTCTGGTAGAATGGGCTTTAGGTTTGTTAGGCAGCTTTTGGTGTCTAATTTCATAAACAAGGGAAATCAGAGATGTTAGCCATCTAGATAATGATACCTTTGAAACTGAAAGTCCCTTTCTGCCTTCCGCATAAGAGACAAACAGCTGGTCAGATTTTCTGAATTGTTTGGTTCTATCCAAATAGTACCTTAACTGACGGTGAACATCTAGCCAATGCAATTTTTGTTCAGACCTGTTATAATATTCTGGAAAAAACACAGGAAGGTCAATGCTTTGATTTAGGTTAGACGAGGCTATCTTAGGTAAAAAGACGGGTTGGTTCAGAAGATACCCTGTCCTTATGGAACAACAGATAAGGAGGTCGACAGCTGAGTGCATGAAGTTCTGAAACTCTTCTAGCTGAAGTAATGGCTACCAGAAAGAGTGTCTTCCATGATAGCAATTTTAAAGAACAGGAGGCTGCAGGTTCGAAAGGGGGAAGAATCAGAGAACTAAGAACTAAATTTAGGTCCCAAGGAGGAGGAGGATTTCTTATAGGAGGTCTGAGTAGAAAAACTCCCTTCAAAAAGCTTGCTTGTAAAGCTTGTGGGACATTATGGCAGACTCTGAAATGCCCACATGAAAGTTAGAAATAGCTGCCAATTGAACCTTAAGAGTAGAAGGAGATGAACCTGCATGGAAGAGTTCAGCTAGAAAGTCAAGGACCATTTGGATGGAGGCAGTGAAAGGATCTATGTCCCTTCCTTGAGCCCAATAGGAAAACGTTTCTTCTACTAAAATAAATCTTCGAGTGGAAGATTTATGGGCTATCAAAATATCTCGAACAGAGTGAGATATTTGAGGAAGCCTGGCTAAGGTTGGAATTGGAGGAACCAAGCAGTGAGGTTCAGAGAGGGAAGGCGATGAAACTGACCCGACTGATGGATCAAAAGATCTGGAACTAGGTCCAGATGCCAAGGTCGCTCCGACAGAAAATGATGTAGAAAGGGGAACCAAACCTGTCGAGGCCAGTAAGGAGCAATGAGGATCAACGAGGCCTTCTGAGCGATAGCTTTCTGTATTACTTGAGAGATAAGTGGGAAGGGAGGAAATGCATACAGAAGTCCCCGGGGCCAAACTTGGACTAGAGCGTCTCTGCTGGGCTGGCCTGGTAAAGGGAATAGGGTGAAAAAATCTCTGCACTTGCTGTTTTGGGGAGTAGCAAAAAGGTCGCAGCAAGGCTGACCCCACTTGAGAAAAAGTTCTCTCACAACAGTCTTTCAGAGACCACTCGTGAGGCATGAGGATAGCTCTGCTCAACTTGTCCGCGATTTGATTGGACTTCCCGGGATGCGTTGCTATCAGAAACCGCTGAGAAGAAATCGCCCATTGCCACAGTCTGAGTGCTTCTCGACACAGGGGGTAGGACCTGGTTCCACCTTGTTTGTTGATATACCACACTACAGACATATTGTCCGTCTGGATTGCTATCGTTCCCAAGGGAAGAGAGTCTTGAAGGGCTTGCAACGCTAAAAGCACTGCTCTCATCTCTAGAACATTTATATGCAAGTGGCATTCGTCTGGTTGCCATGTGCCCTGGACAGTTCTGCCCTGATAATGCCCCCCCCACCCGATCAGGGAGGCATCCGTTGTCAGAGTAGCAACCGGAGGAGGAACAAAGGGTCTTCCCAAGAAGAGCTGAGGAAGACATCCACCACAGAAGATGATTCCTGCATGTTTGCGTAATCATAATGGTGTGGGACATCGGAAGTTGCTGGTATGACCATTGTGTGAAGAGGATCCATTGAAGGATTCTCATGTGGAATCTGGCTAATGGAAGCAGAGGTATGGCAGCCATAATCCCCAATACTTTCAGAACTAACCTGGCTTTGACTCTGTTGCTGTTGAAGAGGCGAGACCAGTTTGTGTATGTCTGTTATTCTTTGATCTGTTAACCGCAGACATGTTGACTGTGTCTAGAATTGCGCCTATGAAGGTAATAACGACAAGGCGACAAAACAGACTTTAATTTATTGAAATGCCTAAGTTTTGACAAATGCGAAAGGTGTAGTCCCTGGCCCTTAGAAGAAGATGCTTGGTGGGAGCTGTGAGGAGCCAGTCGTCCAAATATGGAAACACCTGGAATCCCTGACGCCTCAGGTGAGAGGCTACCACTGCCATGCATTTGGTAAACACTGGGGCAGTGGTGAGTCCAAAGGGCAGGGCTCTGAATTGAAAATGACTGGTTCCCAGCCTGAAGCGGAGAAATCTTCTGGAGCGCCTGTTCATTTTATATGATAGCATCCTGAAGGTCTATAGAGCACATCCAGTTTTTCTTCCCAATAGGGAAGGATGGACTGTAGCGTGACCATCCAAAATCGTGTTTTCTTGACTGACTTGTTCAAGATACTGAGATCCAAAATTGGTCTCCAGTCCCTGTTTTTGGAACTAAAAAGAACCTGGAGTAGATTCCGGATCCTTGCTGGTCTGCTGGAACTGGCTGAATTGTTTTGCAAGCAGCTTTGAAATTTCCAAAGCTGCAAGATCCCTTTGAGCTGGTGGAACATCTGGAAGGGATTTTTGATCGGTTTGGAATGCAAGCGAAGGGAATGGAATAGCCTTCAGAAATGATGGACTGTACCCACTTGTCTCGAGTTAGGGATAGCCAGGCTTCTGGGTACAGTGACAATCTTCCCGACTGCCTCCGAAGGTGGACAGTCGGGCAACACCTCAGGGATGCTGAAAAGGCTTATTGGAGAAAGTCTCGATTGCCCTGGTTCTGCGGACCCCCTGCCTCTGGCTTATCGTCTACCATTGTTGTTCCCCTCTGCCTCTGGCGGGAACTGACTCTGTCGCCAGGTGAAGTCCCTTGAGATTGCTTGAATCACATTTTCCCACTTTTCTGGCCTTTGGGGTAAGGCCTAGAAGGAGTAGAAAACGGACTCCGATGGCAGAAAGAGTCTTGCCATCACCTAGTCAAGGTTTCTTTCACTTGAGGACCAAAAAGATGATCCATCAAACGGGAATTAGTGAAAGACGCTTTTAAAGGGGTCCGTTGCATAGCCGCATCCAGGCATGCCTGCGCAGGCTACACCTGTCCCTGCCCTGCTCACTCCATCAGCCACATACGAAAGGAGGCGCATGGAGGAGTTAGCTATGGAGTTCAGGGTAGCCAGCTGAGCGTTCATCTTGTCCTGAAAACCCGCAGCTGTAGGATCCTTCAACATGTCACTCGCTTCTTTGATCAAGTCTCTTTGAAGACGAGTAAAATGGCATAGGTAGTTCAGATTGCAAAGGTCGCTGATGAGAACATCCGCTTCACCTGTCCATAGACCTAGATTCCTTGTTAGGTGGATGGACAGGCACTGAAGGATCAGCTAGTTCCTTCTTAGTGGCAGCAGCAACCACCATAGCATCCACAGGAACTCCCTTGGTCACAAATTGTTTATCCGCTGGTGCCGTGATAAATTTTGAGGGTCTCCTGGGAGTGGGGCCCACTGAGTCAGGAGCCGTCCATGCCTTTTTTGCTACCACCTGCATGAGGGGTCAAGGGGAGACACCCAGGAGGTGGAAGGCGAGCCAACGCCTCAAGGTACACAGATTCATCCTCCGAAGGGTTGAGGGCTGGCCAATTTCCCTCTGCTTGAGGATTTCTAGAATGTCTGCAAATGAGACATCTTCAGAAGGGGAACGGGGAACCCTCGAATCCTCTAAATCTGTGTCAGAGGTGACGGACTCAGGTGAGTCTATGTGTTTCCTCTTACACTTTCTCTTCGAGGGGCTCTTCTGCCAATTCAGGAGAGGCCTCGAAGAGGATGAGATCCCACAGGGGATTCCTGAGGAGCTGGCTCTCTGCGGTCTGGGATGAGGGAGTGAGTCGACTTGACCTGAGGCACCAAGAGGGAGGCGAGACGGAGCCGACTGTGGAGTTGAACCAGGTTCCAACACACTCCGCATGACCTGTCAGGCAGAGCCAGAGGTCCCCGCCCGAAAAGCTAAAACCTCCCTCAGTACCGACGGTGATGGCTCGAGGCCGATGTCGGAGCCGAACTCACCAGCTCCGAGAGGGAGAGCGGGTCGGACAAGGGTCCAATGCCACTCACCCCTCAGAGCCGACGAGGGAAGTCCGCGCCGAGATTCTTCTAAGGAAGAAATCGCGATGGAGCCGAAGACATTTGTATCGGCTCCACCACAGTCTCGGTTCAACGCCCGGCTCCGAGCTCAACGGAGTCGGAGGAGGAACATAATGAGGACAGGGTCAGGCATCGACTGATGAGTCGGGCTCTGAAGCATTTGGGCCAGTGCCTCGGACTTAAGAAGTCGACTCACTACCCTCTGAAGGTCATGGTCCGAAAGCCTCGATGACCTAGAGGAGTGAGATCTATGGCTCCGTTCAGACAGCAAGGGAGATGCTGGAGCTGAATGAACGGGCCAAGGGACGGTGACCTGGACCTCTTTCTAGATGTCGGTTCCGAAGGCTAGTCGGAACCGACAAAGGACTGCTCCAGCCGGAGCCGAGGAAACCACAGAAACTGTAGTTCGAGACTGGCTCCAGCCGAGCCGATGTAGACGGAGGTTTCAGCCTTAGGCCTCGGCTCAGAGGCTGGGGAGGGTTTTCGAAGGAACAGTAAGGGAACCCTCAGGCTTAAGTAAACCTCTCAAAATAAGTTTATTTTTTCTTTCCTGCAGGACTCTGGGGCTGAAGCCATGGCATACAGCACAAGAGTCCTGCAGGTGTAAAGGTCCCAGGCAGTAGACACAAGAAGTGTGACCGTCTGTCAGAGACATTTTCTGACAGCACGAGTCACACTTCTTGAAGCCTGAGACCTTTGAGTCTTTAGACATTATTGAAGAAAGTGTAACCACACACACACAATCAAACACACTGATTACACTCTATACAAGTTTAACTCAAAAATTAAAACTCACTATCAAGGTTTTTAAATTCCTGAGAAAATGACACACACACCACTAGGGGATGGAAAAGGCCTGAGGGAAGAACTTATAAGTTCTTTGTGGAAAAGGGGATAATAGAAGAGAAAAAGGGACAAAATCCACTAAACTAAGGGAAATAACTGTTAAGAATTAAACTAAAGGGGTTTAAGTAGACTAAAAATTACTCTACAATAACTCACCAAGAAGCCGGTAGAAACCAAACACCTCGATCGCTGTAGCGGCAAACGAGATCTGAGGTAACTAGCATTGTGGGATATAGGAAGCCTCGAGCCGGTGGAACCAACTCTCGAGCTTTTAGAGTCGGAGCCGAGGTTGGCTCCAAACCCATCCAGCAAGAATGAAGGCGAGATAGACAACGTAACATGCAGCCATTGCACTATAACTGGGAATGAATTTTCTAAAGTACCCTCCTGTCCCCAAGAATGCCATCACCTGCTTTTGGTAACAGGGGCAGGCCAAGCCTGAATGGCTTTCACTTTGGCAGGTTCTGGACTGATCTTACCACTCCCCGCTCTATGTCCCAAATAGGAGACCTCTCCCATACCCACCTGACACATACTGGGCTTAATGGTTAACCCTGTCCTTTGCAGTCTGCCCAGGACTTTCCTGACATGATGAAGGTGCTTTTGACAGGAATGGCTGTAGATAGCAATATCATTCAGGTAAGCAAGAGCAAAATCTCCCGCTCCTGCTAGGATATGATCTACCAGCCTATGGAAGGTCGCTGGCACATTTTACATGCCAATTGGCATCTTGGTGGACTCATATAATCTGAAAGGAGTCACAAAGGCTGACCTCTCTCTAGCCATGGGAGTCAAGGGCACCTGCCAATAGTAGTCAGATACTTAGCCCCACCCAGCTGCTCTAAGGCTTCATCTGTCCTAGGCACGAGGTAAGTATCTGACTCTCTGTAAATATTTAGTTTCCTGTTGTCCACACAAAACCTAGTGCTGACATCTTTCTTTGGTGCCAGCATCACTGGGGAGGCCCAGGGAGTGCTGGACTCCTGGATAACCCCCAGTTCCAACATCTCCTGTATCTCCTTCCTCAGAGTCTGTCTGACTCTCTCAGGCACCCTGTATGGGGCCTGCTTGATAGTCCTTTGGGGTCCTGTATCCACATGGTGCTGCACCAGGTGGTTGCACCCAGGTTTCCCAGTGAACATGCTCCCAAACTCCTGTAACACTGCATGTATTTCTCAGACTTTGGTATACACTTTCCACGGAGGTGTCATTCTGAGCCTCACTGAGGAGATCAGTCACCAGATCCTCCTCAGACTCCTCCTGCCATCCACTGCAAATACTCACCATCAGGGCCTCCCTATCATGGTAAGGTTTCATTATTTTAACATGGTACAATTTGTGCCCCTGCCTGCTGACTAGCAGTTCTACCATGTAGTTAACATCACTGACCTTTCTTACCACTTTGAAGGGTCCCTCCCAAAGCTGCCTGCAGCTTATTGTGTCTGACAGGAATGAAATATATCACCTACCGCCTCACAGCATACTCTTTGGCTCAAGAATTCCTGTCATACTAGACCTTTTTCTGAATGTTGGACTCCTGATCACTTCTCCTGAGCCTTGTCCTGAGGCTTAGGACATATGCCACAACAGACTTCTTGTGGGATTCACAGTCACTCTCTCACTCTTCATGAATCAGATCTAAAGGTCCCCTCAACCTATGCTCATACAGCAACTCAAAGGGTGAAAAACCTGTGGATTCCTGGGGTACCTGTCTATAAGTAAAGAGCAGATAGGGCAAATCATTGTAGCACTCTCTCTTAAACTGGTCTGCAAATGCCCAAAGCATGGTCTTTAGCATAGAGTTTAACATCTCCACTAGACCATTAGTTTAGGTATGGTAGGGGGTTGTCTTTAGGTGCTTCACCCCACAGTGCTTCCACAGACAAGCCAGCAGGTCTGACATGAAATTGGTGCCTCTGTCAGTCAGTATTTCTCTCAGGAAGCCCACCCTGCTGAAAATCTCTAACAAAGCATTTGCCACCTTCTCTGCTACAATGGAGGACAGTGCCACTGTCTCAGGGTATATAATATCATAATCTACTACCATCAGGATATACTTCTTCCCTGTGGAGCTTGGGGTACTCAGAGACCCCAAAATATCCATAGCTACCCTCTGAAATTAATCCTCAATCACAGGCAAAGGCATCAAAGGAGCTTTGACCTTGTCTGCTGCCTTGTCTACATTTTGGCACTGCTCACAGCTCCTGCAGTACCCTGTCTCATCCCTTGCTATCCAGGGCCAATAAACGTTCTGTATAATATATCTCATGGTATGCGTTATGCCCATATGACCTGCAAAAAATGTCATGGGCTATGGCTAGAAGTGCCAGACAGTAGGCTCTAGGCACTACCAACTGCTGTATTACCTCACCCTCTATCCTGCCCTCAGGGGTCCACACTCTATACATTAACCCTTTGTTCCAGTATACAGATTCCCCTTTTCCTTGACAATTAGGTGCCTCCCTAGCTACCTCCCTCAAGCCTCTTAGGGTAGGGTTTGAGAGCTGAGTCTGTTTCAGTTCTACTTTTGTGACGCTTCCCAGCTCCCCTTCCACAGAAAGTCTGGTATCCTCTAATAGCACTGTCTCACTGTCAGCCTGGGTACTACCACTCACCTCTGCTCTAGCAGTCACTTTCTCCAAGGGAACATTGATACCAACCAGCCGCTGTGGCTCACCTTCAGGCTTACTACTACAGGGTAGCTTCCTCCCTGAAATAGCCACCTCACCAGCACAGGCTTTAGCTATGAGGTCTGTCTGGATGTCCCCCAGGCTATCAGACCCACATGCCTATTTCCAAGCTTGACTGCATGTAACTGCATGCACACAAGGTACAGCATTATCAAAGTCATTCTCTATCAAGACATCTGCAGGGATATTCTCAAACACACCTACTTGCTTGCTTCCTTTTCCACCCTCCCAGTCCAGGTGAACCCTACCAAAAACATTTAAAATGGGGTCCCTCCTAAAGCTCTAACTGGAGTGGCCTGTCCAAGCAAGTACTATTCTTCTTTAACCACTGCAGGCTTCACAATGGTTATGACAGAGGCTGTGTCTATCTTAGCAGTGGCTTATTTTCCATCCACTAAGATAGAATATAACTGCTTGTGATAGTTTAGTACCCCTGTTGTCTCCAGACAACTTACCACTGGTATACTGTTACTCCCACTTGCTGGCTCCCCACCTTGCCTCTGTGGATATCTAGATGATACATGACCCTACTAGTTACATTTAAAACACTTAACCCTTGATCCTGGCCATGTACCTGACTAGTGGCTTCCCCTGTTACTGGTGGAGTATGTTTGGGCTGTTTAGGCTGTCCAGCATGGGTTCCCTTATCTCCATTTGCAACACTGGGTATCCCTTTCCCATGCAGTGATGCTCTGCTCGCTAAGTAGAGATCCCCTTTCTTCCCCAGCTCATCTGCAAAGTTTCATTTTTGGTCTGCCAACCAGATTTCCATGTCCTCAGGCAAAGTGCTAAGGGCTTGTTCTCTCAACAAAAGGTCTACCAGCCCTTCAAAAGTGGTGACCTGACACCCACTTACCCACCTATGAAAATAAGTGCTTAACTCAGCAATATAATCACACATACTTTCATCTGCCTTGCATCTATGCTCACAAAACTTTTTTTCTGTAAGCCTCAGGTGTTAACTTAAAGCATTCAAGTAAACATTTCTTGACTTTTTTATAGTTTAAACAATCAATATCAGACAATTTAGAAACAGGAATTACAGCTTTACCATGGAGTAAGGGAGTCAGGAACCATACCCAGAGCACTTGGTCAACATTATACTGTTTACATACTCTTTCAAACATATGAATAAAACTATTAAAATTATCATCCTCTCTAAATTGTGGAAGAAATTTACTGACCTTTATTGCTTATGGGGTTCGGTTATTCCATTTCCCATTACCTCCATAACCCTGGTGAAGAGTCAGCATCTCCCTCTCATGTTGATGCTGCTTCTCATTTTCTTCAGCCTCCAAGCACCACAGTCTTTCTCTACTGATTCAAATTCCATATGTTTGGTTTCCAGTTCAAGTCTCTAACTCCAAATGGATTTTTAAGTCCTCTGAGGAAAAGGTAAACTGTTGTTTCCGAGGGATGCAAATTCCCATCACCAGACTTGCTATCCTCCTGCTTGCTGGTCTGTGTTGTAGCTGCGACCAAGGCTGATTATCATTTCCTCTTTAGTCAGGCTGGCATACGCCAGTCCTTTGGCTTCACACAAATTGGCCAACTGGTTCTTTGTCAGCTTGCCATAATCCTCTGCTGACATTTTTGCCTGCTCTCACTGACTAAACTAAACTAACAAAAAATAAATAAAAAATCTCTTGTGATATGAAGCTCTGAATGTTCACCATGTGGCTGATGAGAAAATGCACACCTTTATTGACAACTGCTTACAGGCTACAGAAGTTCAATATCCACACCACTGCTCACCAGTATGAGAGGTCCCCACTCTGGGCCAGTAATCAAGGAGTCTGAATCCTCACCATTGACACTGGAGAGGGACATGCACTTGGAATACAAATGGGTGCACTCAGTATTTCCAGGTGCAGACCTCTCTGTATCAAGCACAATTTTCCTTCAGAACGCACAGAGCACACACTCAGCCCAGGGTCTGGGTGTCTCCATCTGTCTCTCTCCAGGTCGCCAATAAGTCTCCTCTAATACTAAGCAAACCAAAAAAATCACGCACGGTGGATCCAGTACACGGCTCAAACCAAAGTAATCAAAAACACAAAACGAGCCAGCACAAAGGTTAGAACAAGCAGAAACCCTCTTTTATTGTGGCATATTCAAACAAAAATACTGCAAACCGGTTTTGGCCTGAACAATGGCCTTCATCAGTGCAAAAAAAGGAAAAAAAACATTATTTCTGCACAGAATGACTTCACACACATCTGGTCATCTGACTCTGTTTCTCCTGCTATCACCAACAGTAGAACCTGCCAGGATTTTTCACCTGCATGTCAATAATACACACACAAGAGCATTGCTCAGATGTGGTGCAGCTGCTGGAAGGCATAAAACCATAAAACAATTCACTATTCCTACAGAAGCTACAACCTATTCTCTAGCACAGACATTGTGTCTCTGGCTCCATTCAAAACAGTGGGATAACATCTTTATGGCTTAACCCATAAAGTAATTTCATTTCAAGAATATTTTTCCAAAGTCAGGTGGATTAACCTCTTCTCTCCCAGTATATGCTGTTACAATGTATACATTTAAACACTTACAATAATGCATGTGCATTTCTTTTCTGCCCAGCAGGAAACACTGTTGATACATTTTAATACAAGCAACTTTACAAATACATTTTTTAAACACAAGCATCCGTACGAATCAGTTTGATACAGAATTGACATATAATAATTTACAAAATTCCAACTAGCTGTGTTGGCATATGTTAAACATCCACTGCCCTACTTCTCCTGGCATAGCTGGCAGTACCTCCTATTGTCACAATGTGTACTACTGAATGCCTTTATAAAATATTTGTACTATGTTGGAGATTTCCCCCTGACCTCTGCTGAAAAGAGGTTTTTGACTAAACCCAGCTGGACTACCTAAGAAAACAAAAGCAAAATAAAACATAAATAAATAAATAAATAAAATCCATGACAGGGTGCAGAGGTTATGCAATATCCCTAATGCTGCCAGGTGTTACCCTAGAACAGTTTTTTTTTCCAGACACCTATATTGAATTATCACTTGTGACACATCTTTATTAAACCATCACTTACTACAAAGGCAATCATGCATGTATATAAATGAAAACAAACCACACCAACACAATGCTAGATGCAAGCATTTTACATCACAAACAATACTGCTCCCAGATGCAAACATTATACATCACTTACAATATACCCATTCTTTCTCAATCAAACATTACATAGTTCATTTAAGTCCTACCGAATTTTAACCTCATTCCTCCCTTGTATGTATTGTTCCCACAATTCCCATTTTTCCTATGTAGTTTGCTCCTACCCTTTTCTAAAGATCTCATTTCCAGTTGTTTTATCTTTGTTATAATAGTCACTACTTCCAGTATAGTTTATTTAGATTTTGATTTCCATTTTTTAGTAATTGCTTTTTTGGCAGCCACCATTATTAGACACGGCAAGGCCTTACCATGTCTAGGCAATTCCAATTGTGTATCATAGATCAGAAAAATCATCTCCCACATTAGACCAAGCTACCCACCCAGCATCTTCAACAGTGCATCCTGTAGGGAATGTTTAAAGTCTGCCAATTCACCGCACTCCCAGAAAATATGTTCCCAATTATCTGTTTCTTCCCCTTCACACCTCCAACATTTGCTGTCTACCTGAGGAAAAATTCTGTGGGGTCTACTTGGGGTATAAAAATAGCTATGTAAACACTTCCAGGAAAAAACCCTAAATCTTCTAGATTTTGTTGCATAATTGGGAGACATACATATATCCTGTCATTGTTTCTTTGTGAATTACTTATTCAATCTCTCTTCCCAATCCTTTCTAACCTCCTCTGATTGATTATCATGCAATATTTTATATGCTCTACTAATTTCTTTTTTAATGGCAGTTTCTGTTCCAGATTCTATTAAAAACTCTACCAGTGCTGGTCTTTCATTTAGAATCCCCCTATTTCTTTCTCTTTGCCTATACTCTGATATCAGTCCCTGATAGGGAAGGCAATCTCTAACATGCAGTCCAAATACATTTTTGGTGTCTTCCCATTCTATCAACTTTCCCTCTCTGGTTATTTGCTCCCAATACCGTGGTTCCTTTGCCAGTTTTCTCCAATAAATTCCAGACCCCTCTTGCCTAATGTCCGTATCCCTAACTGCAGTCATCCCTATTGGCAGAATCTCCTTTCTCCATTCTCGCATTGGTTTAGTTCTTAAAATACTTTCTGCTACTTTATGGATATAATATTTTGTATGATTATTGTTATTGTCCTTAAAGGTCTGCATCCAAAATCCCAATCTCTCCTTGTTTCTTGAGCTTCCCCCTGCTTCATCATCATCCCTTCCCACTTTGAATTATAGTTTTCTGCTTGTGATATGAATAGGAGTCTTAAGAAGGGCCTTTAAGCAAAAAAAAAATGTAGTCATACCTTTTGAAAAAACAGGCTACCCCTAGCTACCATATCCACAAGGGCGGGACTTAAAAACCTTGACGGTTTATAATATAGAAACGTGCTGGAGGGACAGATTCATCAGAGAGAGACTCCCTATGCTGGAACAAAAACCCGGCATGTGAGGCAGAGCACCTCTGGTCTCTTGTTCAAGGAATCTTGACCAATGGATGGGAGATTGATTATATACCCCAGGATTACTTCAAGCGTCACTGCTAAAGGGGTGGCGAAAGCCACATAACTATGGGCTAGGCTTATAAAAGTGTAACTCTGAAATACCCCTTCAAATTGGGTAATCCCAATCCACCTTGTTCTACTGGAAGTATCAGTTTATCCCATTTGACTCTTGCCATCTTTCCCTCCCAGATAAAGTCCTTCAGCTCTTTATGAATTGCTACCCACAACTTCTCCTCTGGTTGATAAAAATATGCCTGACCTATGTAAAAGACTAGAGGAACTAAAAACATTTTAACTGCTTGTATCTTACTATCTATATCAATATAGCGAAGCTTCCATTTTCACAGTTTTTGTATTATCTTTTGTTTAGTCTCTTCCCACATATCTTTAGCTGCATGTTACCCTGGAACAGTGACAGAAATATGCTTTTATCATTTCAAGCACCACATAAATGTTTGCACTGAAACAGGAGATATTGGAACAATGTTATTATTTGATGATGTGACAGCTGTTGTGAAGAAACATTTCTATTTGCTTTATACATTTTTTGTGAATTATTCTTTATTTGTGCAATAGATTTGTTTTCATGTCATTTCGCTCATATATTTTATGAACTGTTAGTTCTTCTGGTATTTATACTTTTGTGTGTCTCTCTAAATCTCTCTACCTGTATGGCCTAGGCTATAACTGAAAAGGTGCTTTGCACCAGTGTTGGTATATCACACCAGTTAAGAAATGGTAACATAAATAAATAAATAAATAACATTTCAACATTTTCTAAAACCAAAATGATGTGCAGCTTAAGATTTTTATAACCGTTAAGACCTATGAAATCTAAAGATCAATATCTTTGTTATTCAAAATACCAGGTGTATATCATAATTCTGAATGTGCAAATGTCCAAACACCAAAACTTCGAACTGGGAAGTTTGAAGTCTAAAAATAACGAAGCCGCAGAACATTGAATTCTTTCCCAGGGAAAGAATTTGGTGGGTCGTTTCCGCGGCTTTGCTATTTCCTCCACTGTGGTGCAATCTCGGAGTTGGTATATTTAAGTACGGGGGTCACAGTGCCCCATGTTGGGGGGGTGTGGGGGCAAAGCCCCCACATTAGAAACAGTATGTAGTGTTTGTGTGTTTCTGCGTTTTGTACAGGAACAGAGATTTTTCCCTGGGAAAAAAAAATCGCTGTTCTGAGTGTTCAGAGTTTTCAGTTTTCTAACTTTTGGGTTCGATGTTTACATAGTCGAAGTTTTGACACTTCGACTATGTGATACAGACCCAAAGTACCACAGGTAAATCATCAACAGATAAGTCATCAACAGTTTGCTACTAGTTTCTGTTTTATCTTGGTTTAATCAGTCTGTAGTTGTTAAAGTTAACAGTCCAGTGTTTTCAAAATATTTTAGACTTGGGGCTTTGTTTACAATCTGGGAATATTGTGACACAATGCAGCCAATGTGTGATTTTTAATGGAGCATTTTATCCATTATTAAAAATGGTCTTTTATGACGCATTATTTCTAAGTGTTTTTATTATATGTTTGGTTGAGTAATTTATTAGCATCTATCTAGCTGTTTATGAATGTTTCTGTGCAGAACTGATGGACCTACTGTAAATTATTTGTCTAACCTTATGAGCACGTTCTTAACAAGGAAGCATCTGAATTAGTTTAATTTTATTTACATACTGCTACACTTTCCTAAAGTTTATACTTAAAACATAACTCTGCTAAGACCTCCTGTGGATAAGCCTATTAATAGCTTAGTTATATTATTTTAAAATGGAGATTATCCAACATAGAAATCCATAAACGTCAGCCCATTTTTACATTTACATACAATTCCCTTTCTCAGCCTCAGATTATATTTGCTGTGCTGGATATGTGAAGATGAGTTGTACTATAATTAAAATGAATCCCAGACATACCTCTTTACTGCAAAAAGTTGACAACGTGAATGTTAACACGCTAACATGCACACTCCGAGAAAGAACTATGGCGCATACAATATTTAAACTAAAAATAAAAACACCCCTGCACCCCCAGCTAATTATATATACAGACACCAAGATTGCACAGTATCAGGGAAAGGGCATATTCCCTACCCAAGGGTTTTGCAGTCTCATCACACACCTGTCGGCTATCTGCTTAGTCATCCATATGTAGTTGCTTACACAGATGTCAGTCAGATTCACACTTGACATTCTGCAGGGTGTGTGTGTGTGTGTGTGTGTGTGTGTGTGTGTGTGTGTGTGTGTGTGTGTGTGTGTGTGTGTGTGTGTGTGTGTGTGTGTGTGTGTGTGTGTGTGTGTGTGTGTGTGTGTGTGTGTGTGTGTGTGAATATACATACATAATATAGACACATATAGTGAAATTTTCCAACCGTGAAAACACTTACGACCAGTGGTCTCCAAAAGATTTGTTCTTAGTGTAATTGCACTACTCCAGTCTGAGGCCTGCTTATAAAGTTACTTACACTGAGGGCATGTCTTTTGGAAATGGGTTCCTAATGTCTTCAAAAGCAGTATGGTTTATTGACATAAGATAAAATGAGCTATGTTTCACCAAAAATTTGAGCAAAATGCAAAATTGCAACAAAATAGAAAAACTTGTAACAAATATAAACAGTTCAGTCCATATGCTGCAGTATTAATCAGAACATACATACAGAGTCACTCTTAAAGCTCTGGTAAACCTGTTAAAGTCTTGTATACAGAAAGTCTTTTCCACAAATATAAAAGTAACAAACAAAAGTACAGGGGAATGTTCACTGATACACAGACAACAGTTTTATAGTTTCAGTGCCTTAATGCCATGGATTCTTTGGTGAAATACAACAAATGTTTCTTTACTAGAATCCCTCCAGTTCAGCACAGATAACTCTCCAAGTTCTCTGCTACATGGACTTCCACTGGCAATTACAGATCCCTCACTGGACTCTGAGCTAACAGTCTCCTCTATATTCCCTGAAATGACTTTTGACATCTTGAAATAATCCTGGGCTTAAATTGGTGCAGGATTATGCCTTCCTTCACAACTGTAAGCACAGGTATGATGACTTAAAAACTGCTCTGCTTTAATACTTTCTCCTCAATAAAAGCTGTCTTATGACTCTTTCTTAATGCATGTACTCTAAACTCAGAACTTACAATGAGTTATCCCCCCAAAAAATCTTGTTTTGCCCTGTTTGCCTTACCTATTGATCATTCACCCAGTGGACCCATCATACTATGTTACTCCAGATATATTGATATTGGTCTATGTCAGAAACTCGACTTTTCAGAAACTCGAAATTCATATTGTCAAGACAATATAATTGAGTTTCTGAAAACTCAGACTTCAAAAAACAAAAAAAAAAATCTACCTTTTTTCTATGTTTTTGCAGGGCCCAAGCCCCCTGCACCCCTCCATATCCCCCTGTATATTATATAACCAGCTCTGAGATTGCACTACATTGGGGGAAAGTGTAATTTCCCCAATCCGCACTGTACTGCAATCTCCATTCAAAAGCTTTGAGTTTTTGGAAACTCAATCATATTCTCTTGACAATATAAATTTTGAGTTTCAGAAAACTCAAGCTTCTGATAGGGACCCATAAATATATATATATATATATATATATATATATATATATATATATATATATATAAGCTGAAAATAGTCAAATCCCCTTTTGGTCGATATCTGTTAGCTGACAAAATTTAGTCAACTAACCAAACGGTGAACAGGTGTGTGAAATTACACAATTCTCAAGGTTTGGAAATATGAATTTTCCCAACAATATGTGACTTTGGAGTTTATATATATATATATACTTATCGGGGGGTGGGGACAGTGCAGGGGAGCTGGGTGGTTTGCCCCCCCCCCCCGTAAAAAAACACCCTGATACTATTTTTTTAAACTTTAGTTTTGTATATGCCAAGATTTTTGCTCATCCCATGCATAGTAGCATGTCAATGGTTGAAAATGCGAACATTTGTGGTCAGTCTTGTGAACATAAATATTTGGGTCATTTATTCTTTGTCATTAGACCCCAATATATGTATGTATGCATGTATGTATGTATATATATGTAAACACACACACGTGAGTCTTATGGGTTTATTGGGAGCTTTCTTTCATATCATTGCAAGGAATCCATCAGCCCCCCCTTTTCATTTTTAACTAGTTAAATCTCCGTAACGCATATCTTCAGTTCATTTAACAATAATGGAAATGTCAAGATTTGCTGTTTGATACCTGAAAAGTTTTGTACTGTAGATAGATTAAAGGAAAAAGTATGCTATAATACAAGATATTTTATTTTTCACTCAACAAAGCCCGATATATTCAATTTATGTGTTTTTTTCTGTAAATTTCCAATTAATTTCAGTGAAATGTAGCAATTATAAAGTTTGTCTATTGGACAGAGTAGTACATAGGCAAAACAAGTTTATATGTGTGTGCTGTCTCATAGAAAACATACTAGATCTCATCATCACAAACATGGGGTCACAATGTTCAACACCAGAAGTATACCCATCATTGGTGAGATCAGATCATAAACTAATCTCACTGGAAGTCCACATCCCGCCCCCACCCCAGATAAAAAAGACCACAGTGAAGAACTTCTCAAAAGCCGACTTCACACTCCTAAAGACTGGTGTGGTCTCTTTCAAGGCCCCCGAGCCAACGGAAACCATTACTCAAACCGCTGAATCACTTACAAATGCCTTCTACCAGCACCTCCAGGACTGCATGGACCAGGCAATCCCAAACAAAACAAAGACTCTTTGTACCAAAGGCAAGTGTCCAGTCTGGTGGACCCCAGCCATAAACAAGCTTTACAACAAAAGGAAGAAGCTACTACAAGATAGAGCAAAATCCGTAAAAGGGAAGACACCCCTGATCATTATAAGTAAAAAACTGAGCTCTCTCATAAAAGCATCCAAGGCAAATTTTGAGAGAAAAATCGCTAAGGACTCAAAAGACAATCATAAAGCCTTTCTTAGCTATGTTAGAAACCTGGGAGGATACTCCCAGATATGCTCAGAATTAGTTCAAAATGACGTAAAAATCACTGAACCTACAGACATTGCCAACATACTGGCTGACAGGTTCAGTGCAAATTCTCCCCCCCCCAAAAGGAGAGATATCTATACCAGAGGATTGTAGTCCCCCAAACATCTCAAATGCTCAGGTGAGAACTGCTCTCTCCAAGGTGAAAAACACAGCATCCATGGGACCAGATGGTGTCCCCGGTTGTGTGCTCCACGAACTCAATGAGGAATTAAACCCGCAGCTAGGGCAGCTGTTTAATCTTAGCCTCACCTCAGGATACATACCCAAGGAGTGGCGTACGGCAACGGTGGTCCCACTTCATAAAGGAGGTGCCTCCACCGACCCCGGAAACTACCGTCCCATCAGCTTGACAAGCCTGGTCTGCAAAGCTATGGAGAGGATCATAATGGAACTCATAAATAAAGACATAGGGGACTTGCAGATGTTGGATCCAACCCAGTTTGGCTTTGTCAAGGGCAGATCATGCCTTTTAAACTTGGTTGACTTCTTCGAAACAGTCACCAAGGCCATTGACGAGGGCAAGGCAGTCCACACAGCCTACCTTGACCTGGTAAAGGCTTTCGACACAATACCCCATTCGGGTATCATTGAAAAACTCACCAGCTTAAATGTAAACCCATACGTCACTAGATGGGTTGCTAACTGGTTAAGTGACAGAACCCACAGGGTCAGAGTTGCTGGCGCCATGTCAGACTCCAAGCCTGTCACAAGTGATGTCCCACAGGGCTCAGTCCTGGGCCCACTTTTGTTCGGTATCTACTTTTAGAAGTACAAGCTAACATAGGAGGATTATGGCTGACAAAGTTTGCAGATGACTGCAAACTGGGCACCATAGTTGAAAACCCATCTGACACACATCCTTCAGAAGGGTCTCATAGAAACAGATAACTGGTGCCAGAACCATGGCCTAAAGTTAAACGCCAAAAAATGCATAGTCATACCCTTCGGGAAAAACAAGGTTACCCCTAGTTACCATATAGGTGGCAATCCACTAAGCACAGAAGAGGTTATCAGGGATCTGGGGACCCAGGTTGACAGTAACCTTTCATTTGACACTCACGATGCCAAAGTAGTTAGGAAGACCTTCTACATTGCCCATCTGATCATGAAGGGATTCACATCTAGATCAAGGGAGGTCATCGTTCCCCTGTACTCATCACTCATCAGACCAATGATTGAGTACAATGCCCCATTTGAATGTATCTGACCCGACACCTGCAGCAATTGGAAAGCCCCCAAAGATCCTCACCCAAAGGATAAACGGCCTCCAAAATATGCCTTATGCTGCCCGACTGGAGGGACTCCAGCTCTATTCAGTCGCACCGTCTGCTCAGAGGTGACCTGTGCTTGACATACAAGGCCATGTCCAACCCGGAATTAATGAACATGCTTCACCTCAGAAAATCTAAATCCATCAGAACTACAAGGGCAAGAGACTTAAACCTCAACACAGCTATTAATAGGACGTGCTGGAGGGACAGATTCATCACCCAGAGACTCCCTATGCTGTGGAACAAAATCCCGGTACATGTGAGGCAGAGCACCTCGCTGGCCTTGTTCAAGAGAAATCTTGACCAATGGATGGGAGATCGCAGGTATACCCCAGGGATAACCTCGGTGTCACTGCTTGACAGAGGCACAGCAAAATAATGGGCATAGTATCCTTCAAACTAAAGGGGTGGCGAAAGCCACAAAACTCTGGGCTAGGCTTATAAATGCCCTAGGGCAGATAGCCTAGTATGAACCTATGAACCTATGAACCTACTGCAGATCATTGGTAACTTTTAGCTTTATTTATAATTTTTTTTTTGTGGTTGTGTTTTAATGGTTTAGTTAAGTTATGTTATTATGTGTAAGTTTCATGTTTTAGTTACATACGTTTTAGTCATTGTAATGTTTTAGGATATCCTTTCTTATAATCAATGATCAATTGATTGGATACTAACTGCCTGGCCACATTCGGTTATATTCCCATTTAACTGTAGCACTTAACACAAAGTGATCTTAGCCATTCATGGGGAAGCATTATTTAGTGTAAATTTTTAGATCTGGATTAATTTTGTTACTAATGGCATTTTCCAATCAATTGGTTTTGGCTGCCTGCATTGTTTGTTTATGTATTTATTTATTATCTTTGCAGTCTAAATTCATTTAGATTTCATATTTATGAGTAGTTTGTGAGGTAGTTTTTTTGCACGGCATTCCCTGGAACAAAAGAAAAATATCAATAACACAGAATGTAAAAAGAAACCACACTTAAAAATAACCAATTAAAACATCCAATTAATTAAGAAAGCATTTCCAATTACATTCACTGTTCAGGCATTTAGGTCTAATAGTGTCACATTTTAAAACTAATGTAGTCTCTTTGTACAGTAATAAATCCTTTGTAGAGTTTCCATCTCTACTAGACACACACATCTGCTCTAAAATACATACTTTTAAACTATTAAACCTGAATTAACAATTAACAAAGCATTTGAGTCAGCTGCAATAGTTATGCATTGTCTTATGTTTACACTACAGTACTGCAGGCACCACTGATGTCTTCCTATTACAATCCTTTCCTTTTAATGTGTCCATTCAGCAGCTGAAATAAAGGCTGTAAGTATCTGTATACACAAACATACTGCCCCCAGTCCACCTTACTCATGTCTGCTAACCCTAACTCTAACCCAGCTGTTGCCCCTAACCCCAGTCTTATACAGCATCTTATGAAAAACACTTTCACCTGATAGTAGCACTATACAACACATTCACACACATATCACTTAACCACACATGCATGACACTAAATCTATCCCCTTACTTAGCCCTTACCAGCAAACTCTAATCAACACTCTCCTACTCCTAATGCAAAAACATTTGGTACATCTAAATGTTTCGGCATTAGTTAAAAACCCCACTTACTTGCATACAACACCACTACCTCACGAACCAAACAGAATGCCAATGTTCCCAGTATTAGCATTTCCAGCATTCAATAGCACACACTTTTAAGAAAAAAACAGCACCTGTGTGTGTGTGTGTATCGCAACATTATGATGATACTGGACACAGAAATAATTCAAAATACAGCTTTTATTCATCTCACAAATTGCTTTATGCTGCTTTGCAAAGTGTATGTTGAAAAACTATACCCTCACCAACAGATGTCCCACTAATATTCAAGAAAAAAAATCCAAGAATAAAGCCAACATCTGGTCCAGTTAAGACAAATCTGTTGTAGTTTCCAAATTAGATTCTTACCCTACACAGCATCCCACTACAGATCTGTGCTTCTACAACTTCTCTAGAGCATCCCACTCAAAACAAATGGAGACAGACTGCCCTCCTGGGGATCATCCAAAGGCAAGAAGGCCCACCTCTAACTGTGGGACATCAAACATTTCCATCAAATTCAAGTCCAGGATAATGAACCACCATCTTGTGACTATATCAAATCTGTGAAGGCTCAGAAAAGCCCTTCTTTTTATACAAGAATACAACTCATAATGACCCAGTAATTCAACATGAAGGAATTTTGCCTCTAGCTAGTATACAGCATTAACTGATGGCTTTTAAAGAAATAGTATTCCAATATTATTTATTGCATTAGCAACACTTTAAAGCATCTGTTACAATATTTTCACATACATCATCCAATATCCTAAAATGTGTGTGTGTGCATATCTACATATATATATATATATATATATATATATATATATATATATATATATATATACAGATATATATATATATATATATATATATATGTATATATACACATCATCCAATATCCTAAAATGTGTGTATGCATATATATACATATGGGTCTACCTGATAACGCAGAAACTGCAAAACGCTGATGACGAGAACACCGACACCGGAGGATCAACAACGGAGATGATCGACAGTTGAAAATCCTGGCGCTGATAATACCGACATGTT